>NC_062555.1:1343895-1665497 GCF_016906955.1 Phacochoerus africanus | reverse complement strand
GAAACCAAGCCCCACTATTCCACCCAGAAACCTGTAGCCCAATCATGGGGCCCCCACCTGTGAGCTCCTCCTCCTTCTCAAGCCACAGCTGGCTTGGTAGTTCCACATGGTAGACCCTGCTCCTGAGTCAAAGAAAATGGTGTCCTGGGATATGGGTTGAATCAGAGCTGTAGCTGAGGCCTACACCATAGCCACAGCAACACTGGGTCAGAGCTTCATCTGTGAACAACATTGCAACTTTCAGAAAAGCTGGATCTCTAACCAACTGAGGTAGGCCGGAGATTGAACCCACATCGTCACGAATACTGTGTCCAGTTCATAACCCACTGAACCACGCACAACAGGAACTGCTATATCTCAATTTAAAAATGCATTAAGTAAAACTCAAAACAGTATTAAAAAAAAAGAATTGTCTGCAATTAGTTAGATGCAGGCTCAGAAAGTGTGAAGGAAGGACTTACTAGAGGAGATAGGAAAGAGCCCAGCCTGAGAAGCATGGACAATGTGGGTTAGGACAGATGACATAGAACTGGGTTCAGAGCCCAAAGAAGAATTTTCCCTTGAAAATATCAGAGATCTGAGGTTTCTCTATTAACAAACAACAATGAGATCTCACTGTTACACCAGCAGAAAGTTTATTTCTCACTAATGTTCACATCCTTCATGGGTCAGTGTTGAGTCTGCTCCTTTTCACTTCCAGACAACAGCTAATGCTAGAGAATCCCCTATGTCTTGTACATGGTGGATGTCACAGCAATGGGAAAAGAGGGGAGGTGTGGGACTATGGGGTGGCTCCTGTGTTATCTATGGTCAGAAGGGGCACAGATCACTTCCATTCATCCTCCCAGGACAAACCCCAGCCATGTGGCCAAGCTTATGATCAGAATTCTTATTTAGAGCTGCAGGGAGATCACTGACTCTGAGGCTTATAGTAGAATCTAGCACATGGAAGGAGCCATATTCATGAGTGACAGTAAGAAGGGGGCCTCCATGGGGAAGATGCATCAGGCACAGCTTGGGAAAAACTAAGTGGTCAGAGGACTCTGAGCTGTTTCACTTCTACAGAGGGTCTCTCCCACATGAATAAACAACCTCTTACCTGCAGGAAACACGGGCAATCCAGCCTCTCATATGCTGAGACTCTCCCAGATCAGCAGCCTAGGGACTGAATTTTTTTTACCCAAACAAGTCAGTTGCCTAAAGGGCCTTTTGCTTTGTGTGGTGATTTCTTCTGGGACCTGGAAACCCAGAGTACCAGCCTCCCCAGTGAGTGAGCTGGCAATAACTTCCTTCCTGGCTAGGGAAAAGCAGTCTCTCTGTACTGCTCTCACTGAACTGGGCCCTCCAGGACCCATACATGGGGGTGTTTGTCAGAGTTACTTATAATACTGAAAACTTAGAAATACCTTATTATCAACAAAGAGGGACCTGTTAAATAAATGATGACACACACACACACAAATATGCAGACATTAAATATGATTAAGTAGGCTATTACTTACTGGTTAATATAGGGAAAGGTCCATGGCATGAGTGAGAAAATAAATGACAGAAGAGCTTCATAGTAGGATTCTGTTTATGGAAAATTATAACTAGGGGAGCATTAAGAGGTTTATAACATGAACATTCACCAATGCCCATTTTCTGGTGGGGGGCAGGTTTTCAGATGAGGTTCTGGTTTCTTCTTGGCTTTTTTCAGTGTTGCTTAAATATTTTACAACTAACATGCACTATTTTTACCAAGACAGTGGAGCTATTTTGTAGGGGCAAATAATTATGGTGGGTTATGGTTGGGCTGTTTTATTTCATTTTGTTTTTGAAGTGCAGCAATGTATTTCTAATACTGTTAAATGAATAAAGAAATTATGGTATAATCCCCCCCCAAAAAAAAGAGAAAGGAGGCAGAAGCCCAACCTAGTTTAGGCCAGCTCTACCCACCACTGACACCAAGGACAGTCTCAGGGTACTGCCTAAGCCCTGTCCTTTCCTCCTGTCAGCATGCTGCCCGCCACTTACCTCCCCTCACCCTACTTGCTCTCCTCAGTGCTGCTAAGCACTTCTCACCCCTACACACTCCCCTCATTTCTACTCCATCCCCTCACGTCCTGTCACCTCTCTTCACCCCTATTACACTCCCATTATGCCTTCTCAACTCCTTTCACCCCCTTCCCACATCTCCTCACATTTAGGTTAGCATACCATAATAATATGGTTACATTAGGAATTAAAACCACACAAAGAAAAATTCCTGCCACTTGAGCCTTGGATAAGAATCTCCTTCCATAAGAAGTATTGTCTGGATGCAAGATTTCTGCCTCTCATTCAAAATAGGAACAGAGATCTTACACTGGATAGGTACTTCATGTGTTTGAGAAGTGTGACAGGTCTTAAACAACAAATTTCAGCCTATCTTATTCAAAACACTCTTTCAATCACTCAAAAATACAGTGCCTAAGGGTGTTCTGGTCTATGTATAAATAAATGGCCCAGGGAAATAGCCCAGGTCAGAGCTATTACATTGCACTGCTACCTGACTCTTGATTGCAACCACTGAAGCAACCATCATCAGGGTTTTTCACTCAGGACAATGGACAAGAATGGCTCTTGAAAAGAGCCTGGGTCAGAGCTGTTAAACTATGGTGTCGGTTCAAGGAAAATTCCACTTGTCCCAGAACTACTGTGGTCCTGTGTAGGTCACACCTGCTTACAGAGACCACATGCCTCCATCCCTGTGTGGCAAGACCACTGGGTCTCTCCTGGTGCTGCAGCACCTCCTGGCCATAACAACTTCCTGCAAGACCACCTGCTTCCAACATTTCATGAAGGCCTGTAGCTCCAAATCCTTGTTGTGTAAAGGCAAGAACCTATAGAGATAACATAGAACAGAGGAAACTGACACAGACTCCCAGGGCCACCAACCCACCTGCAGTCAGAGAAAATAAGATCACAATCTATTTAGAATACACTTCCTTCTTTTTGCTGTTGTTGTTGTTTTTGCAGTTTGCTTGAGTTTTTGGTTTGTTTTTGTTACTTATGATCAATATCCCAACTGATGCGGGACCTAGTAACTGGAATTAGAAGGGAAAATATAGAATTATCAATAGGAAATTACTGTTATTTATATAAGTATAACATATCCATAATAGCAAAAATCAGGTAAACTCTTCCAGAACCTTCTAAATGGGTGTGACATTTATCAAACAATTTGAAGCTGGCTTGAGTATGGGGGAATCATATAGGTTGTGGTGAAAAGTGCTCCTCCACTGCCCTACCCCAGAGCCATGGAGGAACTCAGAGTGGGTGCTTAGCTCCATGGATGGAGCAGAAATCTGTGGGGACCACTGCTTTGTTTACTATCCTTTGGTCCTGGAACATTCACCAGGTCACATCATTTGAACTCACTTAGAAAACTGAAGTGATTCTCAGCAAGCTGGTGGATTTTAGCAACCCACAGGCAAGGAACTTCTTAATCACAGGCTATAGTCCTTCCCTAACCTCCATTTTAGGTGGATGCTGTCTTTGGTTGGGAAATTAGGTGGAGTTCTTTAAGTGAAATTACAACTGAGAACACCCTGTAAGCTCATCCAGGTATTCCCTGGTACCAGAGCTAGGAGTCAATACCCATTTTCCAAGGTTCTGTCTTCCAAGGCTCAGGTGTGTTTCTGTCCCCCATAACAACAAGGAGTTTCAAGGGTCTTGGGCCAAGTGTCCCAACTAGGGTTATGGTGGCACCCATCTTGGAGAAGAGACCCCTTCCTAGTAAGGGAGTGGAGCATTCAGGGACCACCAGGAAGCCGTGGGTGAACATTAGTCCATCCCACAAGCAAAGTAGTGTCAGTGTGAAGCACTTAGTGAGGGCTTTTCCTGGGGCATGCAGAGTGGTTCAGAATTGAGAGAAGGGTCCATAGTAGCAGATTAAAATGGAGTAGGCATCCCCAGTTTCTACAAGAAATCTTTTGGTCCTACCCACCTTGGCTCCAGCTCCATGAGGACAATGTCAGGAAGTGGGGCCAGATGAAGTGGGCTGCTTGAGCCTTGTTGGACCACTGTTGCCTTTGGGTTTTCCTCTGACCCAGGGGCCCAGGGGCCCTGGGGGCAGAAGGCTCCCCAATATCGGTGTCAAGGACACTTACGGCAAGCTGTTTTATGTAATTGGATCTGTCTCAGACATTCTTTGGCCCAGTTCCCTGGCTGTTGGCAAATCCAGCCTTTCCCATCAGGTTTGCTTTTAGAGGCTTTAGTGGTAGTTTGTGTGGTGTCCCTGAAGGGCTGAAATCATTGATGTGCCTAAGTTCCTTTTTCCTCTCCTTCTCCTGAGCATTGGCCATCCTTTCCTGCTCTCTGTTGTAAAAGCTATTAGTGACCACTTGGATCACCATGTCTAGTGTGATCCCAGGGTCTGGCAGCTGTAGTTTCTGTAACTTGATCCTGATATCTTGTGTACATTGCACCAGGAGCTGTTCTTTTAGGATGACTTGTCCTTCATATGACCCTAGACCTAAGATTATAAATTTCTAGAGTGAATCTCATAGCATTTCTAGGAATGAAATACCGTTTTCCTCAGGTCCCTGGGCCACTGCAGATACCATTGCATAACTGATGACCTTCATCTGTGTTGCCTTTAGTCCCCCTTTGAGGCATAAGTAAAAATGTATGGCCTGTGTTGTTTTAATTCCACTTAGGATCTGAGGTAGGGACTGCCACTTCCTCACACTGGGTACTTGGAATTAGACCTGTGGAGCCCAGTGGCATATTTCCTAGATTTCCTCATTATTTGACTGTTATGGGTCTGTCAGAGTCTGGCTAAGGTTCACCATTATGAGCTTCCAGTTCAAGTCCAAAGCTAAATTTTTATGTTTGAAGACATCTATAGGGTGGCTTGGTTTGTCTGTATAGCTTTCCAGGTCCTGTTTGATTTGTTTAGTTCAAGGAGAGAAGGGTTTATGTACAATTTTCATATACAAAGGCCCAAATTCCCCTTCTGTATCTACTAATGAACATATTTTTACATTGGATATTGTCTCCTTTTCTCCATATTTTGACCTGTGATCATGTACCCATTATTCCTGACTGTAAGTTTGGTCCCAAGTAAGGAGGTAAAAATGCATAGATTTGGTGGACCTTTGAGGTCAACTCATGAGGGACTTTGGGTTTTAAATTCCCATCAAGTGGAGTGACCCCTTCCTTTATCAGGTCCCTATTGGGCTCACACCTCTGATCAATATCCAATCCACAGTTATGCCCTAGCTCCTGTTACCCCTCAGCAGGACGATTGCCTGCACATAGAGTATTTCCCTCCACTTTCCCTTCCATTTGAAAACTAGTTCTAGTTGTATGATAGTGTTCTAATTTATGCTCCCATTCTCTGGCCAGTATTCCCCATCCCAGCAGCCTGTTTTGTATCATTTAGGTCCCATCCCAACCTACCCAAATTTTATGATTATCAAAAACAGGAGGACTTGCAATCAAATGATGAAGACACATGCAGGTACCAGAGGAATGTTCTTCAGATTACTGCACTATAGCCTTTTTTCCCAAGCAAAAAAGGCATCCCTGCCCTGAACCAATCAGAGGATAAAAACATGGGCCCCATACAATGATAAAAAAAAAGAAACACTCAGCCATTAGGCAAGGCCATTGCAGGAGGGTTGGGCCAGGAAATTAGTGGGTGTAGTCAAGAGAATACAGGTCCCCAAACAGGTCCGAAATATAGGTATGTAAGGGAACAACCCCTTATAGCCAGACTTAGTTCCTACTGCAGGGTGGCCCTCTCTCTTGGATTGTGTAAAAAGAAATTGCTCTGCTCTTCTTCATGACTCTTGGTTACACTCTCCAAGTCAACCAGCAGGAGGGATATTTGCAGCAGGGGATGGACCTGATGCAAGAGGCAGGAGTGATTTTTGTCAAATGGGTCCACTGATGTTAAGGGCTCTTAAAAAGAATCCAGGACAGAGCTGTTATACTGCCCTTCTACCTCACTCTAGATCACTACCTTCTTGTCTTTCCAGGTAACGGACCTGAACTGCTCATGAGGAGTCCATGTCAAACCTGTTACACTGCACCAAAGCTTATTTCTGGATTTCCACTTGTGAGGAGACCAGCAGGAGTGTGTTTCCTCAGGTTATGGATCTGAATGATTCAGATAAGAGCTGTTACACTGCACTGCCCCCAGACTCTTGATTGTGATCTCTTTTCAGTGGGGAGCGATGGACCAGAATGGCTCATGAAAAGAGCCCAGGTCAGAGTTTTCCAAACTCTTGATTGTAACCTCCTTTTCTCTGGTGGTGGGGGGGAGTGATTGACCTGAATGGCTCATCAAAAAGGTCAAGGTTAGAGCTGTTACACTACAGTACTACCTGACTTTTGATTGCTACCTCATTTTTGCTTGAGGGGATGGACCTGAGCTGTTCATGAAAAGAGTCCAGGCCAGAGCAGTTACACTGCACTGCTACCTGACTCTTGATTGCTACTTCTGAGGTGACAGGAAGGAGCCTTTTTCACTTGAGGTGATAGATCTGAATGGCTCCTGTAAAGAGCTCAGGTCAGAGATGTTACACTGGACTGCCACATTATTCTTGATTGCCACATCTGAGGCAACTGGCAGGAGCGTTTTTTGCTCAGGGCAATGGATCCAAGTGGTTCACATCAGAGCTGTTACACTGCATTTCTCCAAGATGCATGATAGTGACCTTTTTTTTGTTGGTGTAATCTGGACAAAATGGGCTTGTGAGGACAACCCAGGTCAGAGGTGTAACACTGCATTGCTTACAGACACTTGATTCTGACCTCCTTTTCACTGAGGGGCTGAACAACTCATCAAAAGGGTCCAGGTAAGAACTGTTACACTGCACTTCTACCTGACTCCTTATTGTTACCACTGAGGCAACTTGCAGGAACATTTTTTGCTAGGTCAACCATCTGGAATGGCTCATGAAAAGAACCTAGGTCAGCTTAGCAGCTTTGTTACACTGTCATATTGTTTGAGGGGAAATTCCCTTTGATACAGAACTGCTCCAGTCCTGAGCAGATCACTCCTGCCTGGTGAGGCTGCCTGCCTCCATCTCTGTGTGGAAAGATTACTGGGTCTTTCCTAGTGCTGAAGCTCCTCCTGGCCAGAACAAGCTCCCACTGCATTGCCTGCCACCATCCTTGCATGAAGGCTTGCACCTCCAAAACCTTTTTGTACATCTCCAAGTACCTAGAGAGATATCACAGGGCAGAGGAACCTGACACTGACACATAGGGAGAGCAACCACCTTGTAGTCAGAGAAAATAAGATTTTAATCTAAGTAGACTGCTCTTCCTTATTTTGTTTGTTTTTTTTCTGCAGTTTGTTTGAGTTTTTTGTTTGTTTTTGTTACTCATGGTCAGTATTCCAACTGATGTAGGACCTAGAACCTGTAATTAGGAGGAAAGAGTTGTCTATAGGCAATTCCTGATATTTCTGTAAGCATAAAGTATTCATAATAGCAAAAAATCAGGTAAACTATCCTACAACCTGCCAAATGGTTGTGACTTTCATCGACGCATTTGAAGCTGGTTGGAGGATTGTGAGCAGGTGGGCAGCAGTGAAAAGTGCCCATCCCCTCCACCACCAGGCTAACGTGGAGCTCAGACTGAGTGCTCAGCTCTGTGGACTGAGCAGGAATCTGTGGCATGGTCATGTAGGTAAGGAATCTAAGGCTCAGGGCTTTGCAAACTGAAATACTTGAAGAATATGCCCCCATTTTCAAGGCCAGCCATCAGTCCAGGAGTGAAGCTGGAGAAAAAGGAGATCACTACCCTCTTCACAGGGTCCCTTCCTATAAGAGAGAGGACATCACTTCCTGTGTGTTGACTATTGCCAATGAGGAAGAGGAGGTGACATTTGCATCAAGGAGTAAAAAGGAATGTGCTCTGGCACAACTGCCCATTGAGGGGCTCCCTGTGAGCTGCCCTCCCTTTAGCTCCTAGAGAGAAGCCCACATGGACCACTGACTTGCATCTGTGCAGAAAGCCCATGTATGGCCAGTTAGGCATGGGTGATTCCCTGGGCTTAGGCACCTTTCACTTTGGATAGGGCACTGGTGAGGCAGTGGAGGAACTGGGCCCTAGTCTCTGTACCTAAGGAGTTTTAGGTGGGCAGCTCTGAGCCTGACTGGTGGGGCCCAGGCCACCCCGAGGCTCTAAGATATTGATGCATGCCCTCTGGCTCCATTCAACATACTCAGTAGAATTGATGTTTCCATTATTGAACTTAACAACTAAGCCTCTATCTGTGTTCTAGGAATAGAATCACTGGAGGTAGAACCCTCTGAATTCTTGGTCATCCTGGTGCTTGAGCCAGACCTATGTTCCCTGACAATTATGGCAAAATGGGGATGACATGGGCACATATGTCTGAAAGGATCTCCACCAGTGGTGAGGGGCCTCAACCAGTGTGGTTCCTGAAAGCTGGCACTATTTTGGTTACTGTTACAGGTACCAGCAGCCCTGCTCCTGGATCCTGGTGCCATTTCCACCAGACTCCCCCAAGGCATTGATCTGGGGTGTCATTTCAAAGCTATACTTGTTACCCACTCCAACCAGGAAGAATGGAGCATCAACATCAACTGGAAAAAGTCACACAACCTATGATTTGAGAGTTCTATTTTATTTGGCTGACATAACTGAGGAATTCAGCCCAGGACAGAACCTCTCATGTCGCTCAAATGGACAGCTCTGAAGAGGTCAGCAAGGAGCCAGGATCTCTAGGAGTGTTTGCAAAAACCATGTATTTGGAACATCAAAAGATGACTGTTAATTAAAGTCAGAACATGGAAATTAAAGAAAATGTAAAGAAATGTAAATGTATTCCATCCTCCGGGATTGGAAAAATTCATACTGTAAAAATGGCCATACTATACAAAGTGACCTACATATTCAATGCAATCCCTATCAGATTACCCATGACATTTTTCACAGAACTATAACAAACAATCCAAAAAGTTCTATGGAACAACAGAAGACTGAGAATTGCCAAAGCAATCCTAAGAAACAAAAACCAAGCAGGAGGCATCACTCTCCCTGACTTCGGGAAATATTACAAAGCCACAATAATCAAGATAGTGTGGTATTGGTACAAAAACAGAGATACAGACCAAAGGAACAGGATAGAGAACCCAGAAATAAACACAGACACTTTTGGTCAATTAATCTTTCACAAAGGAAGCAAGAATATACAATGGGAAAAAGATTGTCCTTTCAGCAATTATTGCTAGGAAACATGGACAGCCACAAGCAAATCAGTGAAACTAGAATACACCCTTACACCATGCACAAGGAATAAACTCAAGATGGCTGAAAGACTTAAATATAAGACAAGACACTTCCAAATTCCTGGAAGAGAACACAGGCAAAACATTCTCTGATATCAACCTTATGAATATTTTCTCAGGTCAGTCTCCCAAATCAACAGAAATATATGCAAAAATAAACCAATTGGATCTAATCAATCTGCCAAACTTTTGCATAGCAAAGGAAACCAAAAATAAACAAAAAGGAAAACTTACATAATGGGAGAATATAGTTTCAAATGATACAACTACAAGGGCCTAATCTCTAAAATATACAAACAACTGATACAAATCAACAGCAAAAAAGCCAACAACCCAATGGAAAAATGGGCTAAGGATCTGAACAGACATTTCTGCAAAGAATATATGCAGATGGCCAACAAGCACATGAAAAAATGCTCAACATCCCTGATCATTAGAGAAATGCAAATCAAACTACCACTAGCTACCACCTAACACCTGTGAGAATGGCCATCATTAATAAGTCCATAAATAACAAATACTGGATGGGGTGTGGAGAAAAGGGAACCCTCCTGCACTGTTGGTGGGAATGTAAGCTGGTACAACCACTATGGAGAACAGTATGGAGGTACCTTAGAAATTGATACATAGAACTACCATATGACCGAGCAGTCCAACTCTTGGTCATATATCTGGACAAAACTCTCCTTTAAAAAGACACATACTCTTGCATGTTCTTTGCAGCACTATTCACAATAGCCAAGACATGGAAACAACACAAATGTCCACTGACAGATGATTCGATTAGGAATATGTGGCATATATACACAATGGAATACTACTAAGCCATAAAAAATAATGATGTAATGCCACTTGCAGCAACATGGATGGAATAGAGACTCTCACCCTGAATGAAGTAAGTCAGAAAACGAAAGACAAATACCATATGACATCACTTACATCTGGAATCTAATATATGGCACAAAGGAACCTTTTCACAGAAAATGAAATCATGGACTTGGAGAATAGTCTTGTGGTTGACAAGGGGGACGAGGAAGGTATGGAAGGGATTGGGAGCTTGGGGTAATTAGATGCACAATGTTGCCTTCATTATGTACTAGCAAAGGGATCCTGATGTTTAGCACTGGGAACTCTGTCTAGTCACTTATGATGGAACATACAATGTGAGAAAAAAGAATGTATACATGTAAGTTTAACTGGATAACCATACTGTAGAGTAGAAAATAATTTAATATATAAATAAGTGATTTAAAAAAAGTCAGAATAGAAATCTGAAGTCAACAAATTTAGTGCTTTTCTCTGTATGGGAAGAGGCAAGATACTGGACTAATTAGAATCACTCCTTTGTTTAATTCAGCAATCTGGGGTGAATGACCTGCTTTTTCCCATCATGAGTCCCTTTGGGGTGCATCAGGGGGCTGGCTTGAAACCTGCAACATCCTTCATTTACTGCTATAGCAGGCAACATTATTCATCCAAACTGAAAACCATAAGACAGCTGGAGGAAGGGCCAGGGAGTAGAATCCTGGTCCCAGACCTTCCCCCACCTCCACCCTACATTCTAAGCATGCACTAGACAGGGCCCTGCAGGGAGTATATCTCCAGGGTAGGTGAGACTGAGCTCCCCTGAAAAGACCACATGCCCTGGAGGGGCAGGGGCCATGGCCTGCCACCTGTGTTATTCCTAGGATAGAAACCAGTGTGAACATACAATGTCAGCTGGTTTTGTCTTTCCCACATGCAGACATGTGTCAAAGTTGTAGGAAAACTCTTCACCAAAAGAGCAGGAAAGAGGGGAGAAAAGCCCTCAGAACCAGTGAGACCCAGGCCCATGTTCTGCTACTGGGACTTGTCAGCAGCAAGGATTCAACCAGATAACACTCAAAATTGCTAATATGTATCACATGTGATCATGCACATTATTAGAATGGGATTGCTTACACTTGTTACCTATTCACCACATGCCATGTGTTGCCCTAGGAACTTATGTTTTAAGAGTATATTATGTAATTTAGAACTAATAACTCAAACTCTCCAATAACACGTGTGACTGTGCATTGGGACTGGCAACGGCATGACATACAGCCTCCAGTACCATAGGTACTGGGTAGACTGATACCAAAACTAGTGTTAGCAATCAGGATTACTTTTGGAGTTCCATGGTGGCCTAACAGTTAAAGGATCCAGCATGGTCACTGCTGTAGCACAGATTCCATCCCTGGTCCATGAAATTACACAAGTAGTTGTGCCCTCCTGGAAGGATTACTATTTATCATTAGGGCCACAGAAAGAGGGATGTGGTAACTAAAAATCCTGAAGGAGCCTTTCCATCATTGTCTTACTCCCAGGTCAGGCCTAAGGGGAGTATGGCCCTGTCATAGTAAGTGGAAAATTGTGGCTGAGTGTGGTTAGGAACTGTGGAGGCCGGGAGGAGGGGTGGGATATGGGGCAGTTAATGGCAGGCTGGGTGGTGATGAGTTTCTCATTATCCTGCAGGCAAGGTTCCTACTGTTCCTAGGCTCCTTCCCCAACCTGAGATCACCAAATGACTCCTGGGGGCTCAGGTTTACCACCAGGAGAGCTGGAGTTTGGGGAATTTACAATGTGAGCCCCAGGCTCAGTCAGTTGGGGTCCCTGCCTTTCCCATAGCAGCAGGTCATCCTGCTGGGTCCAGTGGAAACTTGATGATCCTTCCCTCCAATTGTCTTCCTTGAGTCCCATGCAGAGCCTCTCAACCAGGACAGCAGGTTAAAAGGTCTGAAGGTGGAGGTCAGAGTGCTATGGGCAAGTAAGCTGAACATAGGTGCCAGACTGGGCTTATGGGGACTGGAGGGTTATCAACTGTGAGGGTGGAGCCTTCTGATTAATGAGAGGGGCCCCAGGATCCAGGGAGGCTTTCAGGGAGAGGCCCTGAGACCACCCAGACATCTTCCAGGGGAGAACAATAGATCTCCAACTTCTGTGTTGAAAGGAAATGTTCACTTGAGTTTTTACAAAATCTTGTTGCTTTCTTAAGTCATTGTGATAGAATGAATGATAACATATTTGCATACACTTTATTTTTGAGGGTGCTCAAAAACCTGTTTAACAAACTTTTATGGATTTTTATTTCCCAGTGAAATTTTCTTTCTGAAAATTATAGAAACTTCATTGTCCTTCTCCCCAGCCAGTTGAGAATGTTAGCCATTTTGAAAGCAAAAAGCACATTTACCCTTCATCTGCCTTCCAACTCCTCTCTTACAATCCATGATTCCTTGATGAAGTATTACCTCATTAAATGACTGATAAGACACAATGAAGGGGGCATAAATGAGCTTGAGCAGCACAAGGGACCAAGAGGTAGTGTCCCAATGCCTTGATGCCTCCTTGGCCAAACAGGCTGCTGTAGATCCCTAATGTTCAGCATAGATATATTGCACCTGGGGTTGAAAAGAACTTTCTTAATGGGGGTGGTCCCATTGAGAGACTCATTTATTCCAACATGTGAGATATTTCTCAGTAAATGTTGTGTGAGTGTATGAACATGAGGTGGAATTATTTGGGGGCTGATTCAGAGTGGCCACTTGAGACCTCCTTTGGGTACTTCCCTGAACAGAAGTCAGTGTTCATTATCTGGAAGAAGGTGGGGCCCAGCTTCTCCCCAGTGGCCATCCCTGAGGTGTTTGAGAGTTGTGAAGGTTGAGCTGGGAAGCAGAGAACTTGGGGCAGCCCTCGGGCTGGGATAACACATGGCCCTCCCTAGGAACCCTGTAACCTGCTGCAGGGATGAGAGGCAGAGGCACCAAGTATTTTGCTGTGCCCTGATCTGGGAGAGTGTTGGGGAGGGCTGGGCAGCACACCCTCCAACTTGGTTTTTCAGAGCCTCCAGACCCAGCTTCCTGATGCTACATTATCCCCTTGGTTCTATTATGAGCTCTGCAAGGGCCTTCTGTTAACTCATTAACCTAATGTCAGTATTGTGGGGCCACCCGAACAAACTACCACAAACAAGGTTCCTGCAAACAACAGAAACATCACCTTCCACAGTCTGGAGCCTTCAGTCCTAAACCAAGGTGTCTGCTTCCCCTGACAGCATCTGATGCTGCAAGGGCCCCTTGATGCCTCTGCCCAGCTCCATGCTCTGCCTCCACTGCTTAGGACACCCTACCCTCTGTCTGTCTGTCTGTCTGTGTCATTGGATTAAGGGCCCACCTTGCTCCACTATGTTTTCTGGTTAACTCACATCTCCATCTCATCTGCACAAGTTCTAATTCCATAGAAGTCACATCCCCAAGTTCCCAGCTTAGAGCTTCATCATGTACCTGTGGGAGGGTACATTTCACTGCCCCCCCATAACCTGGTAGGTCTTTTTCCCACAGATGGTCCAGATCTTCTCAAGTACCATGATCATGAGCCTGAGGATATTTCTGGTTTGTACTCTCTCAGCTGATCACCATGGCCTTATTTCCAACTTGGTGGTACTGGCATCCTCGATCTTAGGGGCAAATGGGTGACTAAGTGGGAGCATATCAGAGGGTGGATCTTTGGGAGGGGAAGGGCAGATCAGCCTTAACACCCTCCCTCAACCCTTCCTCCATGGCTTTTCTCTGGGGTGGCCATTTAATATGTAGCCCCACTTTAAAACATAAAAATATGACATTAGTAAGTGTGCAGTTTTCTTGGGATGGTATTGTGGTAATACTGGCCTCATGAAATTATTGGGAAATATTCTCTTCTATTTTTAGAAACGTTTGTGATTAATATTAATTATTTTTTAAACTGAAGTATAGTTGATTTAAAATGCGATGTTAGTTTCAGGTGTACAAAAATGATACATATACATGTATATATACACATACACACACATATTCTTTTCTACATTCTTTTCCATTATGGTTTACCACAGGATATTGAAAGTTCCCTGTACCATAGAGTAGGACTTTATCGTTTATTCATCCTGTGTACAATAGTCTGCATTTCCTAACACCAAATTGTGTCTTTATCCTACACACTCCCTCCTCCCCCTTGGCAAACACAAGTCTTTTCTCTATGTCTGAGTCTGCTTCTGTTTCAGATAAGTTCACTAGTGTCATATTTTAGATTCCACTAATATATAAGTGATATCATATGGTATTTGTCTTTCTCCTTCTGATTTACTTCACTTAGTATGAGCATCTCTAGGTCCATGCGTGTGTCCCCAAATGGCAGTATTTCTTTTTTTTTTTTTTTTTTGGACAAGAAGTTATTGTCATTTAATTTATTTTTATTTATTTTTATTTATTTATTTATTTATTTTATTTTCCCATTGTACAGCAAGGGGATCAAGTTATCCTTACATGTATACATTACAATTATATTTTTCCCCCACCCTTTGTTCTGTTGCAACATGAGTATCTAGACAAAGTTCTCAATGCTACTCAGCAGGATCTCCTTGTATATCTATTCTAAGTTGTGTCTGATAAGCCCAAGGTCGATCCCTCCCACTCCCTCCCCCTCCCATCAGGCAGCCACAAGTCTTTTCTCCAAGCCCATGAGTTTCTTTTCTGAGGAGATGTTCATTTGTACTGGATATTAGATTCCAGTTATAAGTGATATCATATGGTATTTGTCTTTGTCTTTCTGGCTCATTTCACTCAGGATGAGAGTCTCTAGTTCCATCCATGTTGCTGCAAATGGCATTAAGTCATTCTTTTTTATGGCTTAACTGTATTCCATTGTATACATATAGCACATCTTCCAAATCCAATCCTCTGTTGATGGACATTTGGGTTGTTTCCATGTCCTGGCTATTGTGAATAGTGCTGCAATGAACATGCAGGTGCATGTGTCTCTTTTAAGGAGAGTTCTGTCCAGATATATGCCCAAGAGTGGGATTGTGGGGTCATATGGAAGTTCTATGTTTAGATTTTTAAGGTATCTCCAAACTGTTCTCCATAGTGGCTGTACCAGTTCACATTCACACCAACAGTGCAGGAGGGTTCCCTTTTCTCCACACCCCCTCCAGCACTTGTTATTTCTGGACTTATTAATGATGGCCATTCTGACTGGTGTGAGGTGGTATCTCATGGTAGTTTTGATTTGCATTTCTCTTATAATCAGTGATGTTGAGCATGTTTCCATGTATTTGCTGGCCGTCTGTATGTCTTCCTTGGAGAACAGTCTATTCAGGTCTTTTGCCCATTTTTCCATTGATTGATGTGCATTTTTGCTGTTGAGTTGTATAAGTTGTTTATATATTCTAGAGATAAAGCCCTTGTCAGTTGCATCATTTGAAACTATTTTCTCACATTCTGAAAGTTGTCTTTATGTTTTCTTTTTGGTTTCCTTTGATGTGCAAAAGCTTTTTAGTTTGATTAGATCCCATTGGTTTATTTTTGCTCTAATTTCTATTGCTTTGGGAGACTGACCTGAGAAAATCTTCATGATGTTGATGTCAGAGAGGGTTTTGCCTATGTTTTCTTCTAGGAGTTTGATGGTGTCCTGTCTTATATTTAAGTCTTTCAGCCATTTGGGGTTTATTTTTGTGCATGGTGTGAGGGTGTGTTCTAGTTTCATTGCTTTGCATGCAGCTGTCCAGGTTTCCCAGCAATGCTTGCTGAATAGACTTTCTTTTTCCCATTTGATGTTCTTGACTCCCTTGTCAAAGATTAGTTGACCATAGGTGTCAGGGTTTATTTCCGGGTTCTCTATTCTGTTCCATTGGTCTGTCTGTCTCTTTTGATACCAGTACCACACTGTTTTGATGACTGTGGCTTTGGAGTATTTCTTGAAGTCTGGGAGAGTTATGCCTCCTGCTTGGTTTTTGTTTCTCAGGATTGCTTTGGCGATTCTGGGTGTTTTATCGTTCCAAACAAATTTTTGGATTGTTTTTTCTAGATCTGTGAAAAATGTCCTGGGTAATGTGATAGGGATTGCATTGAATCTGTAGATGGCTTTGGGTAGTATGGGCCTTGTTACAATATTGATTTTTCCAATCCATGAACATGAAATATCTTTCCATTTCTTTACATCTTCTTTGATTTCTTTGATTAAGTTTTATAGTTCTCGGCATATAGGTCCTTTACCTCCTTGGTCAAGGTATTTGATTTTGTGAGGTGCAATTTTAAAAGGTACTGTATTTTTGTATTCCTTTTCTAATATTTCATTGCTGGTATACAGAAATGTGACTGATTTCTGAATGTTAATCTTATATCCTGCTACTTTGCTGAATTTATTAATCAGTTCAAGTAGCTTTTGGGTTGAGTCCTTAGGGTTTTCTATGTATAGTATCATGTCATCTGCATACAGTGACAATTTTATCTCTTCTCTTCCTAAATGGATGCCTTTTTTTTTTGTTTGTCTAATTGCTGTGGCTAGGACTTCCAAAACTATGTTGAAGGGCAGTGGTGAGAGTGGGCATCCCTGTCTTGTTCCAGATTTGAGTGAGAAGGCTTTCAGTTTTTCCCCATTGAGGATTATATTTGCTGTGGGTTTATCATAAATGGCTTTGATTATATTCAGGAATGTTCCCTCTATACCCACTTTGGCAAGGGTCTTGATCATGAATGGATATTGGCCTTTTAAAAGGCTTTTTCTGCGTCTATTGAGATGATACATGATTTTTGACTTTTTTTTTGTTAATGTGTATGACGTTGATTGATTTGCGAATGTTGAACCATCCTTGTGAACCTGGGATGAATCCAACCTGGTCATGGTGTATAATTTTTTGATATGTTGTTGGATTTTGTTGGCTAAAATTTTGTTGAGAATTTTTGCATCTATATTCATCAGTGATATTGGGCGTTAGTTTTCTTTTTTGGTGGTATCTCTGTCTGGTTTTGGAATGAGGGTGATGGTGGCATCATAGAATGTCTTTGGGAGTATTCCTTCTTCTTCAACCTTTTGAAAGAGTTTAAGGAGGATGGGTACCAGTTCCTCTTTATATGTTTTATAGAAATCACCTGTGAAGCCATCTGGTCCTGGACTTGTATTTGTAGGGAGTGATTTTATGACCTCTTCAATTTCATTTCTAGTGATCGGTCTGTTAAGTTGGTCTGTTTCTTCTTGATTCAGTTTTGGCAGGCTGTAAGATTCTAGAAAATTGACCATTTCTTCCAGATTGTCAAATTTGTTGCCGTATAGTTCTTCATAGTATTCTCTTATGGTTATTTGTATTTCTACTGTATCCGTTGTGATTTCTCCTTTTTCATTTATAATTTTGGTTATTTGGGTTCTTTCTCTCCTCTTTTTAGTGAGTCTGGCCAGGGGTTTGTCAATTTTGTTTACCTTTTCAAAGAACCAGCTCTTGGTTTTATTAATTTTCTCTATTATTTTTTGAATCTCTATTTTAGTGATATCTTCTTTGATCTGTATAATTTCCTTCCTTCTGCTGACTTTAGGCCTTTTTTGTTCTTCTTTTTCTAATTCATTTAGGTGGAGGGTTAAGTTGTCAATTTGGGATCTTTCTTCTTTTTAGAGGAAGGCCTGTATCACTACAAATTTCCCTCTGAGCACTGCTTTTGCAGCTTCCCATAAATTTTGAGAGGTTGTGTCTTCATTATCATTTGTCTCAACGTATTTTTTTAATTTCCTTCTTGATTTCCTCATTGACCCATTGGTTTTTTAGTAGCATGTTGTTTAGTCTCCATGCAGTAGGTTTTTTCTCTTTCCTTTTCCCATGGTTGGTTTCTAATTTCATGGCATTGTGGTCAGAGAAGATACTTGAGATAATTTCTATGCTCCTAAATTTATTGAGATTAGCTTTGTGTCCCAATATGTGGTCGATTCTTGAGAATGTTCGATGTGCATTTGAGAAGAATTTGTATTCTGCTTTTTTTGGATGTAGTGTCCTGAAGATATCAATTAAGTCTAACTTTTCTATTGTTTCCTTCAAGATCGCTGTTGCTTTATTGGTTTTCTGTCTAGAGGATCTGTCCATTGATGTGAGGTGGGTATTAAGGTCTCCTACTCTGATTGTATTCCCATCAATATCTCCCTTTATGTCTGTTAGTATTTGTTGTATGTATCTGGGTGCTCCTGGATTTGGGGCATATATGTTGATGATAGTAACATCCTCTCCTTGGATGGGTCCCTTAATCATTAAGTAGTGTCCTACTTTGTCTTTCTTTATCTCTTTTGTTTTAAAGTCTATTTTGTCTGATATGAGTGTTGCAACTCCTGCTTTTCTGTCGTGTTTATTGGCGTGAAATATTTTTCCCCACCCTTTCACTTTCAATCTATATGTATCCTTTGTCCTAAGGTGAGTTTCTCGCAGGCAGCATATTGAAGGTTTTTGCCTTTTTATCCACTCAGCCACTCTGTGTCTTTTGATTGGGGCGTTCAGTCCATTGACATTTAAGGTGATAATTGATAGATGATTATTTATTGCCATTTTGAACCTCGTGTTCCTGTTGATTCTATGGTTCTCCACTCTTCCTTTTTTTTTTTTTTTTGGTTGGATGGTCTCCTGTTATTATCTGCTTGAGCATTTTTTTTTTCATTTTTTTCATTTTTTGCGAATGCAATGTTTGGTTTTGGCTTGTGGTTTCCCTGTTTTTTAAGTATGCCAACCCCTTCCCATAATTGTGTGTTTTAGCCTGATGGTCCTATAGGTTCAAACACTTCATTACTATATTAAAATTAAGAAGAGAAACATACAAACAAACAAAAAGGGTCTATTTATTTCCTAATATTCCTTGCCCACATTTTATGATTTTGATGACATATTTTTTTCTTTTTAATTTTATTTTGTTTGAAGCATGTTCATGATTAAATCTGTATGCTGCCTTATTTGAGTGACTGCTCTCTGATTGCAGTTTCCTCAGTCCTAGTTCTTCCTCTTCTTTTTTTTTTTCTTTTTTCTTCCCTTTCCTTCCTTTCTTTTTGGTTTAGAGAAGTGCTTTCAGTATTTCATTTAGCCTGGGTTTTGTTTTGCTGTATTCTTTTAGTTTTTGTTTGTTGGAAAAAAATTTTATTTCCCCTTCTATTTTAAATGATATTCTTGGTGGATAGAGTATTCTAGGTTGCATATTTTTTCCTTTTAGCACTTTAAATAGCTCTTGCCATTCCCTCCTGGCCTGTAGTTTTTCTGTAGAGAAATCAGCTGATAATCTTATGGGGGTTCCCTTATAGGTAACATTCTGTTTTTCTCTTGCTGCCTTTAGGATCCTCTCTTTATCACTAACTTTGCCATTTTTATTATAATGTGTCTTGGTGTGGGTCTATTTGGGTTCAATTTGTTTGGGGCCCTCTGGGCTTCCTGTATCTTGAACTCAGTATCCTTTAGATTTGGGAATTTTCCAGTGATAATTTCTTCAACTATATTTTCCATTCCCTTATTTTTTTCTACTCCTTCTGGAATTCCTATTATGCATAGATTGGCCCGCTTTATATTATCCCATAGATCTCTTATATTGTTTTCCTCTTTTTTGATTTGGTTTTCTGTCTGCTGACCTTATTGAGTATTTCATGTTTTATGACTTAATAATATTCCATTGTATATATGGACCACATCTGTATGCATTCATCTGCTAATGGGCATTTAGGTTGTTTCCATGTCTTGGCTATTGTGTATGGTATTGCTATGAACATTGGTGTGCATGTACATTTTACTATATTAATTCTTCTTTCAGTGTTTGGTAGACTTTACCAGTGAGGCTACCTGGGTCTGAGCTTCTCTTTGAGTGAAGTTGTGAATTTGTAAACCCAATTCTCTCATTGCTCTGGGTGTGTCAGATCTTCTGTTTCTTCTTGAGTCTGGTGGTTGGATTACATCTCACTGAAATCTGTTCATTTTCCATAGCCATCTAATTTATTGTCACACAGTTGTTCATAGCATTCCTTTGTAGTCCTATGAGGCTGGTAGAAATTCCCTCTCTTCATTTCTGAGTTTGATGATTTGAGTATTTCCTCTCCTTCCCCCCAATCCTTTAGTTAAAACTTTGTTAATTTTATTGACCTTCAAATAATCAACTTTGGGTCTTATTGATTTTTCTCTATTTTTCTATGTTATTTTTCATTAATTTTCACCCTCACCTTCATTTGTTCCTTCCTCCTCCTCACTTGCTTTTAGTTCTAACCAGAGGAGATGCAGTAAGAGAGATAATGAAGAGGCACCTCTGTGGTCCAGGAAGAAATGAGAGCTGGATTAGTGGTCTGGGAGTGAGGGGTGGATGTGTTTTTAAATAGGTGGTCAGAGTGGACCCACCCCTCCAAGAAGGTGGCACTTGAGCAAAGACTTGAATGGCAAGAGGGAAATAGTAACTGATAAGTGAAGGGTGTAGTGAAAATTGATATGACAACACTTGTTTTGCATTTACGATTTATTAAGTTGTGCTCAGGTGGATGTACCATACAAATTATTGTCTTAACCATTTTATGTGACAGCTCAATTGGCTTAAGTGCTTTCACCTTGTTTGGCCTCAATTACCTCCATCTACCTCCAGAACATTTTCATCATCCAAAATTGAGAGTCTGTTCCCATTCAACACTCACTGTCCCATGCCCTCCCCAGCCCCTGAGCCCCACATTCTGCTTCCTGTTTCTAAAAATATGACTCATCTAGGGACCTCATATGAGTGGGATCTTATAGGATTTGTGCTTTTTGTGTCTGGGTTATTTCACTGAGCTAATGTCCTCAAGGTTCATTCATGTTGTATACAACCATGGCAGAATTTCCTTCTTGGAGATTTTGTTGTGGCTCATCAGGTTAAGAAACTGACATAATGTCCATAAATATGTTGGTTGGATCCCTGACATTGCTTGGTGGGTTAAGTATCTGGGTTGCTATATATGTGTATATATAATATATTTCTATATTATTTTCCATCATGGTCTGTCCCAGGAGATTGGATATAGTTCCCTGCACTATATAGTAGGACCTTGTGGTCTATCCATTGTAAATATAATAGTTTTCAAGTATTAAACCTAAACTCCATCCATCCATCCCCCAATATCCTCCCCCTTGACAAACCACAAGTCTGTTATCCATGTCTATGTGTCTCTTTCTGTATTGAAGATAGGTTAATTTGGGCCATATTTTAGATTCCACATAGATGTGGTATTATATGGCATTTTTCTTTCTCTTTCTGACTTACTTCACTTAGTATGAGAATCTCTAGTTGCTTCTGTATTGCTGCAATCTCCTTATTTTGTTGTTTTTTTATGGCTGAGTAGTATTCCATAAAACATGTTTTAAAGCAGTGACCAGCCCAAGGACCATCTGGTCCTGGGATCCCAAAGCTGAGATTGTCCTTCCCACCCTGGCTGCATTCCTATGGAAAGACGCCCACCTGTCTTCTTGAATCTCTCCACTAAGCAGGGGTGGCCCCATATTGGAGACAAAACTCCTCCCATGTCCATTGACCCCTATCCTCCAAGGAGGACATAAACTTCTTCCAGGGATTCTGGATGTTCCCTTTGTAGGTTTGGTCCAGGTCCAGGGCAGGAGTCAGTTAGGACCCAGTCTCACTGTGTGGCCAGCTTTACTGAGGCTCATAGGTACAGCTATCTGGTAAAAAAAAAAATCAGTTTAGGTGAGAGTGAATATAATAGGTAAAATTATAGTAATATGAATATATGTATATATAGGTCTGTTTCAAACGAAAAAAAAAAATGAAAAACAAAACAAAAAAACCTATCATTTAGCCACACCAGGAATTTTCTAGGGTAATGAGGCTGGGCATTAACCACATGCTCCCTGGGGGTGGTTTTAAAAAGCAGAGACCCTGGGGACACCTAGGACTGAGACTTACTATTGAAAGGTCCCTTGGAAGTTGTGGAAACCAGCTGATTCTCACACTTAGGGGTCTCTGCCCCATTGGAATATCTGGCAAGTATTTTGTGAATGATGCACATCTGAAGGTGGGCCCACAACCTTGCCTGCAATTTTGGGAACATCATCCCCCTTCCCCTGACACTATGGGCCAGGCAGACCCATGAGCTATAATCCTAGAAGGGGTGTGCACCCATGTATTTCTCCTGACAAAGGAAGGATAGGCTGTCTTGAGCCAAACAGGTTAAAAGCCTTGTGTCCAGAGACCATTTCTGGTTTATAATCCAAGGACACATCTGGCCAAGAGGGTCTCAATGATGCTGGCCTGTCATCCAGTGGTCCAGTGCTTGTTCTGCTCAAAGGCAGGCTTCTGTGTGGCTTTACAGCTCTGCAGGGAGGTATGACTTGCTGCATTCACCTCTCCTTGGACAGAACAAGGGAAAAGACAGAGAGAATGGAATTCACCAGAACAAACCTATTACCCTCCTGGTATATGAGATTTTGCCTGTCTCAGACTAGTGGAAATAAAATTCAAGGTGTTTGTTTGAATACAAATTGTCTCTTTTTATTTGATTTTTTTTCCTTTTTTTACTGTCAATGTTTTTCTTCTATTACCAGTTATCACCTATTTACTTAGGTATGAAGCTGGACTTTGAGAAGCAAGGGAGAGAAGCTATGCAATTTTGCTCTAGTTCCATAGCCATGGATGCAATTTACCCATTAAAAGCACAGGTTGGGATAAGGGACAGAGCTGCTGGTTGCCACTTTCTCTCAATATTTATGCTCCTATTCCTCTTTTATATTTATTCCTTTCACTTCAATGGCTATTTTACATTTGCATTTTAAGGGCTAATTCTTCCTGGGTATTTTTATTTTTTAATATATAAATATATTTTATATATAAAGTATATTCCTATATCAAAAGTTAGTAGTAATTTATGATGTGCAATGAAAATAGATGTTGATGCTAAAAAGATGAAAAAAATTGAATGGTATTTTCAATTAGTTCTTTCTTGTTTGACATGAAAATTTAAAAAATAGAAATTATATTTTTTGGAATAAATGCGAATGAAAGTAGTATACTAAAAACCTGTTAAATGTGGTCATAAAAATCACCCAAATGCTTTAATTTAAAATAAATAGTTTCTATATATACACCATTACATATATAATATAGCTGAATCACTTTTCTGTACTCATGAAACATTGTAAATCAACTATATTTAATTAAAAATAACTTAAATTTTAAAATAAAATTTAAGAATTAGCAGGTAAAAACTATTTCACATAATTGAAGTAACATTTGGCATATGTAACTAAACTACTAAATATATGACAACCAAAAAAATATTGAAATTGCTCTGTGCAGAACTTCACAGAAGACCACATTTAGCATATGCAGAAGGAGACCAGAAAACTTCCCAACACAGGATGTTCAACGAAGCAGTTTGTGAGTAATAGTTCCAGCAAATTTTTCCCAACTTGAAAAGTGGCATCCTTTCTGCCCCAGCATGGTCCCACTTATTGCCCGTCCTGAGCCAAAGCAAGGCAAGTGGAGGTGTCCTTAAGGGTCAGAACATGAGCCTTGACTATTGGCAGTGAGGTGCGGGCATTTGTTTTGTCCCAAGGATATATTCATTGTTCTTCTGTGACAAATATTAGAGATGGAAAGATAACGTGCCTGTTACTGTGTTTCTGTTGTGAAAGCCCCACCTCACCATTTAAGGTTGTTGCAGGCTGAGCTGAAGCCCAAACACTGACATGATGAATAGATGTAAGAGGCTCGGAGGGGTGATATCCTTCCTCTCCTGAGCCCAGTGACTTTAAATGCAGCCAGAACTTGTCCCTGTAAGACCTTTGAGGATTTGAGACTTAGGAAGGTTGCACTTGGACTGAACAAAAACCACCTTGGTTTTCTACAAGAGTTACACTGGTGAATTAACAAATATAGAATCTGAGAACAATGACAACCTACTGTGTAGTATAACAGAGCAATTCCCCCGACCCGAGAGAAATAAGAGTATATGTTTATTTAAAAAAATAAAACACATAGTCCATATTTATGGCAACTTTATATAGCCAAAAATGTGAACAACTCAGGCTTTGAAATATCCATCCACATGTTAGGGGGTGGAAAAGTTGTGATGTGCTCATATAATGGAAAACCACTGGGTGATCAAAGGAACAGGTGGCAGATGCATGAGGGAACTGGAATGAATCACAAAAGAGTTGTGAGCTAAAAAAATTAAGCACAAATTATTATACATTGTGTGATTTTTATGGAGCTCTAGAGCAAGTAGAAGGAACCTATGGAAATTAATATCTGATCAGATGGACTAATGATTGCAGGAAAGGGATTACAATGGGGAAGTGACAAGGTGGGAGGTGATACATATTCTATGCCTTGGTTTGGGTGGTGACAGGGGTTCACACATTATAAAACATTGTTTCAAAATGGAGGCATTTTAGGGTAGGTGACTTAAACATATATCATTAAAAAAATAAAATAAAACTCTCTGTAGAAAACCATAATTCAAGAATACATGTGCACCCCAATGTTCATTGCAGCACTAATTACAATAGCCAAGACATGGAAGCAAACTGAATGCCCGTCAAGAGAGGAATGGATAAAGAAATTGTGGTACATATGTACAATTGTGTATAACTCAGCCATTAAAAAGAATGAAATAATGCCATCTGAAGCAAGATGGATGGACTAAGAAATTATCATACTAATTGAAGTTAGACTGAAAGACAAACATCTTATGATATCACTATATGTGGAACCTAAACAAAAAAAGATACAAATCAAATTATATGCAGAACAGGAACAGTCTTTGAAAATAAACTTATGATTTCTAAAGGGGACAGCTGGGGGAGGGCTGGACTGGGGGTTTGGGATTGGCATATGCACACTGAGGTGTATGGAATGCTTGGCCAAAAGAGACCTGCTGTATAGCACAGAGAATCCTACCCCATACTTTATGATAATCTAAGTGGGAAAGGATCTTGAGAGAGCACTGATATGTGTACCTGTTTAACTGAACCACTTTCTTGTATGACAGAAATGATCACAATATTGTAAATCAACTCTACTTCAATAAAATTTAAAAAAATGAAAAAAAAACATAAACTAAAACCTGTAGCCAGAGAATAAAAGCACATTACTTGTGAAGAATAATACCATCTGATGATAGGTTGGCAAAAAATAATGAGACCCAGAAATTAACATGGTGAAATCTACAATGTTCTAGAGACAGTGAAAACCAATAGAGAATTATGGGCCAGTAAAGACAGAAATCATTCAGAAATAAATGGAAATATAAAATCCAAATGGGGTGGATCATGGTTGTTTGGCTCCTCTGGGAATGATGCCCCAAGTGTGCCTGGGAAGGAAGGGGGACTGTGTCCCAGCAGGCACTCTCAGACCCTTGAATATCCCTATGTCACGTTGATATGCATTCCCTCAAGTTTGGCACATCTTTGTCAGGTACCTTGGCTGTAGGTTGACTGGGTCTTACTGTGGGAACCTGGCCTCACCTAAAGGCCCTGGGTCTCAGGTAGGAACACGAGCTTAGGCCTGGAACCTGGAAGAGGGATCCCAACTTTCATGGGGTAATCCACCATCCTGTGTCCACTTCCTCTCAGCTATTTGGGGTCCCAACTTGCCCACCACAATGAGTGAGCTCACTTTGGTAGTGGCATCTATAACATCAGCTCCTGGGGTCCTTGGGGAAGCCCTGATGCTCAGAAGCACAGTCCCTGCCACAGGGAGTGGTGTGGGCTTGGCCTCTGTACTGAATGGTCACCACTGGATGATTCAGGGATCACAGAGCATATCTGCCCCAGCATTCCTGTGTAACTAGCCTTCTCATGTCTTTTACAAACCTCTTTCTTTTTTTTCATTTTTTTTATTACTCAAATGAATTTATCACATCTGTGGTTGTATAATGTTCATAACAATCTGATTTCATAGGATTTCCATCCCACAGTTTCCCAGGCTTATAGGAGCCTCCCTAGCATCCTGTTTGCACCAGCTCCTGAGGTCCCTGGTAGGGGATGCATCCTTTATCCTGGGAGAGTGCTCCCAAGGAGATGATAGACCCTTCTTTCTCCACACTCAGTTCCACCGAAGTGATCTCATCACCACACAGCCCCATGGAACTCTCTGGACTTTTCCTGGAATTGGTGGGCTCTGTCACTTTTTTCCTGCTGTCAGGTCAGAGGTCCCTGGCTGGGTTATGTTCTGAAGACCTTTGTCATTGTCTTGGCAATCAAGGGAGGGTTCCCAGGCAGACAATGGGGACCTGGGGATGGGGACGTGCATACAGAATGGAAGTCTCTGTGTAATGTCTAAGCAAGGGGGCATGACTACCACAATGGGGTTGGGACTGGTAGGGACATCCTGCATACTCAGGCAGTACAGGGAACCTGGAAGTGCAAGAATTGGGGTGCATCACCCCAATGCCCCATCCATGCCAGGATCCCACTGTGTCCCAGATCATCTCCCAGTCCCCAAGTTGGCTGGTCTCTAGGTCTTAGATCCATTCGCCAAGAGCAAGGGCTTTCCATTCACCAAGCAGCCCTTAGCTTTCACACCTCCTTTTCATTGTCAATTTGTCCCTCTGCCTCCATATATCTGATTGGTTAGAAACTGCTTCTCACCCCATTGTGCACAAACTCTGCATCCCTGTATTCTCAAACACCTGATCTTCTGCACCAAATTGTAACTCCTCCCTCCAGGAGCCCACCAACCAACAGGTAGGTTCATCCATTGCACCTTAAGCTGACAAGGGCCTCTGTTCTGTGCTGCCATAAGGCAGTGGGTGATCATGGTCCTGATCCTATCTCAGGATTTTCTCATTGCCACCATTCCTGGTGCCAGCTATGGCAGATGCTGTCCCCAGGGAAGTGGGGTTTGTGATGGAGTGTGGTGAGGAGGATGTTCACCAGGGGTAACCCTTGGGGGAAGTCTTCTGGGAGGGATGAGAAGGGAGGGGAGGGACACAGATTTGGGCAGCAGGTGGGCTGGGGTGCCCTGCAGGGTAGATGAAGGCCACAATCACTGGTAGCTATAAGGCAGGGTGACCCTTTTAAGTTATCTTGGATGGAGTGTGATGGCCATACCCTGCACCCAAGTGCTGCACATAGCCTCCTGCAGAGGGCCATGACCTTGGGGGTGACACTCACTGCAGCTGACCCTGTTGAGAAGGGGCTGGACCTGGGGGCTCTCAGGAGGTGTGACCCCTTATGGATGAGAGGAATCCTTCCTGCTGGAGGGGGTCAGCTGTGAGCAGTGCCATGTGGTCATCTGATATGGGGTTTGCCTTAATGAGCCCAATCCTAAAATGTGGCAACCAACTGCCTTAAAATAGCCTTTACATGTTACCTCTGTAGTTAAAGACAAAGTTCATCTCTTCTTCATCCTCTCTTTCCTGCATTTCTCTGTACACTCAGATATTCAGACTATGATACTCTGTCATTTTATCTTATTTTATTAATTATTATTATTATTATTATTATTATTACCTTTCCTTTTTAGGAACATACCCATTGTATATGGAGGTTTCTGGGCTAGGGGTTGAATTAGAGCTACAGTTACCAGCCTATGACATAGCCATAGCAATCCCAGATCTGAGCCACATCTGCAAACCACACCACAGCTCATGGCAATCCCAGATACTTAACCCACTGAAAAAGTTCAGGGATCAAACCAGCATCCTCAAGGATACCAGTCGGGTTTGTAACCCACTGAGCCACAGTGGGAAATGCCTCACTTTATGTTATTTTTTAATGCTGTACTTGGTTCAGTGAACTGATTTCATGAACCCCCCACTCCCACACCTTACCCTTCCACCCCACACCCTCAACCCACATCCCCACCCCACATACCCAGCACACACAGTTTGGAGAACACCTTCACTCAGCACTAAATCACACTGTCCCCATGTCTCTCCCTCTAGGCTAATTCAGGGAAGTCTTGACCTTGGAAACCCAAATCTTGTACCCTGTATAGCAGCATGTGAAAGTTTATCAGTATCTTAAAGTCTAACCTAAATTCCTCAATTTAGTCTAATCTAGAGTCCTCCAATCTAATCTGAGAATTCCCTGTGTGGCTGGCTGGACCAAACACTATGATAAAACCTGAGAGCCCAGATGGTGGTGTCTGCATGGTCACTCTGCTGAGGCCTGCAGACACCTTGACAGCTGAAGTGGGACCACAGCCCCAGCCTCACAGGGGTGGACACAGGCCATGTAACAACCACACACCTTGGCTTCATGATGTCTCACTGACCAATCAGACAACACGCTGAATAAACACACTCACGTAGAAAAAGTCAAACTTGTTTGTAAATTCCTGGAGCAATCCTGGGCTGAAGTTTTCAGTGAGATGAGGACCAGGGACCCAACAATGAAGAAACATGCAGGTACTTGAATAATACTCTTAGGATCAGTGCCTATAACATTCTCCACATGCAAATAAGGCATAACACTGGAACCAATCAGAGGATGAGAACACATCACAACACCACCTCTCAGCTCTTATGCAAGCATGCACAGTGCGGAGGGGTTGGGGCCAGAAATAAGGGGGTATGTTACAAGAGAATAGTTGTCCCCAAACAGGTCTTGGTAGAAGCTTATAAGGTCAAGCAGACACTGCCCCCAGAGACAGCTCACTCTCTTTGAAAGCTTCCCTACCCTTTGCTGCACAGTGCTGACTGGCCCTCGATTTGGATCTCTGCAACAATGAGCAGGAGCATTTCTCACTTGGGGCGAGGTACCAGAAGGATTCTTTGGAAGTGGGTCAGGTCAGAGTTGATACACTGTGGTGTTGGTCCAGAGGGACCTTTTCTTTGACCAGAAATGCTTCTGTCCTGAGCAGCTTTTGCCTGAAGAGAATGCCTGCCTTCAGTCTGGTTGTAGCAAACCTTAGGTCTACCTCTGTGTGGCTACATCACCTGCAGGCCAAAGCAACATGCAGTCAAGTTGCCTACCTCTGTCTTTGAGCAACAAAATTCCCTGATGTTATTTTAGTGCAGCTACAGCACTTTTTCAGCTTGTATCACTAAATCCTTGCATGTAGGCGAGGTAAGAGAGAAAAACTGAAGAGCAGAGGAACCTGATTTTTGTGGTGCAGTGACCTGAGTCATCATCAATCTCCCACAAAGACCCATTTAAGGTAGGGATCCTAGCTTTCTGAGAATCTTGAGGATATATCATGTTCTGTTGTTCATCTGTGATAATTGATTTTCATTTCTGCATGGGGCATGAGAAGGGGAGGAGTGTTCAGGATCTCCAGAGAGTTTTTTGGTGTGGGTACTATTGATGGGGCTGAGGTTTTCCTGCCACAACCACTTCTCTATCCACCCATGCCATGGGGCCTCTGTGCTGTTGGGCAAAACTAGGCAGGCTCTCTGCTGCTGTATCCAGCAAGGCCTGCTCCCAGGAACCACCCACATGGGTGTTGGTGCTGAGTGTGGGCTGTCTCCTAGGGCTCCCTAGCCCATTGGAACTTGGAGAGTGGGGTTTCCATTCAGCAAGCACAGGGGGCAGGCCATATCTAGAGCTGCATATTTCCTGTCTCAATAGTGTTGGCTTGTTTGGGGTAGTGTGTGATGTCCAGTGATGAAACAAATCCAGGTTCTTACAGCTCTTGAAATTCCAGCTGCAGTTAGAATGCTTCTTTTAGGGGAGGCACAAATTAGTGGGCATGTCTGACACAATTAATTTCCCAAAATTCTTTGTCTTCTATTATTTCTGGTGAAGGGAGGCTCAGCAGGAGGTTTGCCTGTCTCTGGGCAAATTAAAATTAATTTAACCTGTCTGCAACTGTAATCTCACCTTTTATCCTTTACTTTTTCTCCTCTTACTCCTCAGTCTGAAACACTCTGTGAAGAGGTGAGTGGCCATGGAAGTAACTGACTTACTTTTTTGGGGGCTAGACCTTGATGTGTTCCAATGTCACAGTAGCTCCCTGCCTCAGGAACTGTTGCTTATTACCACCAGCCTTCTCTTTCTGTTAATGAAACTTTGCCTCAGACCCTGACAGAGCTGATACCTCTGAGCTGTTTTAAAGGAAACTTTAAGTTCTCAGTCCTCTAGTGTTCTCTTAGGGTAATTTCTCTCATATGGCACAAACCATGCTCCCTCTATCAAGGGAAAGGGAATAGGTCAGGGTTAATCTATCACCATTTAAAGCCCTTCCCAATGAAATGGAACTACCTGGGCTGAACAACCTAGCCTAAATATACCCAACCATCTCCATCTTAAGTGTGGCACAGAGAACTCACACCAGGGTGAAACTTTCCAGTAGGGGGGGCCACTATCCTAGCTGGTTAGGGGAGGCCCTATACTAACCTTAGGGTTTGAGGGACATTTGTTGCTCCTTCAAAATATGCAGGATCTGACCTAAGAATAGTCAGTTCTTAAGCCTGCCAGAATGGTCGCCAAATTTCATTGTCACCCTGCAAAATCCAAACCTGTGGATCCAGGGATGATAGTCCTCACAGAGATTTCTGGGGGAATCACTCAGCACCAAAGAGGATGCCTCTAAGATATATCCTTGGTAATTGGGATCTATTTGACCCCAAAAATATGAGAAGGAAAATGAATTTCTCTTTAACATCCCTTGGCCCTGATACCCATGTGGGGATGGGAAACACTGGGCAGACAATGGGAGCATAAATTAGAGCACTATCCTACAGCTAGACCTGTTTTGTAAGTAGCAGGGAAAATGGAAATATCTTACATGCAGACCATCTTCTGGCTGAGGGATAACAGAGAGCTAAGTCATAAGTGTGGATTGGATATTTATTAGAGGTGTGAGCCCAATAGAAATCAGATAAAGGTAGAGGCCTCTCCACCTCAGAGTAATTTAAAACCTGAAGGTCCTCATGAGGTGACCCCAAGGGTCCCTGAGATCTATCTAGAATTACATCCTTACTTGGGGCCAAACTTGGGTATAGTGGGGACATGCTCAGAAGTAAAAAAAAAAAAAAATTAGACTAGGAGACAGTATCTGATGTAAAAATTTGCTCATCAGTGGAGACATAAGAGGAGTTTTGGCCTCATGGGATACACAGGTCATTTTCTCCTTGAACTACAACAGATCAAACAAGAAATGGGGAACTATAGGGATGATCCAAACCACTGAACATATGTTTTCTAACATGAAATTTTACCTTTTGACTTAAACTGGAAGGATGTAATGGAGATCCTTACTGATTCTGACAGACACAGAACAGTCAAATAATCTGGAAAGCTAGGAAATAGGTCACTGGGCTCTGGAGGTGTAATTCTAGATACCCAGTGGGGAAAATGGCAGGCCCCACTTCAGACCCTAAGAGTAGTTCAAAAAACCCAGGTTATACTTGGTAAAGAGACCAATTTATCTACCATCTGAAAGGAGGACTAAAGACAGCATAGGAAAGGGTCATTAACTATGAAAAGGTATCAGCAGTGGCCCAGGGTCCCAAGGAAAACCCTCTTGCATTCCTAGAAAGGCTATAGGATGCCCTCTAGAAATTCACAATCTTAGATCTAGAATCCTATGAAGGACAAGTCATCCTAAAAAATCAGTTCCTGACCCAATAGACATCATATATCAGGATCAAGTTACAGAAAAAAACTACCACAGCAGGACCCTGGGGCCACACTAGAAGAGGTGATCCTAATTGCCACTACTGATTATAATAGGGAACAAAATAGGGAGGCCAAGGCTCAGGAGAAGGAGATGAAAAAGGCATTTAGCCATGTCCAAATGATTGCATCCCTCCAGAGACACATATTGAAGTCCATTAAAGCCCCTAAAGGTAAACCAGGTAGGAAATGCTGGATTTGCACAAAGCCTGGGCATTGTGCCCAAGATTGTCTGAAATGAATCCGACCACCTAGAAGAGTTTTCCCCAATTGTTATCAACAGGAAAATTTTGGGGACATTTGTCCACTGGGTCCTGGGTAAGAGGTGAACCCAAAGACAAAATGCTGGTCCAAAAGGACTGAAGCAGCCCACTCCAGCTGATCCTAGTTTAGAGGAATGTTCCCATGGTACTGGAGACAAGGGTACAAATGAAAGTGGTAGGTAGGACTGAAAGTTTTATTATAGAAGCTGGGGCTGCCATTTTAATCCCCTACTCAGGATCCATCTCTCAATCCTGTGCCACTCTCAGAGCTGCAGGAAGCCACCCACTAACGTGGTTCATGCCAATACCACTTTGCTGTTGGGATGGAATAACAGTCAGCCGCAGCTTCCTGGTTGTCTCTGAATGCCCCATTCCCTCATGAGGAAGGGACATGCTCCCCAAGTAGGGAGTCACAAAAACTCTTCTTGGGACTTCTGGCCCAATATGCTTGCAATGCCTAAATCTAGGGGAGGAAAACACACTTGAGCCTTGGGAGACAGAATTTTTGGAACTGGACCTCAACCCCCAGCTCTGGGACAAGGGAATACTTGGACCAGCTCATAGGGCATCCCTGGTTGTAATTTCACTTGAGGATCCTGCCAGATTTCCCAATGAAATACAACATTCTTTTAAAATTGAGGCTAGGGAGAAGTACAGCCCATGATTAACAAGCTCCTTTCTGTGGGTAACACTAAAAACTCTGTAACACTCCATTTTTCTCAGTGAGTTAAAAAGATGCGATCTGGTGAATGGTCCAGGACCTACTGATAGTAAATGAAGCCATGGTCCCCATTGCATCCTACCATAACTAACCCTATGTGCTTCTCAGAGAGACTGCTCCAAGGGCTCAAACTGTTCACTGTTCTGGACCTGAGAGATGCTTTTTTCTGTGTTGCACTGATGATAAAATTGCAATTCCGTCTGCCTTTGCATGAGAAACCCATGAAGGATATTATCACCATTTCACATGGACAGGCCTATTTCAGGAATTCAGAGACAGCCCTCATCTCTTTGTACAGGCCTTAGCACAGGACCTGGCAGACCTAGACTTAGGACCAGAAGGAAATCTGTTACAATGTAGATGATCTTCTCATTTGTTCACCACACCAAAATGACTTTCAACCACACACTATAGTGGCTCTTAAGTTTCTGTCCCACCTGGTCACTAAGGGCAAAGCCCACCTTATGAAAGGAGGTCTCTTTAGGGTTAACCCTCATCTGGGAACTCAAAGACTATCATCTTTGAGTTCCCAGATGATTGAGTGCAGGGTGTACTACAGCTCCCCAATCCCATGACTAGAAAACATCTACTGGCCTTCCTGGGACTTGTTAGGTATTAGAGGCTAAGGGTAACCAATTATGGTCTCATTAGTAAACCTGGTCTGAGATATCTGGAGTGATTGGTAAAATCTGGCAAGCCTGCTCACTGTTGTACATGGCACATTGTATGGCCCTGAACTTACAGTGCATGGCATCTTAAAGTTTCTCTTTACAGAAGGCATAACTAAACTTGTTAGTCATTTAGTTTAGTGGCAAGCATTAATAAGTAGAGCAGATCAGTTTTAGGCACTATATTGAGTGAGTAAAAGTGTGTTTTGAATAACATTGCCTGAATTTTTTGTTCAATGCATGTCACAGTTCTGAAAGCACATGAAGGGCCAAGCCAACTTAAGATCTGTGCCTTCACTTTGAATGAGAGGTGGAAGTTTTGCCTTCCAGACCATATTTCTTCTGGGAAGAGCTTCCTACCCTAGGTTCAAGTGGAAAGGATTTCTTTTTGAGGTATTAGTTCTTAGCATAAGCATATTCTTCCTGTATGCAATCTTCAGTTTGTACAGGATTGAGGAAAGGTGAATAGGTGTGAAGCTAAGTAGGGTGTGAGAGGAGAATTAGGGGTAAGGGGAAAGGAGTAGTGAATGAGGGGAAGTGAGAATGGTGGTGAAGGGAGTCAGTAGGGAATTTGGTGAGGTAAGTAGAAATGGGAGGGAGCAGGGTGAGGGCAAGTGAGTGGGTGGACATCATGCTGACAGGAAGAAAGGTCAGTGCCAAGGCAGTACCCTGACAGACAGACCTTGGTGTCAGAGATTTGGAGGGCTTGCCTAAAATGGATGGGGCTCCTGCCTACTTTTCTTTTGACTCAGGGACCATGTGGGCCACCCAGCCAGCTGGTGGCTTAAGAGGGAGGAATAGATTACAGTTGGAGCCCCATGATTTGGCTAAAGGATTTGGGGTGGGGTAGAGGGGCTTTTACATCCTGGGTGAGGAAGAGGGGGAGGACATGAAGAGGAATTGGAAGATGGGGAAGATCAATACAAGAGAGGTGGAGAGAGAGATGGAGGTGAATCCAAGAGGTGAAGGATAGGGGTGCAAGGGTTGTCTTGCCTGAAGATGGACTTGGGCCTGTCCCTGGCTCTGCTCTGGCCATGGACAGTAAGGATGGAGGAAGCACAAGACCCCCAGCATCAATGCCTGGGCTTGCAGCCCCTGGGCTCTTTCCTTGAAAGTTCTTGAGAACTGGCCTGGAATTCTCCCCACCCACATTCCAGCCTGAGGGAAGTAGGATGGATGAGGGCAAAAATCAATACTTGGGGAGGTCATCATTCACCCCAGCATCCCCTTCTGGGATCAGATGAGGGGTGGTGACAAGCAAGGTGGGCACAGTCCATCTGAGGGCAGATGACAAGCTCAGTGCCTTCCTTTGTTGCCACCATGGAACTGTATCTTGCTCACTGCCACCTCTCTCTTCCAGTCAGCAGGTGAGAGAGCTCAGGTGCCCAGGAAAAGCCCAGCTTCTCAGGGGAGGAGGTGTAGGCTGGTCTTTCCACAACTCTGACCCTAAGACCTCTCCCAGGGGGTTAGCCACCCATAGGTTCTAGCTCTTTCCCAGTATCTTCAAGCTCTTTGTAGTCACTTGTTGTCTGACTGGAAGGGGTCAAGGCAGTACCAGTTTCTAGGAACCATTTCTCCTCCTCTCAGCCCTTGTCCAAGTGTGGGCAGTAAGAAACTAGGACCTGCATTGCTTTCTTCCTGGGGGACACGATGAGCAGTGGAAAAAAAAGGATTTTGAGGAGAAGCAAGGCCAGGCAGTGACCTCTCCAGCACTCTTACTCAGACACCTACCCCACTCCCACATGGACCACTATCCCCCATAGGATGACATGGAGGGATCAGCTGAATGCCAGCTGCCAATGGGAACTTTCCTTGCAGTAGAAATGAGTCTGTGTCTACAGTGGTTAGGGAGGAGGGAAGATGTGATGGAGACAGTATTCTTTTTCTCAGACTTTGCGGGGTTGGCTGGTGTCAAGGAGCTGCCTACACAATCAATGGCAGCAGAGAACAAAATACATACAGCAGCATCATATCAGTTTTGTCTTATAAAAATAGTGGTAGCTGCTGGTTTCAAAAGGCAAAAATCCCATCAGCTCCCCTCTGCTCCATTGCCCCACACAGAGGGAGATCACAGTTGATGTGCAAAGAGAAAGAAAACCAGCTTGATTTTTGGCTTCTGATCTTCCAAGAGATCAGAACTCTAGATCCCAACAACTCTCTCTCCATCTTTGTCAGTTGAAACTTCCCAAATCTACAGAATATTTGCCAACAGCCCAAGATCTACTGCATGTTAACATTCCCACATTTGTGCCGTCTATCTCAATGACCTGTGTCTCATGGATCTTATCTCTAACCTGCCTCTAATTTGGACCACATAGGTTCAAGCTTCTGATGCATGCATCTCACCTTTAAGGACTTCAGGGCAGCCTATCAGCAGAGCACTGGAATCCTTCATCATCATCAATACACTCTCACACTTAGAAACTGGACAATGGTGCCATGTGGTATCTGATACTCAGTTGTGCCATCTATGCAGATTTTTTATCTCAACCTTAAACCTATCCTTCTTGCTTTGTGCCCCTGATATAGGGGTTCTGCCAACCACTATTAGGCTGGGTGGGACTCTGCACATAGGGAGCTCTAGAGGAGACTGCAGGGCTGGAGCAGGGACCTGTCTTCTGCCACCCAAATTTGTTTCCCAATCCTGTTTTGCCAAAGCCAGCTCAACAGGTGAGGGCTGAAGAATGGCTACTGTGAAATGTAAGAAAAAAGTTAACATAAAACAAGACACAGAGAAATTTCTCTGAATTAAAGTTGGGAAATTGCCGGAGTCCAGCTCCAGTGGCCAGGGATGCGCACACTGTCGGGGATGGACGGTGTCAGCAAATGCACATAGAGACAGCCTCTTCGTCTATTTTTCAGAGCGCTAGACTGCTCAAATTTTATTGGCATAGATGATTGTTTACATAGACAGTTTTCAATTGCACCACAATGTTAAAAGTACACCTGAAAGTCAAGTTATAAAGGTGAACTCCCAGATTATGCTTCCTAAAAGGCTACAGATATAAGAATTTGTCATTCACAAGTCTTGTTTTTAGATTAGTGCTTATCTTCAAAGCGTCATGGCAGCAGGACAGTACGAGAAAATCAACTTCAGTAGGCTATCACTAAAAAGTTGCTAAAATCAAGGACAACTCTACTAGCTAGGTTTCTTTGACCATGAATAATATATGCCTACCTTTATCTAAGTCTGTAGTACATTCCAACTTCTAAAGCTTACAGAATAACCAGTTAGTAGATAAACACTGTTTTTAATTAAATTGGATTTGAATAGGGGAAAGTCCATCAGGATGAAATTTTTATAATATTATTGTAATTTTGTTAAGTCACAAATCACCACAGGAAAATAAATAAGAATGGAAAATAAGAATAATAAGCAAATAACAGGAAAGATTAGGTCACCCGGGAAACAATCCATGTTCTCCGGTTTTTCACCATACAGGCAGGCTTTTATCCTGACCAGAAGCCCACCTTCAGCATGCACCATGCAGGTGAGCTCCCTTCCTTGGTTAGGAACCTGCCTTCAGGTTTTTCTGCCCTCAGGCAAGGTCCCTTCCTTGAGTCCCTGCATCTCCTTGGCTCCCTGCAGGAACCTGGGGACTCAAGGCCTGCCTCAAGAAACCACACTGCTTTTATTGTGCTCTTTAGGATTACATCAAGTGAGGAGGGGGTTGTAGATGCAGGATATAGTTCTTTTTATTATTTTAAAAAGTTCTTTTATTATTTTAAGTCACATAGCTGGTAGATGGTTAAGCTTTCATTCTGACCTTTAGGCATTTAACAATTATTAGCATTTGAGGAAGCTTGGCTTTAGCTGTCTCTGCAAAGCATCTAGAGAATTACCATTGTGCTTCCTCAAATGGCTTGCCTATCTTCTGCAACTTGGAGTGCCTAGGTTTGAATCTTGGTTCTCCTTGCTGATGCATATCCTGCTAAGATGGCTCATAAAACCCCTGGGACCATGAGGTTCCTCTTTCTCTTATTTTAACAGGCCATATCATGTTGTGCAAATGGAATGCATAGACCAACACATTATGTCCTCATTCATCTGACCATATGAATAAATTATGCCTTTAGGTCTTTGTTCTTAAGCTTAAGCCATTTGCCAGCACTGCAAATGTTTTTCAAGCAGGAATATGGGGTAAAGTAAAGCAGGACAAGACTGAGTTTTCAGCATAGAAAATAGAAGCAAAGAGGCTAAGAAAAATTATGGAAAATCTCCCGACACTGCTTTTGCTTTATTTCCTTGTCAGTGTTGCCTGTCAGCTCTCTTCACAGGGTAGGACCAGTTGGTTCCAGTTTTCTTTCTTCCCAGCACTGGAGGAATCAGCTTCATTGTTCTCCTTTTGAGACACAGGTCCTTCCTAGGAGGGCCGCAGCCTTTAAATTTTAATGATTCTAGGCTCTTGCCTTTGTTCCTGAGCTCTGGGGGTGGCAGGTCTTTCAGTTGGGTGGTGACAACTTCTTTCAGCTGTGACTTACCCCTTCAGCTTTTTTTGGTTCTTCAATACTTAGTAAACAATTTATTCTTTTTTTTAATGTATAACCTCTCCCACACCATACTGATAATGTGCCATGTAGTTGTGCTTCTTGACTGGATTGCTGCTGGAATTGAAATTGGTCCTAGAGAAATTCCAGGAGAAGGGTGATAGCCCTGCACAAACCCTTAGGCACTGGGAGAAGAGGGACCATTTCCCAACTCATTTAAGGAGACCAATGACCTATTACTCAAAGCAGACAAAGACTTGGTCCTGAGAACAGGCTAAAGTACATTGTGTAATGTGAAGGAGTAGCTGACACATTTGAATTTATCTTTGGAATGCAAGGTTTAACATCTATAAATCCATAAAATCTGTTATAGTAACAGAATGGAAGAGAAACACCATGCAATAATTTCAATATATTCAGAAAAAGAATGACAGAATTCAACATCCATTTACAAAATCTCTCAGAATGCTAGGAATGGAAAGAAACTTCCTCAACTTGATAAAATAATTCTATGAAAAAACCCACAGCTAATCTTATACATAAAGGTGCAATACTGAATGTCTTCTTTCTAATATGGGGAAAATAAGTGAAAACTCAGAGCATGATCAGTTTAAATCTTCTCTTTAATACAGGAATATGAAACAAAAACTGAGGGTACACTCAGCATAAAACTTTTGCAAACAAGTTTTTGTTTTGTTTTGTTTTGTTTTTTTTAATGACTGAACCTGTGGTATATGGAAGTTCCTGGGATAGGAGTTTAATTAGAGCTGCAGCTGCCAGTCTTTGCCACAGCTACAGCAATCCAAGATCTGAGCCACATCTGTGACCTATAGATGCAGCTTGCCACAGGCTGAATCATTAACCCACTGAGTGAGCCCAGAGAACAAATCTGCATCCCTATGAACACTATGTTGGGTTCTTAAACTGCTGAGCCAAAACTGGAACTCCAGACCAGAGATATTTTTATGTAAGTTCAAAAAAAAAAAATCGCTTTTTTCCTCTAGGTGTCAGGACACTTATTATTTTACCCACTGAGTCAATACTTAGGGATGGAATGATCAGGTTATATGAACATGTTTGACTTTATTACAAATGTGATAAGGGGGTGTTCCCATTGTGGCACAGCAGAAATGAATCTGACTAGGAACCATGAGGTTTCAGGTTCAATCCCTGGCCTCGCTCAGTGGGTTAAGGATCTGGCATTGCTGTCAGCTGTGGTGTAGGTCACAGATGCGGCTTGGATCTGGTGTGGCTGTGGCTGTGGCTGGTAGCTGTAGCTCTGATTAGACCCCTAGCCTGGGAATCTCCATATGCCGAAGGTACAGCCCTAAAAAAGCAAAAAAAAAAAAAAGTAATAAGGTACTTTCCAGAGTGCTGCACTATTTTGCATTCCCACCAACAATGTGGGAGATGAAATGTGGAGTAGTTTATAAAATTCCTAATTTAAGAGCACCCTTTTCTCTCAGCCAAATAAAGTGTTTTTTTTTTTTGAACCAGATGTGAAAGGGGTTGTCAATGTGGGGAGAGATTTTAAGTCTTTCAATTTTTTTATTCTCTTTTGTCTTGCAGAATCCAAAATGTACTTCTTGATTCCTTTTTCTTCACTACCTTGTTTCCAAAGAACCTTTAGTTTGAGCCTCTTCACAGCTTTCCAAGACTCCTCCCTCACATTCTTTGCTCAATCTAAAGACACTTTGCCATTGCTCTGATCTCCTATGCTTTTCCCCAGTATTTTCACACTTATGGTGTACTTTCTGGTGGTGGTTTAGATAAAGTTTAGGCTTGTCAATACCTCCCTTCCTTGTGCATTTTCTTGCCAGGGATTACCATCCTCAAGACCTTGTGGTAGGAATATAGGAAACAGCTTCTTAGGATTCAGTGTATATTTTTCTTTTTATAGGTAATTTGAAGTTTTGTTGTTCACTGTCTTATAGTCATGCTGGGTGAGGGAAGTGGGCTTGAAAATGCTTCACTTGTTCTCTTTACTACTTTATTTCTTTAGAGAATTATTTGGAAGTTTCACATTTATGCTGCCACTATTACCTTCTTCCCCCCTAGTTTTTTCTTAATTTGCATTATTTAAATGTAATGGCTGTACCAGGGACTGAATCCCAGCTATAGCTTTGAACTACTCCCCAGCCATGTCAGTGCTGGATCCTTTGACCCACTATGGCAGGCCATGGATTGAAAATGTACCTCCACAGCAACCCAGGTTGTTACATCTGGATTTTTAACTCACCACACCCTAGTGAAAAATGTAGTTATTTTTCTTTTTTTGTTGTTGGGTGCTTTCCTATAATTTTATGATTACTTTGTTAATTCATCATTTTATTCTTTTTTAAACTGATACAAATATTAACTTTACAGATTTTCTCCTTTGCATCACTTCAAATGCATTCTTAAATTGTTGTATGAAATGCTTTCATTATTTTTCTTTAGAAATTCTGAATTTTGTGTTTCTATTACCCATTTCATTCAAGAGTTTAATAAATTTTAAATTTTTCATGTGAAAATCTTATCTAGTATCCATTCCTAAGAATTTACCCAAATGAAATAAAAACTTACATCCAGAAAATGATCCAGGACTTGCCATCATGGCTCAGCAGAAATGAATCTGACTGGTAACCATGAGACCACAGGTTTGATTCCTGCCCTTGCTCAGAGGGTTAAGGATCCAACATTGCCATTAGCTGTGGTGTAAGTGGAAGACATGGCTAGGGTCTTGCATGGTTGCAGCATAGGGCAATAGCTGTAGCTTCAATCTGACTCTTAGCCTTCAATAACCTCCATATGCCACAGGAGCCACTCTGAAAAGACAAAAAAAATTCCAAATTTGAAATTCATAGAAGTTGGTAGTAAAGCATATTAGACTCCCCAGGTGGCCAGCCAGTTAAAGATTCAAGCTTGTCACTCCTGTGGTGCAGGTTCCATCCCTGGCCCAGAAAATTCCACATGCTCCAGGAACAGACAAAACAAACAAACAAACAAGTTCCCATTGTGGCTCAGCATAGATGAATCTGACTATCATCCATGAGGATGCAACTTCTATCCCTGGCCTTGCTCAGTGGATTAAGGATCCAATGTTGCCATGAGCTGTGGTGGTCACAGATGCAGTTCAAATCCCACATTGCTGTTGCTGTGGCATAGGCCAGCAGCTCCCGCTCCAATTCAACCCCTAGCACCTGGGAACTTCCATAAGATGTGGGTGTGACCTCTAAAAAAACAAGAAAAAAATCAAGTTTTGCCTAAAATCTTCACCCTGAAGATAGACCGCAGGTCCATGTAATCCAAGTTAATTAAAAATTTAAAGAATCATAAAGAATTGTATTTTTTTCCACTTTAAGTCCCCAAACTTAATTGGCAGTGGGGAGCAAAATGGGCTGAGTGAAAACCCCCACAGTCTACAAGCTGCAAATACTAGCCCCCTCCCCTCCAGCTGGTCTCAGTCCCAAGCACTGTTGGGGTGCTGGTAGGAGGGAGGGTGAGTTTCTCAGGTTAAAGAGTACAGGATTCTGAACAATGGAATATTTTCATGAAAAGAAAGTAGATTTTGTGTTTTACATTGAATTTTTGTCTGTTTTTTTTTTCTAATTTCTGAGATAATTACATAGCTTTGCAGTGAGCCTGGCCTCACAAAATGAAAACAAAGGATAATTTAAAACTTTCTTCCAAGTTGGTGTGGGGATAGGGTGGTCTCCTGTGGCCTTGGCTGCCTCAAGCAGCTTCCCACAGGTCCTGCAGGAGTGGGCAGGTCCCAGACCCTTCCCAGAACATCTAGGTACCCAAGTCTGTTCCCAGGAGCACAGTCCTGGCCAGAATAGCCCCTGGCCTCTGGGGTGGTCCTGGCAGTGGGACGTGGGCAGTAACTCTGGTCTTGAGGCTTCTGCCTTCTTGAAGATTCCACACTGACAAACCCAAAGACCATGAGAATATTCTCACCCATGTCAGAATCCCCTACTTCCATGTCAAAAATATTCTGCCTGCAAGATCCCTCCCCCAGGCTTCTTCCTGTTTTGAAGGATTCTTATTATTTGACTGATTGCCTCCTTTATTCATGCAACAAATGTTTTATTAAATCTCATGCTTAAGGGAGCAGAGGATAGAAAGGAGCTTGCATCTTGCAGCTGCCCTAAAGGAGTTACAGGATTTACCCTATGTGTCCTGAAATATTAGGCCCAAACACAACATTTTGTTTTTTAATCTTAAGTGCTTTTAAAGACTTCTTTGGGACAATTATGCAAGCAGGAAAAAAATTATCCAGAGCAAATATTTAACTTTTCCTTTGGTATGTTGAAGTCACAGGCTCATGTAAATCTCAGGCATGTCCTAAAAATTAATGTAAGAAAAAAAATATATATATTCTTCATGGAGAGTCATGGGTGGTGTTTTGTATAGTGGAAAATTCTGTGCTAGAAACATGTCATTGTTTGGACTCTAGTGTTTGACACCCCCCCCCCCCCATTCAAACTGCAGATCTTTGTGGAAGGAAACGCTCTCCCTTTACAGAGTACTGGAAAATCTAGGGCTTGGAAACATCCCTAGCATACTCAGAGACATGCTGATCCTGCAGGTGTTGTGACCAATGAATTACCAGGGTCTTGCAAAAAGTTATTATTTGGTGGTTCCTGCCCCAGGTTGTGGGCCATGGCGCAACATCACTCCCTTGAGCTTTTGGCAAACCCAGTGATCTCTGGAGATACTGGATAATATAAGGAATGACTAAATCTGCATGAAAGTAGATAGACTTACCTTCCTAAAAAAATAAAACAAATTAAATTAAATTCCTCACTTTCCAAAGGAATTTTTGAAGTAAGTGCTCCCCCTAGTGGTTCCTCCACCACCTTTGTCAGCTTAGCCACCTTCCTGCAAAGTAGGCAAGATGGTGTCTCAGCTGTGGTTCCTTAGCAGCAAGACTTCCTTGTAGGTCATTTGCTGAGACCACTTAGTGCTGTTTGAAATAGTGCCGTGGTCTGGGAATGCCATTAATGGCAGTGCTGTGACCCAGAGCCATCCCCCAACAGTGCCTCTGGGCTCCCCTCCTGTCACTGAGCCAAGGGAGGTGGGTCACCCTGACAGCAGATCTGTCCTGGCCCATATCTTTCAGAATCTATTGGTGGGAATGAAAGAGGGACACTGGTTCATCAGAAATGAGATTCAGAAAAATCAAGAGAAACTCATCCTGCTGTATCCCATCTCTTAGGCAGCCATCACAAACTGGACAACATTGGAAAGGCAAGCTGCATCTTCTTTCATGGGAGAATCCTCTTATGGGATGCCCACCAGTGCCAAGTGGTGGCCCTGCTGCCAAGCACGTAGGAAGCATTGGCATTCAGGACTCTCCCATCAGCTCTTGGATCTGGATCCATATAGACCCTGTACAATGGTAACAACCACGTGGGTTCTAGAGTCAGAGACCTAGGCCTGAATGCTGTCTCCTCCACCATTTATGATGTTCATCTTTCTAAATCAGAGACTTTGCTCTCTGGATCTCAGTTCCCTAATCTTTAAATTATGGGTACAGTTTTTCAGAACACATAGCTCCACAGTAAAGAGTAAAGAGGGAAATGGATAAAAAAACATTAATCCAATCCATACCTATTAGGATGGCTATTATTATTTTTATATTCAATGAATTTATTACATTTGGAGAGGTACAATGGTCATTAAAATCTACAACCACAGCACAACCCCCCAAACACCAAACTGTCTCCTTTGGAGACCATAAGTTTTTCAAAGTCTTTGTGTCAGTATCTCTTCTGCAAAGAAGGTCATTCTATCCTTTTTTCAGATTCCACATGTCAGTGAAAGCATCTGATGTTGGTGTCTCATTGTACGGCGGACTTCACTTAGCATGATAATGTCTAGGTCCACCCATGTTGCTAAAAATGCCGGCACTTCATTCCTTTTATTGGGTGAGTAATATTCCATTATGTATGTGTACCACCTCTTCTTGATCCACTCCTCTGTCGATGGACATTTAGGTTGTTTCCATGTCTTGGCTATTGAAAAGAGTGCTTGAATGAACATCGGAGTACACGTGTCTTTGCGAGTCATGGTTTTCTCTGGATAGATGCCCAGGAGTGGGATTGCTGGATCAAATGGTGGTTCTAATTTTAGTTTTCTGAGGAATCTCCATACTGTTTTCCACAGTGGCTGCACCAATTTACAATCCCACCAACAGTATAACAGGGCTCCTTTTTCTCCACACCCTCTCCAGCACTTATTGTGTGTAGACTTTTGGATGATGGCCATTCTGGCTGGTGTAAAGTGGTACCTCATCATGGCTTTGATTGGCATTTCTCTAATAATGAGTGATGTTGAACATCTTTTCATGTGTTTTTTGGCCACCCGTATGTCTTCTTTGGAGAACTGTCTGTTTAGATCTTCTGCCCATTTTTTGATAGGGTTGTTTTGTTTTGTTTTGTTTTGTTTTGTTTTGGTATTGAGCTACAGAAGGTGTTTATAAATTTTGGAGATTAATCCCTTGTCAGTTGATTCATTTGCAAAGATTTTCTCCCATTCTGTGGCTTGTCTTTTTGTTTTGTTTAGGGTTTCCTTTGCTGTGCAGAAACTTTTAAGTTTAATGAGGTCCCATTTGTTTTTGTTTCTACCGTCATTACCCTAAGAGGTGGATCTGAGAAGACGTTGCTGTCGTTTATGTCAGAGAGGGTTTGGCCTATGGTTTCCTCTAAGAGTTTTATAGTGTCTGGTCTTATATCTAGGACTTTGATCCATTTGGAGTTGATTTTTGTGTGTGGTGTTCGGGAGTGTTCTAATTTCATTCTTTTCCATGTGGCTGTCCAGTTTTCCCAGCACCATTTCTTGAACAGGTTGTCTTTTCTTCATTGTATATTCTTGCCTCCTTTGTCATAGATGAGTTGGCTGTAGGTGCTGCGTGGGTTGAATTCTGGGCTCTCTCTCCTGTTCCACTGATCTATATTTCTGTCTTTGTGCCAGTACCATACGGTTTTGATGACTGACTGTTTGCTTGTAGTACAGTCTGAAGTCGGGGAGCCTGATTCCTCCAGCTCCATTTTTCTCTTTCAGGATGTCTTTGGCTCTTCCGGGTAATTTTGTGCTTCCAAACAAACTTTAAAATATTTTGTTTAAGTTCAGTGAAAAATGTCCTTGGTAGTTTGAGAGGAATTGCATTGAATCTATAGTTTGCCTTGGGTAGTATAGTCATTTTGATAATATTGACTCTTCCGACCCAAGAGCATGCTATGTCTTTCCTTCTATTTGTGTCATCTTTGATGTCTTTCATCAGTGTCTTATAGTTTTCCGAGTACAGGTCTTTTGCCACTTTAGGTAGGTTTACTCCTAGGTATTTTATTCTTTTGGATGCAGTGGTAAATGGGACTGCCTCCCTAATTTCTCTTTCTGACCTTTCGTTGTTCGTGTATAGAAATGCCATTGATTTCTGTGTATTAATTTTGAATCCTGCGACTTTGCCAAATTCATGGATGAGCTCTAACAGATTTCTGGTAGAGTCTTTAGGATTCTCTAGCTATAGTATCATGTCATCTGCAAATAGTGATAGTTATACTTCCTCCTTTCCAATTTGGATTCCTTTTATCTCTTTTACTTCTCTGATTGCTGTGGCTAGGACTTCCAAAACTATGTTGAAGAGTAGTGGCGAGAGCAGACATCCTTGTCTTGTTCCTGATCTCAGCGGGGAATTCTTTCAGCTTCTCCCCACTGAGAATGATGTTCGCTGTGGGTTTGTCATGTACGGCCTTTATTATGTTGAGGTAGGTTCCCACTATGCCCACTTTCTGAAGGGTTTTTATCAGAAATGGGTGTTGGATTTTGTCAAAGGCATTTTCCGCCTCTATTGAGAGGATCATGTGGTTTTTATTCTTCAGTCTGTTAATGTGGTGTATCACAATGATTGATTTGCAGATATTGAAGAATCCTTGCATCCCTGGGATAAATCCTTCTTGATCATGATGTCCAATCCTTTTAATGTGTCATTGGATTGGGTTTGCTAGTATTTTGTTGAGGATTTTTGTGTCTATGTTCATCAGTGAAATTGGCCTGCAGTTTTCTTTTCTTGTGGTATCTTTGTCTGGTTTTAGTATCAAGGTCATGGTGACCTCAATTTTAAAACTCTTATCTTTTTGTAAAAAGGGGGGAATTTCCACATCTAAATGGTTTCACCCATATATTTCCATGAAATATTTGCAGAATTAACATTAATTCTACATTGTCTTTACCAAAAAAAAAATATCATCCATATCACTTTATGAAGCAAATATGATCCAGATGCTAAAACCACGCAAAAAGAGTATAAAAAAGAAAAGCACACATCAATATCCCTCATACATAGAGATTTAAAAAAATACTTAACAAACTATTATCAAGCAGAATTAAGCAATTATACAAAGAAGTCTACATCATAACAAGTAGGGTTTATTTATTTAATGGTAGGCTGTTTCGATATTAAAAAAATCAATCCGTGTAAGGCACTCTGTCAATGGGCTAAAGAAGGAAAATCGCAGTCACAATAACCAATGCAGAACAAAGTTGATGAAAATTTAGCATCCATATAGTTCAAAAACTCTCCAAAAATTAGGATGAGGGGAAAATCCTCAACTTGATAAAAAACATCTGCAAAACATCATCATATCAGGTAACATTATTCCAAAGAGCAAAAGACTAAGTGCTTTCCTCTTGTGATCAGGAACAAGGCAATGACGCTGGCTCTCATCACTCTTATTCAACATATCAGGAGACATTCTATCTAGTACAAAAGACAAGAAAATGAAATAAATAGCACAGAGATCAGGAAAATAGAAATAAAACTGTCCCATTTACACGTGACATGACAGTATCTCCCAAAAAAAACCTCATAGAAATAATAAATGTGTTAAACAAGGTCCCAAGTTACAAGACCAATGCATAATAGTCTATTGTGGAGTCCCCGTCTTGGCTCAGTGGAATGAAATACTTATGTGTAAATCCAACAAGTTATGTACAAGGCTTATATGTGGAAATCTACACAACATTGGTGAAGGAAATCAAAGAATATCTAAAGATGTGGAGAGGCAAAGTATATTCATGGATTAGAAGACACAGCACAGTCATGAAGTCAACTCTTTCCAGACTGACGTGGGGTGGGAGGTAATTACAACCAAAATCCCAGGAAGATTATTTTCAGTAGATATAGAAAAAGTTATTCTGAAATTTATACGGAATGGCAAAATAACTAGAAAGAAAACGGAAAGAATTTTGAAGGAAATATTAGACAGGACTTATCTACCCAATTTCCAGACTGACACAGCTATGCTAATCAAAGTGGTGTGGTTCTGGTGTATAGATAGGAACACAGATCAGCAGAAATCAACAGAAAGCCCAGAAAGAGACCCAGCCAAATGCCCAACTGATTTTTGAGCAAGGTGTAAAAGCAATTCAGTGGAGGAAGAAAGACCCCTTCAACAAATGGTGCTGGAGTGATTGGACATTAAGAAGAAAAGAATGGCCATCAACCTGAGCCTTACACAATGACCCAGGAATCCCATTCCTGGGCATAGTGCCAGAAAAGATGAAAACAAATCCAAAAAGATACATGCACCCCAAAGTTCATGGCATTACTATTCACAAGAGCCAAGACTTGGGAGCAAGATAAATATCCAACCACAGGCAAATAGATAAAGAAGATACACATACACGATGGCCTCTTACCCACCCATAAAGAAGAAGAATGGGATAATGCTGTTGGCAGCAATATGGATAGACCTAGAGATTTTCATACTAAGAGAAGTAAGTCACAGATAGACAAATATAATGTTGTACCACTGACATGTGGAATCTAAATTATGGCACAAGTGAACTTACCAAACAGAAACAGACCCACATATATAGAAGACAAACTCATGTCACCAAAGGAAAAAGAGAAGGATAAATTAGGATTTGGGGATTAAAATATACACCGTACTACATATAAAACAGATAAACAACAAGGATCTACTGTACAACAGAGAGAACTCTATTCAATATTTTTCAACAAGAAAAATGGAAAACAATCTCAAAAAGAATAGATATATATCTATATATCTATAACCGAATCACTTTGCTGTACTCCTGAATCTAACACAACATTGTAAATCAACTATAATTCAATTTAAAAAAAATCATCTCAAAACAGATCATGGACTTAAATGGAAAATGGAAAAATATAAAACTTTAGCAAAAAAACTTCTCATAGGAGAACATCTTTAGGATCTTGGGTTGAGAAACAAGTTCTTAGACTTGATGCCAAAAGCATAATTCTCACACAGGAAAATAAAAAAAAAAAGGCAGACATTGTCAAAAGTAAAAGTTTTTGTTCTGTGAAAAACTCTGGAGAGAGGATTAAAATGCAAATTACAGGCTTGGTGAAGAAATCTGAAAACCACTCATCAAACAGAGGACTAATGTCTAGAATATAAAGAATTCTCAAACTTAGGATAAAAATCAGACAAACTGAAACACAGACAAAATACGTGTAGAGACATTTTACAGAGGAGGACAGTGACATGGTAAAGGAGCACATGAAAAGAAGTTGAACATCGTTAGCCATGAAAAAAATGCAAATTAAAACCACAATGGGGTATAGCTACCTCAGAGTGGCTACAGTAAAAACAATAACACCAATTGCTGGTGAGAAATTGGACAAACTCTTACATTGCCGGTGGGAATAAAAAATGGGGCAGCCATGTTGGAAAACAGTGTGGTGGATTCTTAAAAGTCTAAACATGCAACTACATACGATCTGACAATTGCCCTCACAGGCATTTATCCCAGAGAAATGAACAATTACATTTACACAAAAACCTGAACACTAATGTTAACAGCACATTTATTCATGACAGCCCCTAAAGAGCCTGGGTGTCCCTCGGAGGGTGACTGGTTAAACAAACAGATGCATGCTCAGCATGGAATCCTACTGGGCATAAGGAAGGAGGGACCATGAGTACAGAGTTTGGATGACAGAGGGAAGCCAACCCCAGAAAGTTCTTACTGTATTATTCCACTTCTGCTGAATTATTAAGACAAAATTATAGAGATGGAAGACAGATGAGTGGCTGCCAGGGGTTGAAAAGCAGACAAGGGAGGAAAATATTCTTATGACTATAGTAGGCAGCATGAAGGGCCCTGGTACTGATGGAAATATTTGTATCTCAATTGTGTCACGGACACCGTCCTCCCTGGGATCCTGCACATTTAGTTCTGCCAGACACCACTTGGGGGGTGATCTGGGTAGAGGGTGTGGGGGTTAGCTTGGTATTATTTCTTACAATTGCAGTTGATTTTAAAAAATAGAGGGTTATTTATTTTATTTTATTTTTTCTTTTGTTTTTTGGATGACCCATGGCATATGGAGCTCCTGGCCCAGGGATTAGATGTGAGATGCAGCTTTACCTACACCACAGCTTCAGCAATGCCAGATCCTTCAACCCACTGTGCAGGGCCCAGGATGGAACCTGTGTCCTGTGGCTGTGGAGACACTACCAATTCAGTGGTGCCACAGCAGGAACTCCTCTTTTTATTTTAAAAAGCACATTGTGGGAAAAAAAATGAGAAGTTATGCAGAGCTGCCACATGACCCAAGAGACATGATTCTACTCAAAGGCACAGACCTAAAACTGATAAGAACCTAAGTCCACACAAAAACTTGGACTACAATGTCCACTGCAGCATCCTTCCTAATAGTCCCAAAGAAGAAATCACCTAAATGTTCACCAACCAAGGGCCAGGCAAATCAAATGGGGTCTATCCATGCAACAGAATCTTATTCTGCCACAAAAAGTAATGAGTCATTGACACAGGCTACAACATGTGTGAGCCCTGGAAACACGATGCTCAGTGAAAGAAGCCAGACACAGGACATCATATTGTGTGGTTCTGTTGACATGAGATGCTCTGAATAGGCAAATCCACAGAGACAGAAAACAGATGAGAAAGAGGAGGGGGGATGAGAGCGGGCAACTGCTAACAGGTACAAGGTTTATTTCAGGGGGATCAGAAATGTTCCAAAATTGATGGTGGTGATTGTCGTACAATCCATAAGTGTGCCAAAAAACAAACAAACAAACAAAAGACAAAAGCCATTCATTGCACACTTTAAATGGCTGAATTGTACGGTGTGTGCATTTTGCCTCAGAATGCAGAGCATTGTGGAGGTTGCTGGCTGGTGGTTTAAATCAGAGCTGTTTCCCATCTTCTGGGAAAGCACTGACCCCACCCTGGGGAGTTACCTTTTGTTGTGGAAGCTACCAGGTGTTTCAGGTGATGGCACACCCTGACAGCCTCAGGACTGTCCATACTGTCCATACATCTGAGGTCAGCAAGGAATGTTCAATAGTAAGAGTAACACTCCTCCCGGGCACTTCCGGTAAGAATCCAGCTTTTTAGGAAAGTGTACCCCAGATGCTATTTCAGGGGACTGGGTCTACACTGAGCCACACTGGCCTTGAGGTTTGGGGTCAGCTGCTGGACCCTGGGAACCTGGGAACCAGCAGGAAACCCACCAGGCCCTGGCCAGGTACATTCTCCTTCCTGAGGCACCATGTCTTGCCTGGGTGCTCCGGTGCCAACATCGCGGAACTGTGATGAATCATATATCAGTTGTGGGGTCCCTGAAAGCCCAGTCTCTCGGAGAGGTGGGCTGATCTCCACCCTGGGGCAGGAAGGTGAGATGACCAGGGTTTTAACATGCCTCTTTGTCCAGCCAGAGAAGAGCCTTTTTAGCCTATCCCAGGAAACTTGTCTTCAGGTCAGGGCTCCATCTGAAAACACGAGGATGGGGTGATGAGGAAGGAGCAGGAGGGACTTGGTGGGGTGGTCAGGGGGCACAAAATAAGGAAGCTGATCCCAGACGCCAGTAAGGCATGCTACTAACCTGTGCTGGCAGAAAGAGAATGCAAGCCACAAGTGTAATTTCTAATTTCCAAGTAGCCAAATATCAAAAGGAAAGAAAAAGAATCTCAGCTGAAATTAATATTGATAATATATTTTATGGTATTCAACACCTGAAAAATACTGCCATTTAAACTTGTAGCACTAGCCACATTTCAAGGGCTCGACAGCTACTCACGGCTGATGCCACCATACTGAACAGACAGAATTGCTCTGTGTGGGCCTGGGTCACTTGTTGGGGAAACGCCTGTCCAGATGCTGAAGATAAGATGCTTTGGCCTCACCCCAGCCTAGCTGAGTCCCTATATGCAGCACAGCTGAGCCTGCTGCACTATGCCACGTTCTGACTAGGAGCCCTGAGCTGACAAAACCCCCCTCAGCTGAGCTCCTTTCTCGCAACCACAAAATGGAATCATTTGCATTGTGACTGTGGTCCCAAGGAGTTCATACTGCCAAATATCAAAATATCCTGTCTTTTACAGGGACTATATACACAAATTGTGGACATAGAGCCAGATCAAAGAAAAACCTGTTTTGAGTAATGACAAAATATTACATAGGAGAGGGACTCGGAATTGGATAATTAAAAATAGGCCATTTATCATTACCAGAACCCTGATGCCTGTTATGCAACAATGAAGAAACATGCAAGTACCAGAGGAATGCTTTTTGGAGCACTGCCTTATATCCTTTTCCCCATGCAAATAAAGCTTCACATTGGAACCAATCAGAAGATGAGAACATGCCTCCACCCCACCCCCAGTACCACACTCACTCTTATGCCAAGCACCCCAGTGCTGCTGGGGGATGGGGGGGAAAGAGGGAGAAGAGGCCAGGAAATTAGGGGGCATGGTGCCAGATAATTGGGGTCCTCAAACAGGTCCACAACATAAGTATATAAGGCAAGGCCAAGCTGCAGCCGGAGATTACCCACTCTGTAAGTGTAGTAAAACTTGCTGTACACTACCATGTCTTGCCCTTGTTGGGATTTTCTCTTTTTTTTTTCTTTTCTTTTGTGGCTGCTGGCTAGAGCGTGGTTGGGCATGGGATTAAGGACTGTACCTCTTTGAAAGGGCCTAAATCAGAGCTGTTATGCTGTGGTGTCTGTTCAAAGAAAAAATCTTTTTGATCAGAATCCCCTATATTCTGAGCTAATGACTTCTGTTTGAAAAGACTGCTTGTTTCTGACCTGGCCCAGTAAGTTCGCCATTTATTCCTGCACTGCTGCATCATTTTTTTGGCCAGAACAACCTTCCGTCAGATGGCATGTCTCCAGCTGTGCACACCGAAGTCCACTGGTTGTATCACAGTGCAACTACAGTGCTTTTTGGCCTACATTCCCTTTCTTGTATATAGGCAAGTAGGGAAAGAGAAAGAGGAGTGGACCCTGGCTAATTTTGGTGCAATGATCGAGATCATCATCAACTTCCTATGAAAAGCCACTTAAGGTAGGGGTCATAGTTTTTTAGGAAGTTGGAGGATCAGTCCCATTTTGACTCCTATCCATGACAGTTGATTTCTATAATGCATTACTTTCACCTATTTTTGTGAGGCATGTGAAGGGTGGGGAATCTCTATGGAACTTCTCCTGGTGGGGTTACTCTTGGTGGGGTTGGTGGGGCTGGTGGGGCTGAGATTTTTATTCTGTGCACATCACTCTTCTGTTTAACTAGCCTGTCAGGTTGTAGGATCTCTCCTGCTGTTGGGAAAAACTAGGTGGGATCATTTTGCTTCTGTCTTAGCTTGCTGGGCATGTTGCCCAGAACCACACAGTTGGTACTGATACACTAGCATGTTGGGCTTGTTGGACAACTACACCTTAGAGAGCTGAGGTGGGGCAACTGCTCAGCAAGCACGGGGAGAAGTTCACTTCTAGAGCTGCATATCTTCTGTTCTGTGTTAGAAAAGTGCTGGTTTGTTGGGGGAGTATGCGATGTCCAGTGACGAAACAAATCCAAGTTCTAGTCTTGTGTCTCCAGAACTCTGACCACAGCTAAAATGTGTTTTGTTTTTGTTTTTTTTTTTTTCTGGGAAGAAAATTCTGGTGGTGTCTAGCATGATTAAATTTCCTGAATTCTTCCTCTCTTCCTACTCCCAGGGGGAAGAGAAGCTCAGCAGGATGTCCACCTGTCTCCCTACAACTTAAAATCAACTTATCCTGTCTACAACTGTGGTTTCACATTCTTTTTCCTTCCTTTTTCTCTTTTTCTCTTTACTCCTGTCCAGAACCCTCTCTGAAAACATAAGTGTATTTGGAAGCAACTGATGGATTCTAGTCAGGACTATGCACTGATGTTTTCAGAAGGCACCAGAATTCTCTGCCTTAGTAACTGTTGCCTCTTACCTCTAGTCTTGGCTTTTATATTGTTAATGTGTTTCAGACACTGACAAAGCTGCCACCCCTGGCCATTTTAAAGGAGGCTTTGATTAAAACCCTGGTCCTCTATTGGCATTCTGTGGTAATTTCTCTCTCTCTGTAACAAGCCATGTTCTCTCTACCAAAGTGAAGGAGACAGGCCAGGGCTAAGTCTACTACCATTAAAGCTCCCCCAAATGAGATAACATCACCTAGGCTGAACAATCTAGCCTGATTATACCTACCATCTTCTTAAGTGTGGTATGGAGAATTCAGACCAGGGTGAAACCATCCAGTAGGGGGTCCCACTGTGCTAGCTGGGTAGGGGATGCCCTAAACCACCTCTAGGATTCCAGGGGCATTTGGTCTTCCCTCAAACTATGCAGGCTGTGTCCTAAGCATGCTCAGCTCTCAACCCTGCCAGGAAAGTCTCCAAATCTCTGTGTAACCCTGCAAAACTCTCAGCTGAGGGGTCACGGATGCCAATCCTAAAGGGGTTTTCAGAAAAAAAAACAAGCAGGATGACTCTTAATATGAATCCCTGATAATTGGGGTTTATTTGATTCCTAAAACCTGAGAGCTAAATTTTCTGAAACAACCCGTAGCCCTGATACCCACTTAGGGATGGGGAACATTGACCAGAGAAGGGGAGCATACATTAGAACACTACCTTACAACTAGGAAAAAAAAAATATATATATATAGTAAATGGCAGGGAAAACAGGAGGGGAAACACCCCATGTGCAGGCAATCTTCTGACCTAGGGAAAACAGGGATCTTTGTCATAAGTGTGGATTGGATAATGATCAGAGTTGTGAGCCCAATAGAGGCCAGATAGAGAAAGGAGGCACTATACTTCAGGGAAATTTGAAACATAAATTCTCTCATGAAGTGAAACCAAAGTTCCCCCAAATTTTTTCAGAATTATTTCCTTACACGGGATCAAACTTAGGAATAAATGGGGACATGCTCACATGTGGAAAAAATGGACAAAAGGAGACAATATCCAATGTAAAGTTCTGCCCATTAGTAGAGACAGAAGGGGAATTTGGGCCTCATGGGGTACACCATTTCTCTTCTCCTTGCAGTAAGACAAATCAGACGGAAAATGGGGAACCATACAAATGACCCAACCCACTGTGTCTATGCCTTGCAACATGTACTTTTAGCTTTTGACTTGAACTGATAGGACGTAATAATGATCCTAAACCAGCCTATGATAAATCCAGAACAGAGTCAATTAATCAGGAAATCTAGGAAATATGCCAATGGGCTCCACAGGTGTAACTCCAGGTGTCTGGTGGGGGAAACAGTAGTGCCCACTCAGACCCTTATTGGACCTAATACAACCCAGGTTATCATCAGGGAAATGGTAGTCCCCACTCAGACCCTTAGTGGACCTAATACAACCCAGGTCATCATCGGGGAAATGGTAGTCCCCACTCAGACCCTTAGTGGACCTAATACAACCCAGGTCATCATCGGGGAAATGGTAGTCCCCACTCAGACCCTTAGTGGACCTAATACAACCCAGGTCATCATCGGGGAAATGGTAGTCCCCACTCAGACCCTTAGTGGACCTAATACAACCCAGGTCATCATCGGGGAAATGGTAGTCCCCACTCAGACCCTTAGTGGACCTAATACAACCCAGGTCATCATCGGGGAAATGGTAGTCCCCACTCAGACCCTTAGTGGACCTAATACAACCCAGGTCATCATCGGGGAAATGGTAGTCCCCACTCAGACCCTTAGTGGACCTAATACAACCCAGGTCATCATCGGGGAAATGGTAGTCCCCACTCAGACCCTTAGTGGACCTAATACAACCCAGGTCATCATCGGGGAAATGGTAGTCCCCACTCAGACCCTTAGTGGACCTAATACAACCCAGGTCATCATCGGGGAAATGGTAGTCCCCACTCAGACCCTTAGTGGACCTAATACAACCCAGGTCATCATTGGGAAAGAGACCGTCTTCTTTTATGTCTCAAGGAGGAGTTGAAGGTAGTACAGCCAAAGGTCATGAGCTATTACATAGCTTTTACGACAGGGAGCAGGAAAGGGAAGCCAAGGCTAAGGAGAGGAGAGGAAAAAGGAACTTGGGCATGCCCACATGGTTGTGGCCCTCCAAGGGCACACAAACATCCACTAATGCCCCTAGAAAGAAAACAGGTGGTAAATGCCATATTTGCCAACAGCTGGGACATTGGTCCAAAGATTGCCAAGACTGAACCAAGCCCTTAAAATAGCTTGCCCTAATTGTCATTGACAGGAATGTTGGGGAGCCTTATGCCCCCTGGGCCCCTGGGTCAGAAGCAAACTCAAAGGCAATGGTGGTCCAACAGGACTGAAGCAGCCCACTCGAGCCAGCCCCAATTTCTGGTGTAATCATCAAGGGCCTGGAGCCAAGGGTACAACTGGAAGAAGGAGGTAAGAACAAAAATTTTTGTGTAGAAACTGGGGCTGCCTACTCTGTTTTCATCTCCTCCTCAGTATCCATCTCTCAATTCTGCACTGTTCTGTGAGCCACAGGGAAAGCTACGACTAACCACTTCCCACAGATACTACTTTGCTGGTAGGATGGGTTCACCCACAGCTTGGTGGTGGTGCTTGAATGCCCCATTGCATTACTGGGAAGGGCCATACTCCCCAAGGTGGGAGAGCCGTCATAACTCTAGGTTGGGTTCCTGGCCCAAGACCCTTGCAACTCCTAGTTGTTGTAGGCGAAGAAAACACACCTGAGGCTCAGGAGACAGCATCTTGGGAATTGGATATCAACTCCTATGTCTGGGACCAGAGAATACCTGCATGAGTTCACAGGCAGCACTGATTGTAATCTCATTTAAGGAAGGCATCAGATTTCCCAAACAAAGACAGCATCCCCATAAAAGCAAGGCCACAGAAGGACTAGAAACCATGATTAACATGTTCCTTGCCCATGGGTAACACTCAAAACACCATGTAACATTCCAATTTTCTGGTGATTTAAGAGGATGGGACCTGGTGAATAGTCCAGGACCAATGGATAGTAAATGAAGTAGTGGTCCCCTTGCATCCCTCTGTATCTAACCCTTATGTGCTCCTCAGAGAGATTCCTCCATGGTCTCAATGGTTTACTGTCCATGACCAGAAAGATGCTTTTTTCTGTATTGTATTTGCAAAGGAATCCCAATTCCTCTTTGCCTTTGCATGGGATGCCCCTGAAGGAAACTATCAGAGTTCACATGGACAGTCATGCCACAGAGATTCAGACACAGTCCCCATCTCTTTGGACAGGCCTTAGCACAGGACCTAACAGAACTAGACGTTGGATCAGGAGGAAAGCTGTTACAATATGTAGATAGATAACCTTCCCATTTGTTCACTGAGCCAAAACTAGCCTCAAGAACACACTGTAGTGGCTTTTGACTTTCTGGCAAAGAGGAGTACCAGGTCTCTAAGGACAAATCCCAGCCCGGGAAACAGGAGTAATCCTCACTCCGGGAACTTGATGGCTGTCATCCCATCGAGTGCAGAGCTTATTGTATCTCCCCAATCCTGAGACCTGGAAAGAGCCCTTGGCTTTCTTGGGACTTACTGGGTATTGCAGGCTGTGAGGACCCATTTATGGCCTCAGTGTTATACCCAGTCTGAGATATCTGGAGGGATTGGTGAAACTTGGCATGTCTGCTTGCTGTTGTACATAGCATGTGATATGGTGCCGAACTCAAAGTGCTTGGAATCTGAAAGTTTAACTTTACAGAAGGCACAATCAAACTTGAAAGCCATTTAGGTTAGTGCCAAACCTTTATAGGCAGAGCAGATCACTGTTAGACAGTGTATTCTCCAGTGAGTGGAAGAACGTTTTGTATGAGAGTGCCAAATTTCATTACTTCATGAATGTCAATTTCTCAGTGCACACGAGAGGCCTAGCCAGGTTAAGATCTGTGTTTCCACATTGAGTGAAAGGTGGACGTGTTGCTTCCAGATAACATTTTTTTCTGGAAAGAGCTTCCTACCCCAGGGTCAAGTGGGAAAGTTTTCTTTTTGAGATTTTAATTCTTAATGTAATATCCTCAGTGTGTGAGGGTTTGAGGGGAGTTGAGTAGGGGTGATGTTAGGTGAGAAGATGTGAGGGAGGTGAGTAGGGGTGATGCTAGGAGAGAAGGTGTGAGAGGTGGTGAAAAGAGGGGAGGGGAGTAGGGATGAGGGGAGTGAGCAGAGTGAAGGGAGGCAAGTGGGTCAGAGGACGCATGCTGATGGGAGGAAAGGACAGGGCCAAGGCAGAACCTTGAGACGGCCCTTGGTGTCAGTGGTGGGGAGGGCTGATTTAAGCTGGGTGGGGCTTCTGCCTTTTTTCTCTGACTCAGGTGGGGGTGGGGAGTTTGGACTACCCTGCAAGCTGGTGGTTTGAGGAGGAGGAGGATCTCACAAGTGTGGTCCCTATGATTATACTATAGGTTATTGGGTGGTGTAGTGGGGCCTTGGTTTCATCCTGGGTGAGGAGGAGTGGGAGAAAGTGAGGAAGTGGGGGATGGAGAGGAACAGAACAAGAGAGGTGGAAAGAGAGCTGGAGGTGAATCCAAGAGGTGCAAGAGAGGGGCACAGTGGTTTGGTTTGGTTTTTCCTGCAGATGGGTTTGGGGCTGGCCCTTGCTCCAGTCTTGCCAAAGAAAAACAGGATGGAGGAAGTAGCAGACCTCAGGCAATGCCTGGGCTTGCAGCCTCTGGGATGTCTCCTTGAGCCTTTTTGAAGACAGGCCTGGGATTCTGCCCATGCACATTCCAGCCTGAGTGCAGTGGGATGGATGTGGGCCAGAAACACTGGTGGGGGAAACCATCATTCAACCCAGCATCCCCTTCTGGGATCACCTTAAGGGTGATGGCAGGCACAGCTCATTAGAGGGAAAAGGACAAGCCCTGTGCCTTCCACTGTTGTCACCATTGGACTGCAATTTGCTCACTGCCAACTCTCCCATCTGGCCAGCCAGTGAGCTCAGGAAAACCACAGCTTCTCAGGGGTGGAGGAGATCGCTGGTCTTTCCACAGCTCTGACCCTAGGGCCTATCATGGGGGGTGGCCAGCCTCAGAGTCCAGCTGTTACCTAGTGTCTACCAGCGCCCTGGGGTCACTTGGCATCTGGCTGGGACAGGCCAAGGCAGTGCCAGTTTCTGGGAACACTTTCTCCTCCATGTGCCTTCTGCCCAGGTGTGGGCAGTAAGAAAAATCTGGACCTGCCCTGCATCTTTCCTGGTTGACATGGTGAGCAGGAGAAAAAGATTACAAGGAGATGCCTAGCCATGCAGCAACCTCATCAACACTCACTCCGAGACACTTACCCCTCCCATCCCCCACAGGGACCCCTGCCCTCCATAGGAGAGTTCAGCAGAGTTCCATGCCACTGTGTGACCTGTCCTTGCAGTGGAAGTGTGTGTGTTTCTACAGAGGGCAGGGAGGAGAGGAGATGTGATGGAGACAGTGTCCTCTTTCTTCGTCTTGGGAGGTTGGCTGGCTTCAAGTAGGCCCCAGCACATTCTATGGGAGTGGAGAACCAAGCATGAACAGCAGTGTCATATCAGTTACGTCTTGTGAATTTTGTGGTACCTGCTGGTCTCAAAAGGGAAAAATCCCCTCTGCTCCCCTCCAGCACCCCATGCAGAGGGAGATCACACAAGTGACGTGCAACTAGAAAATCAGCTCAATTTTTGGCTTCTCATCTTCAATACTCCACATCCCAGCAACTCTTTCCCCATCTTTGCCAGCTGAAACTTCTCCAACCTACAGAATATTTGCCAACAACACAAGAGTTACTTCATGTTAACCTTCCCACCTTTGGGTTTTCTACCTATGACCCATCTATCATGGAGCTTGTCACTTACTTGCCTCTTACTTGAACCCTGTTGGTTCAATTTTCTGATGCACCCATTTCAAATTTCAGGATTTCCGTTCATCCTATAAGCAGAGCACTGGCATCTTCATCATCACAATGACATGTTGTCATACTTAAACTGGGCATTGGAGCCATGTGGTATCTGATATTCATTTGTACCCTTTATAGGGATTTTGTCTCTGGGCCTCAAACCCATCCTTCCTGCTTTGTGTCCCTGGGACTGAGGTTCTGATAACCACATTTGGGCTGGGTGGGACTCTGCCTATAGGGTGTGCCAGAGGAGAGTGCAGGGCCAGAGGAGAGAACTGTCTTCTGCCTCCCATTTTTGTTTCCCAGTTCTCTTTTTGCTTTGTTTCCTTGTCAGTGTTGCCCCTAAACTCCCTTCACGGGGTAGGACCAGTTGGTTCCAGTTTTCTGTCTCCCCAGCACTGGAGGAACCAGCTCCATTGTTCTTTCTTTGAGACACCAGCCCCTCCTCACAGCCCCCACCCCCAGCTTCTAAAGATAAATGACTCCAGTCTCTTCCCTGGGTTCCTGAGCCCTTGGGGTGGCAGGTCTTGCAGTTGCCCGGTGACAACCTGTCTCAGCTGCCACTTCCCCTTCAGCGTTTTTGGTTCCTCAAGTTCATAGCAGTTGGTAGTAAAGAGTCTTGGACTTCCCCAGTGGCCTAGTGATTAAGGGTTTGGCCTTGTCATTGCTGTGGTCCAGGTTTGATCCCTGTCTCAGGTTCTTCCACATGCTGCAGGTGCAGCCGAAACAACAACAACAAAACCAGTTAATGTAATATTTGAGTAAAAAGATTTCAGCCTGAATGTGGACCCCCAGGGCCATGCAACCGCAAGTTAATTAAAAATAAATTTTAAAAAATCTTACAAAATTGGGGTTTTTCTCACAAAATACCCTGTCACGAAATAACAGAGCGTGGCCCATTTTAATGACCACACTCAGAGAGCAGTGAGGAGCAAGATGGGGCTGAGTGGAAACCTCCACAGCCCACGAGGTTGCAAAAGCTAGCCCCCACACCTCCAGCTGGGCTCTGCCCCAGGCACTGGTAGGGTGTTTAAGGTGGGGGCATGGTTCCCAGATGATGGAGTCCAGGGTTTTGGAACAATTGAGCAATTTCATGAAAAGAAAATAGATTTTATGTTTTACATTGAATACTTTTGTGTTTTTTCCCCCCTAATTTCTGAGGCCATTACATAGCAGAGCAGTGAGCCTGGCCTCACACAAGGAAAGCAACTGATCATTTAAAACTTTCATCCAAGTTGGGGTGGTCACATTGGGGGTGTCTCCCCTGGCCCTGACTGACAGGTTGCCTCTAGCCTCAAGTATCCTCCCTCAGATCCCCCAGGATGGGGCAGGTTCCACACCACTTCTAGAACATATTGGTTCCCAATCCTGTTCCCCGGACCACCATCCTAGCCAGAACATCCCCTGGGATCTGGGAATCCTGGAGGTGGGGCCTTGGGTGGGCACTGGCTCTTGTCCTGGGGCCCCATCTCCTTGGACCCTGAGTTGTGTCTCCTTCCTACCTGACCTGGGATGTGGGCTGAAGTCTGGCTTTTTCTGAGGTCATAGGGGAGCAGCCACATGAGGTTAGAGGCAAGGAGCTGTGATGTCGGTGAACAATCCGGGTGCCCTTCCCTGGGGGAACCTGGAGCCTCTGCTGCCCATCTTCTGGAGCTTAAGCCCAGTGGCAACCTTCCCAGGACCAAAGGCAAGGGCCAGTGTGAACTGGGCAGAGCGATGGGGATTTGAGCTGCACACTAAGGGTGTGGGTGGGTGTGGGCAGCCCAGGCTGGGCAGGGGAAAGGGTGTGGTCCAACACATCTGGCCTGACCTTGGACTGTGCTGGAGGGGAGCAGGCCCTGTGGGTACCTCAGTGCCTTGTGTGACTCTGACTGATACACTGTTAAACAAGTTTTCTATTTGTAACTTACTCCTTTTTTCCTTTTTCTCTATTATTGTTGATGAGTTATGATTTTATTATATGTCCTTCGTTGGTGTATTTTCTTTTTAAATTGAAATAGGATTGATTTACTCTACTAAATTTCAGGTTTATAGTGTAGTAACTCAACACTTCTGTAGATTATATTGCACTAAAAGTTCTAAAATATTTGCCTATATTACCCTGTGGTGCACAATATATCCTTGTAACTTATTTATTTTATACAGAGGGGTTTCTACCTCTTAACCCCTTACCTCTGTCCTGCTCCTCCCCTCTTCCCTCTCCATACTGGTAACCAAGTCTGTCCTTTATGTCAGTAAATATTATTACTGTTTTGTTATAATGTCATTTTATTTTCCACATATAAGTGATAACATATGGTATTTGTCTGTCTTTTTTTCTCTAAGCATAATATTCTGTAGGACTGCCTATGTTGTTGCAAATGACAAAATTTCGCTCTTAGTTTTAACAGAGTAATATTTCATTGTGGATATTTACCTATCTTCTTTATTTATTTGGTGAGGGACACTTAGGTTGCTTCCATATCTTCACAAAAATAGATAATACTATGAATGCTGTGGTACATGGAAGGCAATTACTGTACATTATTATTTTATGTTGGATCCAAAAAGTAAAATTAGTGTTTTTTTTTTTTTTTTAATACATACCCTGAGGTGGAATTGCTGCATCATATGATAATTCTTTTTGTTTGTTTGTTTTTGGAGGAAGCTCTATGACATTTTCCATATTGCCTATGCAAATATATTCCCACAACAGTGCACAGGGATTCCTTATTCTCCATATCCTCATCAACTTCTGTGACATGTGGTCTTTGTGATGGTAGCCAGTCTTGTTGGTTTGAAATGATATCCCACTGTTGTGATTTGCATTCCTCTGATAATTAGTAATGTTAAGCATTTTGTTCATGTGCCTATTGGCCATCTATATGTCTTCTTTAGAAAAATATTTATTCAAGGCTTCTGTCCATTTTTTAATAAGGTCTTTGTTTTTGGATATTGAGTTGTATAAGCTCTCTAAACACTTTGGATGTTTACCAGTCATATCATTTACAATTAGTTTCTTACATTAAGTTGTCTATGGCTTTTGTTGATAATTTCCTTTGCTGTGCAAAGCTTTTAAGTTTAATTCGGTTCCATGTATTTTTGTTCTTGTTTCCATTGCTTGAGAAGACAAAACAAAAAAAATTATTGCTGCTATTCATGTCAAAGTTTGTTCCATCGGTGTTTGCTTCTAGTAGTTTTATGATTTACAGTCTTACATTTAGTTCTTTAATGAATTTTGAGTTTATTTTTGTATACTGTGTTAGAGAATGTTCTAATTTTATTTTACACTTGGCTGTCATGTTTCTCAAGCACCACTTATTGAAGATGCTGTCTTTTCCCCATTGTATATTCTCCTTCTTTTTCATGGGTTTCATAGATTAACCATGGTGTGGGGGTTTACTTCTGGGCTCTCTGTTCCGTTCCACTGATGTGTGTGTCTGTTTTCTTCCATACCCTTTGACTACTGGAGCTTTCTAGTATAGTCTGAAACCAGTAATGTGGTACCTCCAGATTTGTTCCTGTTTCTTAAGATTGCTTTCACAATCTGTGCATTTTTTCTTTTTTTTCTGGTTCCACATAAATATTGTGATAATTTGTTCTAGTTCTGGGAAAAAAAATATCATGCCTATTTTGAGAGAAATTTCACTCTTTGGATTGGTTTGGTTATTACTGATATTTTAATAACATTCATTCTTCCAACACATGGAGAAAGTTTTCTATTTATTACCTTCAATTTCCTTCATCAATGTTATAATTTTCAAGTTTTTCACCTCATTGGTCAAGGTTATCCTTGGGTATTTACTCTTTTTGATAGAATTTTAAATGAGGTGGTTTTCCTGCTTTCTCTTTCTGATAGTTTGTTACTAGGGTAAAGAAAGTCATATTAATCTTGAATCCTGTAAGTTTACTGAGTTCTTGCACTATTTCTTCTTTGTTGTTTTTGTTGGAGAGTTTAGGATGTAATATGTATGGTATCACAGAACCTTCAAATAGTGAGTTTTAGTGCTTATTTTCCAATTTGGTTCTTTTCATTTGTTTCCCTTATCTGAATGTTATAACTAGGACATCCAATGCCACATTTAGTAGAAATAGCAAGAGAGGCCATCCTCTGCTTAGTCCTGATATTAGCTTTTAGCTTTTAACCATTGAGTATGATGTTAGCTGTGGCTTTGAAATAAACAGCCTTTTTAACATTTTCTAATTTGGTTCTTTTTTTCATTTTTTCAAGTTCTACTGAAGTATAGTTGATGTACAATATTGTGACTATTTCTGCTGTATAACAGTGATTCAGTTACACATGGAAACCCATCCTGTCTCTTTAAGATTCTTTTCCCACATAGATTCTCACAGAACATTGAGTAGAGTTCTCTGCTACACAGCCATTCCCTATTGGCCAGTCATTCCATATGCCTACCACAGTGTGCATATACCAATCCCAAATCTCTAGTCTGTCCCTCTCCCACCAAATAGTCCCCTTTGGTAACCATAAATTTGTTTCCAAAATCTGTGCAACTGTTTCTCTTCTGCAAATAAGTTAGTTTGTACTCATTTTTTTTTAAGATTCCACATATAAGTAATAAAAAAAATCATAGGATGTGTGTTTTTCACTGTCTGATTAACTTCAGTTAGTATGGTACTCACCAGGGCAATCCATGTTGCTGCAAATGGCATGATGTTCCCTCTGTAGCCATGTTGATGAGATTTTATTATAAAGTGATGCTGAATCTTGTCAAATGTTTTTTCTTCATCTTGAGATGATCATGTGAATTTGTCCTTTGTTTTGTTAATGTGTTTGTATTTCTCATTGATTTACAGATTGAACCATCTTTGCATCCCTGGAATATATCCCACCGTGTATGGTCATTTTTGTATATCATTGAATTTGAAAGTAAGTATTTTTAAGGATTTTAATACCTATATTCATCAGAAATATTGGCCTATAAATTAATTTTCTGTGTTTATTTTCTGGTTTTGGTATTAGAGTAATTGTTGTTAGAATTTCCTGGTGAAGCTAACCAGTTTTAGATTTTTGCTTTGGGAAGGGGTTTATGAATCCAGTTTCACTATTAGTGAATGAGCTGTTCAGATAGTCTATTTCTACTTGATTCAGTCTTGGGAGATTGTATATTTCTACTTCCTTCAGATTGTCCAACTTGTTGACATGAATGTGTTCTTAGTATTCCTATGATATTTTGTATTTGTTATATCAGTTGTAATTTCTCCATCCATTTATAATGTTTTAACCTCACTTGTTTTCATAATGAGCCTGGCTAAATAAAGCTTTATCAATTTTGTTTAGCTTTTCCAAAAACTATCTCTTCATCTCTTCATTGTTCTTTTTTTCAGTCTCTTTATTTATTTCCTATCATATTTTTATTATATCTTTTTCTCTAGTGATTTTGGGCTTTATTGGTTCTGTTTTTTCCCCCCTTAGATGGTATGTTAGATTGTTTATTTTTTTAAGAATTCTCATTTCTTGAATTAAGGCTGTATTGCTATAACTTCACTCTTAGGATTATTTTTTCTATGTTCCATGAATGTTGGAAAATTGTGTTTTTAATTTTCATTTGTTTCAAGGTATTTTCTAATTTATTTGATTTCATCATTGCCTGTTGGTTTTTCAGTGGTGGTCGTTAACAGGTTTGCTTTTCCATTTTTATTCCTGTAATCGATTCCTAGAATCATATTGTGATAAGGGGGAAATGCTCGATATAATTTCTCTATCGTTTTCAATTTGCTGTGTCTTGTTGTGTGGCCTATCATGTTGTCTATCTAGGGAATATTGCAGAATGTTTAAAAGAATGTTTATTATACTGTCATTGGATGGAACATCATATAGGTATCTATGAAGTCCAAGTGGTCTAATATATCATTAGAGATTCTCTTTCCTTGCTGATTTTCTATCAGGAGAATCTGTCCACTGATGTAGGTGAAGTGTTAAAGCCTGCTGCCACTGTTATATTATGTCAATTTATCCCTTTGTGTCTGTTAATATTAACTTTTTATATTTAAGTGTTCCTCTGTTAGGTATCTATATGTTAACACATGTTACATACCATTCTTGTGTTGGTTCCTTTATTTTATAAAATCCCCTTCTTTGTTTTTGGTCAGACTTTATTTATTCATTTATTTGATGTACCCATGGCATGTGCAGCATGGGCCAGGGATGGAACACATGCCTTAGGCAAAGAGGAAACCAGAGCCACGACAGTGACAGTGCCAGGTCCTTAATCTGCTGAGAAACCAGGGAAATAATGTCAGACTTTTTTTTTTTTTTGGTCTTTTCTAGGGCTGTACCCATGGCACATGGAGGTTCCCAGGCTAGGGGTCTAGTCAGAGCTGTAGCTTCCTACATAAGAGCCACAGCAATGCAGGATCTGAGCCATGTCTGTGACCTAAACCACGGCTCACAGCAATGCCAGATCCTTAATCCACTGAGCGAGGCCAGGGATCAAACCACAACCTCATGGTTCCTAGTCAGATTCATTAACCACTGAGCCATGATGAGAACTCCAGACTTTGTTTTAAAGTCTACTTTGTTTTATGAGCATTACTATGTCAGCTTTCTTGTCATTTCCATTTTCATGACAAAGATTTATCCATGCTATCTTTTGATTCTCTCTGTGTTTTTATCTCTTAAGTACGTCCTTTTTAAAGTAATGCTTTGCTTTTTTATTTGTCTGATTTACCATCATATATTTTTTGATTGGAACATTTAGTTATTGACATTTTAAGTTTTTATGGGATATACATATTGTGATTTCATTGCTTGTTTTCTGGTTGTTTCGGTAGTACTTATCTGTTCTTTTCTATACAGTTTATTTCCTTGTTTTATTTGTTTATTTTTGGAGGGCCACACCCATGGCATATGGAGTTTCTCAGGCTAGGGATACAATCGGAGCTACAGCTGCCAACCTCGGCCATAGCCAAGCTAGATCCTAGCCATGTCTTCAACCTATACCAGAGCTTGTGGCAGAGCCAGATCCTTAATCCACTGGGCAAGGCCAGGGATCGAACCTGCAACCTCATGGTTCCTATTCAGATTAGTTTCTGCTGCACCTTGATGGGAACTTCTGTTTCCTTGTGGTTTAATGATTTTCTTTAGTGATATGCTTTTTTTTCCTGTTATCTCTTAAAGGTTTTTATTTTTAATTACCATGGGGTTTATATATGTGGTCATAAAAAATCTACTTTCTGTTTTTAGTTTTTATTTATTTCTCCTGCAGCATGTGGAAGATCCTAGATGGGGGATTGACCTTGAACCACAGCCGTTACCCAAGCCACAGCAGTAACAACACTGGATACTTAACCTTATGAGCCACCAGGAAACTCTAAATACCTACCTTTTTGAAATGTGAGTCATTTAAGTTCAAACATATTCAAAAAAATCCACAAACTCACTCATGTGAAGATGGCAGATAAAAAATAACTAGTGGATATCTCAGTATAAACATAAGAAAATGAAATAAAATGAGTAAAATAAAATCTCAGTAAAAATTTAAGGTTTAGAAGTATAAAAAACATGGACTGAGAATATTAATTTTAAAAACTTCTCTTTAATACTTGAGTTTGTTTCTTATTTGTTTACTTTCTGTAGGCAAAATTTTAAGTTTGAGATTTTCATTTTTTTAACCTGAGTTAAGAGTATATCATAATAAACTTCCTCCTTATAACTGCTTTTTGGAGTTTCTGCTGTGGCTCAGTGGAAGCAAAACTGACTAGGATCCATGAAGGATGTGGGTCCTAGTCAGGGCCTCGCTCAGTGTGTTAAGGATCTGGTATTGCTGTGAGCTGCAAATCATGATGAATTAATTGTTTTATAATTTCAAATCCATATATTTCTACACCTAATTGCATTGACTGTTACCTGCAGTTAAATGTACTACTGACAGTGGGCATTTTAGCATTTTAGCATTGCAGCTAGCCTTTTTGTGTGTGTGTGTGTGTTTTGGCCTTTTTAGGGCCACACCCATGGCATATGGAGGTTCCTGGGCTAGGACTTGAATCAGAGCTGTAGCTGCCAGCTTACACCACAGCAAGGCAGGATCCTAGCCTTGCCTGTGGCCTATACCACAGCTCACTGCAACACCAGATTCTTAAGCCACTACATGAGGCCAGGGATTGAACATTAGTCCTCATGGACGCTAGTTGGGAGTATTAACAGCTGAGCCATGATGGGAAATCTGCCTTGCAACTGACCTCAGAGCAAAAGTTTCAACATTTCAGCATTCAACATGTTGGTTCCTAATTCTTCTGCAGAGTCCAGTCTCTCTCTCTGTATATGTATATATATATATATATATATATTTTTTTTCTATTCATAGTCTGGTACAAATATTCAACATTTTTTTTAAAGTGTATCTGTTGAGATGATTATATAGGTTTTCTTCCTTTGCTGTATTAATGTTGTATATAATCCTATTTTCTAAAGGTGAATTAATTTGCGTTTTTAGTATAGAAATGTGTCCATAACAATCTCTGGACATTATTGCATTCAATTAGCTACTAATGCTTTTTTACAAATTTGTTATATTGTTGGATTCATTTGGCTAAAATTTTGTTGAGAAGTTTTGGGTATATATTCATCAAAGCTATTGGCATATAGTTTTCTTTATTGGTGGTATCTTTTTCTGGTTTTGGAATTAGGGTGATGCTGGCATCACAGAATGTCTTTGGGAGTGTTCCTTCTTCCTCAACCTTTTGAAAAGGTTTAAGAAAGATGGGTACAAGTTTCTCTTTGTATGTTTGGTAGAATTCACCTGTGAAGCCTTCTGGTCCTGGATATTTATTTGTAGGGAGTGTTTTTTATGACATATTCAATTTCATTTCTAGTGATTGCTGTGTTCAGTTGATCTATTTCTTCTTGGTTCAGTATTTCCAGGCTGTAAGTCTTTAGAAAGTTGTCCATTTCTTCTAGGTTGTCTAATTCGTTGACATACAATTGTTGACAGTATTCTCTCTCTCTCTCTTTTTTTGTTTTGTCTTTTGTATTTCTGCAGTATCCGTTGTGTCTTCTCCTTGTTCATTTCTTATTTTGTTTATTTTTTTTTCTCTCCTCTTCTTGGTGAGTCTGGCCAGAGGTTTGTCAATTTTGTTTACCTTTTCAAAGAACCAGAGCTTGGTTTTATTGATTTTTTTCTATTGTTTTTTGAATCTCTATTTTATTGATTTCCTCTCTGATATTTATGATTTCCTTCCTTCTGCTGACTTCAGGTATTTTTTGAGATTCCTTTCCTAATTCATTTAGGTGTGGGTTAAGTTGTCAATGTGAGATTTTTCTTCTTTTTCTTGAGGAAGGCCTGTATTGCTATGAATTCCCTCTGCTTTTGTGGCATCCCATAGATTTTAGTGGGTCTGTCTTCATTATCATTTGTCTCAAGGTATTTTTTAATTTTCTTCTTGATTTCCTCATTGACCCACTGGTTTTTTAGTGGCATGTTGTTTGGTCTCCATGCAGTAAGTTTGTTTTTTTTTTTCCTCTCATTTCTTTCCCTGTGGTTGATTTCTAGTTTCATGCCATTGTGGTTAGAGAAGATACTTGAAATAATTGCTATACTGTTAAATTTCTTGAGGTTAGCTTGGTGCCCCTATATGTGATTGATGCTTAAGAATATTCCATGTGCGCTTGAGAAGAATGTATATTCTGATTTTTTTGGATGTAATGTCCTGAAAATGTCAATTAAGTCTAACTTTTATATTGTGTCCTTTAGGATATCTGCTGCCTTATTGATTTTCTGTCTGGAGGAGCTGTCCAGGGATGTGAGTGGGATGTTAATACCTGCCACTATGATTGCATTCCTATTCCCATTGATTTCTCCTTTTATGTATGTTAGTGTTTGTTGTATGTATCTGGGTGCTCCTATATTAGGGGCATATATATTGATGATTGTAATATCCTCTTCTTGAGTGGATCCTTAATAATTAAATAGTGTCCTACTTTCTCTTTCACTATGGCCTGCATTTCAAAGTATATTTTGTCTGATACGAGTATTGCAACTCCTACTTTCCTGTCTTGTCCATTGGCATGAAATGTCTTTTTCCATCCCCTCACTTTAAATCTATATGTGTCCTTTGCCCTAAAGTGAGTTTCTCGTAGGCAGAAGATTGAAGGTTCTTGCTTTTTTATACAATCTGCATATAAACAACATCATACACCATGACCAGGTGGGATTCACCCAAGGTGCACAAGGATGGTTCAACATACACAAATCAATCAATGTCATATACCACATTAACAACAGAAAAGTCAAAAACCACATGATCATCTCAATAGACACAGAAAAAGCATTTGGCATAGTCCACCATCCATTCATATAAAAATACTTACCAAAATGGGTATAGATGGAACATACCTTAACATAATAAAAGACATTTATGACAAACCCAAAGCAAATGTAATACTCAAGGGAGAAAAGCTGAAAGCCTTCCCACTCAAATCTGGAGCAAGATGAGGATGCCCACTTCACCACTGTTATTCAACATTGTACTGGATGACCTAGTCACAGCGGTCAGACAAACAAAAGATAAAAGGCATCCAAATAGGAAGAAAAGAGGTAAAACTGTCCCTGTTTGCATATGACATGATACTAAATATAGAAAACCCTAAGGACTTGACCCAAAAATTACTTGAACTGATCAACAAATTCAGCAAAGTAGCAGGATATAAGATTAACATTCAGAAATCCATCACATTTCTGTATTCTAACAATGAAATATTAGAAAAGGAATATAAAAATGTATTACCTTTTAAAATTGCACCCAAAAAATCAAATGCCACGGAATACACCTGACCAAGGAGGTAAAAGACTTATATGCTGAGAACTATAAAACATTATTCAAGGAAATTAAAAGCATATAAAGAAATGGAAAGATATTCCATGCTCCTGGGTTGGAAAAATTATATTGAAAAAATGTCCATTCTACCCAAATCAATCTACAGTTTCAATAAAATCCCTATCAAATTACCCATGACATCATTTTTCACAGATGTAGCAGAAACAATCCAAAAATTTATATGGAACCACAAAAGACCCAAAATTGCTAAAGCAATCCTGAGAAACAAAAAACAAGCAGGAGATGTAACTCTCCCAGACTTCAGGCAATATTACAAAGCCACAGTCATTGAGACAGTGTGGTCCTGGTACCAAAACAGACAGACAGACCAATGGAACAGATTAGCGAACCCAGAAATAAACCCTGGCACCTATGGTCAATTAATCTCTGACAAAGGAGGCAAGAGCATACAATGGGAAAATGAAAGTCTATTCAGCAAGAATTGCTGGGCTTACTGAACAGCTGCATGCAAATCAATGAGACTAGAACACACCCTCACAGCATGCACAAAAATAAACTCAAAATGGCTGAAAGACATAACTATAAGACAAGGCACAACAAATCTCCTGGAGGAGAACATAGGCAAAGCATTCTCTGGCATAAACCTTACAAATATTTTCCCGGGTCAGTCTCCCAAGGCAACTGAAATATAAGCAAAAATAAACCAATGGGGCCTAGTCAAACTGACAAGCCTTTGCACAGCAAAGGAAACCAAAATGAAAACAAAAAGAAAACTTACAGAATGGGAGAATATAGTTTCAAACAATGCAACAGACAAGGGCTTAATCTCTAAAATATGCAAACAGCTTATACAACTACTCAACAGCAAAAAAGGCCACAACCCAAGGGAAAAATGGGCAAAAGACATGAATAGACCATTCTCCAAAGAAGATATACAGATGGCCAACAAGCTCTTGAAACAATGCTCAACATCACTGGTTATTATAGAAATGCCAATCAAAACTACCATGAGACAGCACCTCCCACCAGTCAGAATGGCCATCATTAATAAGTCCACAAATAAATGCTGGAGGGGTTGTGGAGAAAAGGGAACCCTCCTGCACTGTTGGTGGGAATGTAAACTGGTACAACCACTATGGAGAACAGTATGGAGGTACCTCAGAAAACTACACATAGAACTACGATATGACACAGCAAGCCCACTCTTGGTCATATATCCAGACAAAACTTTCCTTGAAAAGGACACATGTACCTGCATGTTCTTTGCAGCACTATTCACAATAGCCAAGGTGTGGAAACAACCCAAATGTCCATTGACAGATGATTGGATTAATGACTTTTAAAATGATTTTTCACTACATCTTCAGATGCCTTTCAAAATGAATACTACCATTTACTGATGTTTTGCTTCTGCTTAGGCATTAATTCAGTTTTCTATTTACTGTTTTATTTCTATCTCATACCTACCCTGTACCCATGCCTGTACCTATGGATATCTATTCTTATAGCAACACCCATGTCCATATGTTCAACTGAAGTACACACTCCCTACATCTCTGCATTAGTTTTGGCCTCTCAAATTCTGCTTAATCTGTAAGACTCACTTGAAAAGTCAGTCCTTTCTGAGAATTTCTCCATCCATTCCCATGATTCATGAGTGTGAATTAATCCCTTTCTGCTTTGTGCTGTTTGCACACCCTATCCATTCTAATTTGTGTATATGTATATACTACATATTTATATTCCTCAGAGTCATGGGCAGATCCAGTTCCTTATTGTATTGTAACTTCTAAGCACATATTTATTTATTTATTTATTTATTTATTTATTGTTTTTACAAGCACACCTGCTGCATCTGGAAACTCCTGGACTAGGGGTTGAATCAGGACTGCAACTGCAGGCTAAGCCACAGCCATGGTTACACTGGATTTAAGTCACATGCATCTGTGACACACACTGCAGCCTGAGGCAATGCCAGATCTTTAACCTCCTGAGCAAGGCCAGGGATCAAGCCCCTAACCTCAGAGCAAAAATGTTGTGTTCTTTACCCACTGAGCCACAACAGGAACTCCATCTAACCACATTATATATGCTAAATTTAAAAGGAAAAAAAAGGAATGTGAGCAGGAAAAAATTAATTATTTGAAGTATCTATCTCCAGGAAGCTTTTCATGGTGTCATATCCTTACAAAAGTTAAGGAGTTTTTGAACTCCATTGTACAGAAAATTTGCTCAAGAAGTTTGTTAATCCAGCAGATAAACACAACTTCGGTTACAGAAAATCTCATGTGGGATCCTGGGATCTCATATCTAACAATTATTCAGAAGAACTAATGCAAATATTCCCAGAATTATACTTATAGAAGGAAAAGTCACAGTGGTCCATAAATACACATCAAATAAATAAGTAACTGTCAAATTAAGGGAATTCTCGTACAACATTTTGTGAATGGTCTGCAGTGGTGATATAATGTGATGATAAAGAAAAGAAATAAGTTCTACTTAGTATTTAAGATATTAATCACAACTGGTATTTATAATACTTATGGCATTTTAGCTCTCCTTCACCGCTTAACTGGTGCTGAATCGCCTCTCCCTTTCTCTCCAAATTCTTTTATTTTTTGCATTTTCACTCTTACTTAGTATTTTTTAAACACCTGTCCAATTTTTGTTTCATTTCTAAATTATGTTATTCTCAGGTTTACAAAAACAGTGACAAAGTCTTCTTGCACCTATATCTCCTTTATCGACCATTAAGTATTTAATTAACACTTGTCAAATGTATTAATAATTATTGATAACATATAGTGATAATTAACTACAAGCCTCTTCATTTCCTAATTTGTAAATGAGAGTAGTAATATTTGCCTCTCTCTTTCAAGTCATTTCAGGCATCAAACTAGGTATTCATAAAGCAAGAATTTATTACTGCACAACATATTGTGTGATTCGGCACTGTGGCTGAAAAACAAATAAAACCTTGCAAAAACACAATCCTTGTTACATCCACATTCTCGTTAGCAGAGACAGACAGCATTGCATGCAAGTCACTAGTGTTTCAAATGGCACTGTTATGTAGAAAAATATTAAACATGGAATTTGGAGAGAAGAAATATGAATGTTAAATAGTGACATCTACAAAAATTCAGGCAAAGGTAAAGTTTTAGCCACAAACAGAAGGAGGAGAACAAGCAATAAGGCTATTTTGAGAAGCATGTTCTAGGAAGGAGAAGGAACAGATGCAAAGACACCATATGTGGTTTTTCTTTGGAACTTGTAGACACATGTGTGTGTGGGTACAGAGTCCATGCAAGGAAATGCAGAAAATCCTTGATGATATGTTCTCTAAAACAGAAATTTTTCACTTGATTGAATATGATTCATTTCTATCCATGAACTTCCTGCCAAGATATTACATACAACCTTCACTTGAGGACAGGAGTTTGTGGTTAGTTGCAACTTCTCTGCAAGAATTAGTTAGGAGAAAACACTCTGAAAACAGTACATTTATTTGTGTTTTTAAAATTTTTTTAAATGAATTAATTTATTTTTTCCACTGTGCAGCATGGGGACAAAGTCACACATACATGTATACATACTTTTTCCTCCCACTGTTGTGTTATGATGTAAGTATCTAGACATAGTTCTCCATGCTACACAGCAATATCTCATTGTAAATCCATTCCAAGAGCAATAGTTTGCATCCATTAACCCCAAACTCCTGGTCCCTCCCATTCCCTCCCTCTCCTCCCTGGGCAGCCACGAGTCTATGGTCCAAGTCTATGATTTTCTTTTCCGTGGAAATGTTCATTTATGCTGTATAATAGATTCCAGTTTAAATGATACCATATGGTATTTGTCTTTCTCTTTCTGACTTCACTCAGTATGAGAGTCTCTAGTTCCATCCATGTTGCTGCAAATGGCTTTATGTCATTCTTTTTTTATGTCTGAGTAGTATTCCATTGTGTATATATACCACATCTTCCTAATCCAATCCTCTGTCGATGGACATTTGGGTTGTTTCCATGTCTTGGCTATTGTGAACAGTTCTGCAATGAACATGTGGGTGCATGTGTATTTTTGAAGGAGAGTTTTATCCAGATATATGCCTAAGAGTGGGACTGCTCGGTCATATGGTAGTTCTATGTATCAATTTCTAAGGTACCTCCATACTGTTCTACATAGTGCCTCTACCAGCTTGCATTCCCACCAACAGTGCAGGAGGCTTCCCTTTTCTCCACAACCCCTCCAGCATTTATTTGTGGACTTATTAATGATGGCCATTCTGACTGGTGGGAGGTACTGTCTCATGGTAGTTTGATTTGCATTTCTCTAATGATCAGAGATGTTGAGCATTGTTTCAAGAGCTTGTTGGCCATCTGTATATCTTCCTTGGAGAATGGTCTATTCATGTCTTTTGCCCATTTTTCCATTGGTTGATTGGCTTTTTTTGCTGTTGGGTTGTATAAGTGGCTTATATATTCTAGGGATTAAGCCCTTGTCTGTTGCATTGTTTGAAACTATATTCTCCCATTCTGTAAGTTTTCTTTTTGTTTTCATTTTGGTTTCCTTTGCTGTGCAAAGGCTTGTCAGTTTGACTAGGTCCCATTGGTTTATTTTTGCTCTTATTTCTGTTGCTTCCAGACTTCACGCAATATTACAAAGCCAGAGTCATCAAAACAGTGTGGTACTGGTTCCAAAACAAACAGACAGACCAACGAAACAGATTAGAGAACCCAGAAATAAACCCTGGCACCTATGGTCAATTAATCTTTGACAAAGGAGGCAAGAGCATACAATGGGAAAATGAAAGTCTATTCAGCAAGAATTGCTGGGCTTACTGAACAGCTGCATGCAAATCAATGAAACTAGAACACACCCTCACAGCATGCGCAAAAATAAACTCAAAATGGCTGAAAGACTTAAATATAAGACAAGGCACCATCAAAATCCTGGAGGAGAACATAGGCAAAGCATTCTCTGACATCAACCTCATGAAGATTTTCTCAGGGCATTCTCCCAGTATAACAGCAAGGTGGCTTGGAAGATGTTTTATGATCTTCATTACTCAAAAAGATCTCAGAGAAAGAATAGATGGTGGTTATCAGAACAGAAAATAATGGGAAGAAAATACCAATATGTAGAAATTTCATATATAAAATGAAATGGCAGGAAATTGGACTTGAGAAGTTCATTTGCAGAAGGACTCAAATTATTATAGGTCACTTCATGATTGCCTGTGGGGTCTGAAATTGTCTTGTCTCCCAAGCTCAGTGACTTGTGTAGGATTCAGCCCTATCAAGTGAAGTCCAGTGGAAATACTGGTAACTGGAAGGATCCAAAAAAAAAAGAAAATGAAAATTATATGTTTATAGAGAAAGAAAATCAGAGCTGACGTGACTGCCTGAGTCAGGGCAGAGTGAAAAATGAACCTCTTCTGAACATGCTGTTTATGGGTTAACTAGTCCCTGGCCAAGGAGAGCCTCTATCTGATGGAGGGAGAAGCAGCAAAGGAGTAGCTCAAGGACAGTAGAAAGCTACAAATTGTTAACAATAGGCCGGATTCAGGAAAAAGAAAATGTACAATACCCTTGTTGAAAAAATATTATTTCAAAACAATAAGGGAGTTTTACATCTGATTTAAAGGGCTTCTGAAAACATATTCCTAACAACTGCACAAGTTGCATGCACATGAAACCAGCCATTCCTGGAACACAGAGGCCAGCAGAGGTGATCATGAGCACATGGAGGAAGGAGAGCATCCTAACATCTTCAAAAAAAAAAGAAGAAGAAGAAAGAAGAAGAAAGAAGAAGAAAGAAGAAGAAGAAGAAAGAAGAAGAAGAAGAAAGAAGAAGAAGAAGAAAGAAGAAGAAGAAAGAAGAAGAAAGAAGAAGAAGAAGAAGAAGAAGAAGAAGAAGAAGAAGAAGAAGAAGAAGAAGAAGAAGAAGAAGAAGAAGAAGAAGAAGAAGAAGAAGAAGAAGAAGAAAGAAGAAGAAGAAAGAAGAAGAAGAAAGAAGAAGAAAAGAAAAACAGACCCCAGGGCAAGTGTTAAGCACTTGTGAGATTGTCTTAAAGGCGAACACACCTGTCTGAATGAACTCAGCTGTCCATTACAATCAGTGGCATCTTGGGGGTGCTGGGATACAGGTTTAATACTTCACCTGTCACAATGGGTTAAGGATATGTTATTGCCATCACTGTGGCTTAGTCCACATCTGAGGCTTGGATCTGTTACCTGGCCCAGAATAGCCCTATGCTATGGGGTAGCCAAAAAGGAAAAAAAAAAAAAAGAGAGAGAGAAAGTAAATGAGACTAAGCCCTTGTCAGTTGCATCTTTTGAAACTATTTTCTCCCACTCCATAGGTTGAATTTTTTGTGTGTGTGCTTTCCTTTCTTGTGCAAGAGCTTGTAAGTTTGATGTGTTCCCATTGGTTTATTTTTGTTTGTTTTTTTTTTCTCCTATTGTTTTGGGACATTGACCTAAGAAAACATTTGTACAGTTGACGTCAGAGAATGCTTTGCCTATGTCCTCATCTAGGAGTTTTATGTTGTCTTGTCTTATATTTAAGTATATAAGCCATTTGAGTTTATTTTTGTACATGATGTGAGGGTATGTTCTACATTCATTGATTTACATGCAGCTGTCCACTTTTCCCAGCACCACTTACTGAGGAGACTTTTTCCCATTTTGTCATCCTTGCCTCCTTTTTTGAAGATGAATTGACCATATTGTGCCTGGGTGTATTTCTGAGCACTCTATTCTGTTCCATTGGTCTATATATCTGTTTGTGTACCAATGCAAACAGTGCTTTGATTACTGTTGCTTTGTAATATTGTCCAACCTTTGGGAAAGTAGTGACTCCTGCTTGGTTTTTGTTCCTCAGGATTGTGTTGGCTTGGATTGTTCTGAGGCTTTTATTATTCCACATAAATCTGTGGATCGTTTGTTCCAGTTCTGTGGAAAATGTCATGTGTAATTGTATAAAGATGGCATTGACTGTGTATTTCAACCAACAAGGGCTTAATCTCTGAAATATACAAACAACTCATACAATTCAACAAGAAAAAAAATTGAAAAATGGGCAAAAATCTGAATACACATTTCTCCAGAGACATACAGATTGTTACCAGGCACATTAAAAACTGCTCAATATCAGTAATTATTAGGGAAATGCAAATAAAAACTGCAATGAAGTACCACTTCACACCAGTCAGAATGGCCATTAGTAAATCTACAAATAACAAATGCTGGAGATGGTGTGAAGTAAAGGGTACCCTCCTACACTCTCATGGAAATGTCAATTGGTACAACCACTATAGAAAACAGTATAGGGGTGCCTAAGAAAACTAAATATAGAACTACCATATGAACCAGCAATCCCACTCCTGGGCATATGGCCAGATAAAACTTTCACTGAAAAAATACATGCACCCCTATATGCATTCTAGCACTATTCACCACAGCCAGGACATGGAAACAACCTAAATGTCCATCAAAAGATGAATGGATTAAGGAGATGTGGTACATATACACAACGGAATACCATTCAGCCATAAAGAGAATAAAATAATGCCATTTGCAGGAACATGGATGAAGCTAGAGACTCTCCTACTAAGTTGATAAGTCAGAAAGAGAAAGACAAACATGACATATCACTTATTTTTTGAATCTAATATATGGCACAAAGGAACATACCTACAGGAAAAAATCATGGACATGGAGAATAGACGCGTGTTTGCCAAAAGGGAGGAGGAGGGGGAGGGAGTCGGATGGACTGGGAGTTTGGGGTTAGTAGATACAAATTCTAGCACTATAACATGTGGAGTGGATAAGCAATGAGATCTTGCTCTATAGCACAGGGAACAATATCTATCACCAGTAATGGAACATGATGGAGGATAATGTGTGAAAATGTGTGAAATATAAATATAACTGGGTCACATTGCTGTACAGCAGAAATTGAAAGAACATTGCAAATCAACTATAATAAAAATATTTTAAGAAAGCAAATGAGAAGAGGTTTTGTTTCAGTATAAGAAGGAAGTCAAGTTAAAGGAAAACATTAGTAAGAATTCATTTTAAGAATGGTTCTATTACTGAATCAGGTCGGGCCAGTCAAAAAAATCAATACCAAAGACAGAGAAACATGTTGACTGAAGGGAAAATTACTTTTAAGCAGACTGCTGGCAACCTGAGGACACGGTGGACTCTGTCCCCAAAAACTACCTCCGAAGATTCTGCTTGGCCATGAAAGTTTTTAAAGGGAATGATTGAAGTAATCTCATTCAATCATTGATATAGGGGGGTCAAAGTCCTCACCATCCCCACTGAGTCCAGGCTTTTAGCCTCCCACTGATCTTTCTTTAGTGCAGACAGTTTTTTTCTCCATATTACCAAAAGGGAGATTAGAGAAGAGACCTGGTCATCTGTTAATTACTTATTCTTCATTTCTAGTTCTTTAAGCTACAGAAAGAACTAACAGATTAGCCAAAGTATTGTGCCATCAAACGATTCTACCCCTAGCCTGGGAATCTCCATATGCCATGGGTGCAGCCCTAAAAAGGCCCCCCCCCAAAAAAAAGTGAAAGCTGTGCTAGGGCTGAAGATGAGTTGAGCATGGGGTGCCTGGTTTAAGGTTAGTGACAAGATCCTGGGAACATCTGCAGATGCAGTCAAAAAAAATATGAAATAAGGTTAGTGACAAGACAAAGGGGCTTCATGCAGACATCTTCTTGCAAAGAGCTCTTTTCTGCCATAAGCTGCTTACAATCCTTAAGCTTCTTCTGTTTTTATTTTAGTCTCATGAAACAGTATTAAAGCTATTGAAACTATGGATCCTCTATGAAAATCAAGGTGCCCACACAAAATCTGATGGCAAAATACTCAACAAAACAATATATGAGGGGCTCATACCAGGCTCTAAGGATAAGAACTCTTGTATTTGTGTCAGCCCTTTCCCTCATCTGAAAATTCCCCCAAATTTGTGTGTGGTGAGCAGATTGCTTGCTTTTTTTTTTCATTTTTTGAACAAGTTACAGATCTGTAAAATATAGCCTGAAAGATCAATTTAAATTTCAGTAAGTTTTTTGCCCTGGAAAATTTCAATCAGTTGAAATTCAAACACTGGTACTAAAAACAGACAAGACTATGGCATACTATTATGAGCAAACACGTTGCAACTTGTGGGCCTCAGTCTGAAACTTTACTACAATCTCATTCGAATAAAGAAACACAAATACTTACTTCTGGTTTGGGTATGAGCCTATTTTGTCAAACTCTGATTATGGAAGTTCTTTGATCCTCTCTAGGCTGAAAAAATGTAGACACATTTCTAGTAGGAAATAGAAGGTAGGGACTTCCTCTTCAAGTGCATCTCAGGAGGATTCAAGAGCAGTAGAAGTAAGTGTGAAATTGGGAATCACCATCCTCAGAATTAATTGGAACACCTGGGATCAGAAAGCAAATCACATGCCTCCGTTTTATTCCTCATTGTTTCAAATTACTGTTTGTGGAAGGCACACATGAAATTTCAATTTGAAATTTTTGTGGTTATCTGATATTTTGTTTTATTTTTCTTTTATACTGAAACTCTCTCCTGTTCAATATCCAGAACTCTTATCAATGTCCTTCCTGATGAACATCCATGTCTTGGACAGGGTCAGACATGAGCAGGAATGTGAAACAGACAAGGTGAAAGGCAAACACCTTTCATGTAGGCAATTTAATTGATCCCTCAAAATAAACCTTAGAAGTAGGGACTCCAACCCACACTTTCAGCTAAAGAACCAGTGGTTCCACTAGAGGAACAATAAACCATGTGACATATGGTTTTTGAAAAGGACAGGGTAGGATTTGAATTTGCACCTTCACATACCCAGTTGACTAGTTTTTCAGTTGCAATTAGCTGCCATCTCTCAATCTAAAGTCACTGATTATATTTCATCCATTCACCATTTAAAAAATATTTCATTAGCTTTCCCCCAGTCAGTTCTTTCCTTATCCCCATCAGATTCACATATGTCCTAGCACTAACTAAAAGGCTCAAATTGAAATCTGTCTTCTCCAAAGATCCTTTCTTTCCCCCCACAGAACTGGGTATGACCTCCATCTTCCATGCTATCTTACCACTCTGTACCACTGCTGGCTAACACACTCTGTACTAATAACCTGCTAATATTTCAGTTGCCATCACTAAATCACAAATTCTTGTGATCAAGGACTGTGATCTCCACAACTAGCACACACCCTGGAGATAGTAGTTGATCTTACTGAATAATGTAAGGAGTGTGTAATATGTATTTAATTCAGGGAATGTACACAAATTGTGGTTATCCTCTTTCAGATAACTTTGTTTATTACAGAATGCTTTTCTTCATTCCTCAAAACTGAAACTCTGTAGGGAAATGATATGGGATGACAGACGCTCTTGTTTAAAAACCAGAAAACCAGAGCAAAGACAACACATGGGGATAATAATTAGATGTAGGTAATGGGCATTAAATACTCAAGATAAGTCAGGCATTAGCCTGATGACTATACGAGCATTAGCTGAAAGAATCCTCACAAACTTTCTGGGTTGGTAGTGTTATTACCTTAATTCTATAGAGGAAAAACTGAAGCAAGTAGAGGTTAATTAACTTTGTCTGGTATACATAGCTAATACATTGTGAGGGTGAGATTCATATAGGCCAGTCAAGAATCTCTGATATCACATTGTTTAGAAAAGAAATGTGAAAATTTCACACAACACTGTGCACTCTCTGGATATAGTGGCCTTCATTCAACCAGCAATTCATTCATTTATCCATATAGTTATCAAATATTCAGGGGCAACCTTCTATTTGCCACAATACTATAAAGTCAGAGAGTGTAGGAGAAAGCCAAAAGATGGTTTGTGTCCTTAAAGTGATTCAACTTCATGGTGGGAAGAATGAGGTGTAGCAGTTGTACTATCAGGTTTTAGATTACCAAGAATTAGTGAAAGGCTTGTTGGAAAGTGAAAGGTAGTAGAGCGTGCAATACTAAAATAGCTACAGTGCAAAGGGCATAGTGATTTTTAACTTGATATATGATTGCTGAGAACCATCTATATTTTAGGTTTGGAGGAAAATGCTAAATTTAACCATTGAGTAAAACCAGACATACACCTGGCCCTTATGAAGTCAACAATCCCGAGTATAACATAACATTGAATCAGTCAGAAGTGTAATGTTAAAATTATAGTTGTGGACAGTTCAACAAAGTTATATGCTATTGTGAGAATGTACACTAAGAAGACAGGACTTCAAGGGATCAGCCAAGGAGGCACTGAAAATGCAAAAGGACAAATATAACTAAATCCCAACAAATACAAAAACTGAAACTGACAATCAGCAAATTAAAGAAAAAAAAAGTCAGGGACATAACAAATAATCTGGTAGTGTAACCATTTGTATAACCAAACTACATGAAGGCAGAAAATGAAATATTCATAAGTCCTGAAAACATTTATTAATCTACATTCATAATCATACCAAAATTAATTCTTCTTTGAGAGTGAAAGTTAAGAGAAGAAATTCTCAGACAAGTGAAAACATAAAAACTCTCACTGAAGGCAACAATTAAGTTTTTTTATCACACAGAAGAAAACTAAGCCATGAATGAGGATTGGGAAGAAAGAGAAGAGTGAGAGAGTAATTGACAACACTCACTAAAGTTGAAGGAGCATTGGCATTGGATAAATATTAAATAAAAGTATAATTGTAATTATATATAATGTATAATATCTAAGGTTAATTATTAAATAATTTATTATATGAAATTTATAGCTGAAATGACAGCATATAAACTAGAAACAGAACATACCAAGATTAAAAATATTCTAAGTTCCTTCTGTCATTTCATAGCAAAGTAGACCTACTGATAAACAGATGTTTAAGAATGAATAGGAAAACTTAAGAGAATTTATTGAAATCAAATGTGTAATCAAGCATGAATTTAAAAAATGAAATAAACTTATAAATTACAATTTAATTCAGAGCTGTTAAAGAATAAAAAGGCATAGAGAAAATTTGTAAAAAACACAAAATAAGTTGTTATAACGTATTCCAAAGTATAATATTAATAGTCAAATAAGGAACCTCATGATTAAAAAGACTCAGGGCCTGAAAATAAAAGGGTGTTATGCTAAGGGAAATAAGGCAGAGGAAAAACAAATACTGTACAATATCATTATATGCGAAATCTAAAAACAAAATAACAAAATAGTGACTATAAAAAAGAGATATATTTACAGATATAGAGAAGAAATTAGTGGTTACCAGTGGAGTGCCTGTCATGGCTCAGGGGAAACAAATCTGACTAGTATCCATGAGGACACAGGTTTGATCCCTGGCCTTGCTCAGGGGGTTAAGGATCAGGCATTACTGTGAGCTGTGGTGTAGGTTACAGATGTGGCCCAGATCCTGCACTGCTGTGGCTGTGGTGTAGGCAAGCAGCTACAGCTCTGATTTGACCCCCAGCCTGGGAACCACCATATGCTGTGGATGAGGCCCTAAAAAGACAAAAAAAAAGAAAAAAAGAAGTAAACTAGTGGTTACCAATGGGTAGAGAGAAGGGAGAGGGACAATAGGGGGATAGAGAATTAAGGAGTAAAAACTACTAGGAATAAAACAAATGGGCTACAATGATGTATGGTACACCACAAGAATGTATCCACTATTTAATAATAACTACAAATGGAGTATAACATTTAAAAATTGTGAACCACTGTGTTCTACATCTTAAACTTACATAATATTGTCAATCAGCTATACTCCAATTTAAAAAGGGTAGAAATATGTATAATAGGTAACTAAAAACAACTAAAACTAATGCTGAAGATCTATAAATACTAAACTAGATTTTTAGATTTAAGCATTAGAGATGGGTTAGAAACTGTAAATGATAAAAGGAATAACACTATTTTACTACTTGACATGAACCAATAATTTAGCCTCAATTGTTTAAAGGAAGAAAAAATGCAAATCCGCAAACATTTCTCTCAGGTTTTATACATGAAACAATAAAATATTTGTAGGGATGCTGAAGATCTGAAGGAAAAAAAAAAAAGATCAAATAGATTGACCTAATTGAACCCTGCTCTGTTCAATTCCATCACTTCTGAGAATTTTCTGGCACCATAGGGTTCCCCAATGTGAATGACTCAATGCCCATGACATGGAGTGATGTGCAATATCTGAGTTTCCAACATATCTGAAACAAAAGTGGCATTGTGTGAAAACATTAATGTTTTGTTATGATTATGCTAGTGCTCTTCATATGAATTCCTGTATTTCTCTGCTTGTTGGAAATAGTTCATCACCAAAAATAAAAGGAGAAACCACAAAATCAGTGCTAAGATATGGATGCATATTGGTTAAGAAATAAACGAAAAATTTTAAAATACTTAGGAAGTTTGCCATTTTCATCAAGACCCTATGAATGAGGATCCCATTAGAAAACCACTATCATCTAAAGATACTATTTGGAGTAATAACCTGACATTCCTCACAATTTTCATTGATACATAATTGGAATAAAGAGGAAAAAATGCACATGCTACAGTGGACAAGTTTCTGGAAAATTGTTTGGAAATCATTAAGCACTGAAAATCCAAATTGACATTACTGTAGCATCATTTGGTAATTCTCTCTTTGATAACTTAGTACTCACAAGAGTACTGTAGATAAAAATTACCTGTCATTTACTGATTTTATGGAGCAATAACGTTTTCTGGCTTTGTCTTGGATTTCTATGTGGTATTTCATTTAAGTACACTGAGGAAAACCAAGCTAGTAATCAGACACTCTTCCAGGTCTCATAAAGACAAAATATTACCCATTGAAAAAAAGTGATTTGTAAAACTCTCAGAAATTGTTCAGGGAATACGCATATATAACATACCTCTGTGATTAAAATGTCTACCCTATTTGACATACAATTTCTTTTGAACAACTTTCCTTACTGCCCTTTTAACGTCTTTGTTCCGAAGGCTATAGATCAGAGGGTTTAACATGGGACTCACAAAGATATAGAAAACAGCTACAATTTTGCCTTGTTCTACAGATGCCTCTGAAGGAGGCCTCAGATGCATGAAGAACAGTGTCCCATAAAAAATAGTGACAGCTGTCAAATGGGACCCACAGGTGGAAAAAGCCTTGTGCCTCCCCTCAGCAGAGCGGATACGTAGAATTGCTGCGAAAATAAAAATGTAGGAGATGAGGATGATGGTGAGAGAACAAGTGAGGTTGAAACCAGCCACCACAAACATGGCGGTCTCTTTGACATAAGTATCTGAGCAGGCCAGGACTAAAAGAGGTGGATCAGCACAGTAAAAGTGGTTGATTTCATTAGGTCCACAGAAGGAGAGGTGGAGCAAGAGGACGGTCTGTGCTAGGCCATTTACAAAGCCATACATATAAGGAGCAGCAACAAGAGAGAAGCAGACACTTTGGGACATTTTGCTCCCATAGAGCAAGGGTTTGCAGATGGCCATGTAACGGTCAAAAGCCATCACTGCGAGCACATAATAATCTGTGATCACTAGGGCAATGAAAAAGTGAAATTGGATAACACAGCCAAGAAAGGAAATGGTTTTTCTCTTAGATAAGAGATTAACAAGCATCTGAGGGGTGACAGTGGTGGTGTAACAGAGATCTACAAAGGATAGATGGCTGAGGAAGAAGTACATTGGAGTGTGAAGTTTTGAGTCACTTTGGATTAACAAAATCATACTGGCATTGCCAATTACTGTAATAAGGTATACCACTAGGAATACCACAAAAATGACAGGCTGCAACTCAGCTCGATCTGTCAATCCCAGAAGAATAAACTCAGTCACCGCTGTGTAGTTTTCCTTTAACATTGTTTGCTTAGCTTCAAATGAGGTCTAAAGGAAAGGAAATAAACATGCATTGGTCTTTTGTCATTTTTTCCATTACCCACATCATGTCATCCGATGCACACTCCTCTCAAACCTGCAAATACATGTGGCATAAAGAAATAGCATGCAATTGATGTTTTCAGTACCTTAGTATAGAACTCCTTTATATACAAGCAGTCATATTTTAACTGCTTTCTGCAAATCTTTTCATATTTGAAAAGCATTTATCCTTTCTGCAAAATCATTATCATAAATTGTTCACTTACAGTCCCCCTTAAACTTTGCTTTTCTTTGAATTGATGATCCTTTGTTTTTCAATATACCCTTTGATGTGGTATCTAAAGCATCAGTCATTGACGCGCAGGTGTTTTCACAGCTGAATGGAGTAAAAGAAAATGGAACTGATATATGCACAGATCCTTATGGAACCAGAGTCTGTCTACCTGCCCCTCTACACTCAAGGTCTTTTATTTTCAATCTGGTCCCTCAATCTCCAGTGCATGACCATTTTCCACATACTTGTCTATCTCAAGTGGCCCTCATATCACAAAATCTCTCTTAAATTTTAAGACAAAGTTTAGGATACATTTTTCCTTGTAAATTATAGCAAATTATTATGGGCAAAATTGATTAATGAGGCATAAAAATAAATCACTGTTTTTTTGTGTGTAAAAACAGATAAGAAAATATTACATTATCAATATGTGTATTTGTGTCAACATATACCATACACATATTGGTGATATTAACTATTAAAGAGGGGAGTAGTCAGGGGAAAAATAATGTATAAAATGCTCCCTTGTTGGGGAGGAGACAATCACGAAAAAAGTTTGACAAACATATACCCAAATCCTAATGATTTTGCTGTAACTCTACCTCATTTTAACTCTTGCTAAAATAAGGAAGGAAGAAAAAAAAATGCTATAACATGAAGTAAATTTAAGTTTTTTAAGACATGTAAAAGGTCATATTGGTAGTAATAATAGCATGACACATACAACTGAGTCAGTATATAGGAAATCATGAAGTATATCTCTCAACATTTGTGCAGGATAAAAATGACTATGAAGGCCATCCTGCAAAAAAAAATGTACATTTTCCTTCCATAACACAAAACCAGTAACACCATTGTTATACTGGAGCTTGTTAATAGATACTATACCAAGGATAGCATACCTAGTAATATGGATTACTTTGTAAGGTAATTTGTAAATGAACTACTTCTGCTTTTTTTCCCATTTGCATTATCTCATTCTGTGCTTGAGGACTTTGTACCTATTGACTAGGGTGACAAAATGCAAGACAAGTCAATTAAATAAATTCAATAAAAATTCTGTGGTTTTATTTTATAAATTCATTAGATTATCTTAACTGTAATAATAAGTAAACACTCTTTTGATTCTGGGATTATATTTTAATGGCTCTATTTATTAAATCATTAATCAAGATCCAAAATAATATCTTTGTTCATTTCTACTGTAGGGAAATAAGGCATTGCAAGCAATGAACACACAGATGATGTAACTGAATACCTTATGGCATTAATCTTCCTTGACAAAAACAGAACACAACATCTTCCATGATTGAACAAGGAAAACTCAGACATTTTAGCAAGTGGACAGAAGTGCCTCAGGGGACAAAGAGGCTTGGCAGTCTTGATATTCACCCCCACCCTGTCAGACGGCCTTCGGTCTACTGCTTTTTCCATTATGATCCTACTCTCTCATATATGTATAAATATTAGTATTCTGGGAAGAAGAGCAGAATTTAAATCAAGATATTTGCTAACTCATCAGAATATGTTTCAGACCATAAATTCATTTATTTTTATTAAAATTTGTATTTATAGGTTTCAAAATATGTTTTAACAATACTGAGTCCTACCTGTGAAAGAAGAGCAATTTCCCAATGAGCACTGATATGAAGAAACCAAAGAGTTTATAACAGATTGGTCACAGAGGGGCCAGCTCCCTGTAGTTCAATTATTTCCAGCAGAAAGTCACATGACATACAACCACTACTGTTTCATTGTTTTTAAAATTTTAAGCTCATCAAGGACATAAGTTTTTGCCACTTCCCAGTATCATCAGGGAATGAAATCTCCTGAAATGATAAAGCAATGGGATTTATTATTTACATTAACTTATGCCTTAATGTCTTGATATTTTGAGACAACATGGGGGAAATATTAAATTCTCTTGTTTACAATATGCAAGAGAATATTGCATGGTATATGGACGAAGTTTTGGAGTCTGGAAAACCATTGGCAGATCAATTAAACTTTTGACTTTGCTTTAGTAATTTCCTGATCCTGAGACTTGTCCTTCTTATTTTAATAGGGTAACAACTGACAGCAAAGGGAATATCGTGGATATACGGATTATGCAAATTCACTGGTAAGTTTTCTTTGTTCAGCCTATCCCTCCCAGACCTGTTTCATTTCCTTCTCTGCTTTTTCCACCTGGAGTTTAATCCTCAGAGTCCATCAGTAGAGCTCCTTTGGGTCTACTTCCCATCTGAGTTTGGCAAATGGAAGAAACCAGAGGCCCAGCAGGGGTGAGAGGAAGGAAAAACTAGTTCAATTTATTTTTTGCTTTCTCCAAGTCTCACAGTGAAGGCACTGGAGTGTCTGCAGACTTACAAGGAAAACTCCTGCTAAGGTGTGTGTTGAGAAGAAAGTGGCTGCTGACATTTTTCCTGGCTCTGCCTCTCGTTGGATTCCTGATGGTAGCCTCTGCCTGGCTTGCTTTGGGACTAGGATGGAAGTTCCCTTCTGCAATTAGCCTCCAAGTGCTTCAGCTTCTTTGACTGATTTAATGGTGCCTGTATTCTGGCTTTTCATTAAATTCTCTTCAGTTAAAGCATCTGAGTAGAATTGTGTTTTATGCCATGTTCCTGACTCAGGCCAGAGCGGCACACAGGAGTTACCCGATAAATATCAGAGTGGAAGTTGTAGCAGCATTAATACTAATTAATTTTGTTAAATGTTGAGCTATTCCTGGCTTCACCATCGTTGGAGGTTAAACAAGCCATTGAATCACTCTCCTTTGGGTTCTGAATTTCTTGAAGACTACACACAAGGGTCAGATATTAATATTTCTTGTAACATAACAGGTAAAGTTGGATTTGAGAATGTGACTTAGACATGCTTTTCTGTCCCTTTCCTTTGAAATAAGTCATGGAAGCACAGCAAAGCACTGAAATAACTTGTTCTCTCCTTCCTTTTCCAAAGCTGTGACCAATCACCATGTTCTACTGAGAAGAGACATGCATGTCAGTCACATACAGAAGAAGAGGATGTTTTGTTTTGACAGCCAGGCAGCTGCAGTGATATTTTTCATAATCTCAACAATCTCCATTTGCCCGAGGATGAGTGTGTAGGGGGAGATCTGAAGTGTCTGAAATATGGAGAGAAAGCTGGGCTGTCCTTCAAAATCATTCCCTCTACAGTCTGTGAAAAACCTCTGCCTCAATTATTTTTATCATAGTTGTCACCCTCTTCCATCTCTGTATTCATTCCAAAAGTCTGTCATCCTTGATTTCCTCCTCTCAATCATTATGCGCATCTAATGATTAACCTAAAAATTAAGATCCCATTTATTAAGTTGTGAGTGAGTTTTGTAAGCACCTCCAGCAGGAATTCTAATGCTGTCCCTTAGGTGACTTCGTGATGAAGCCCCTAAAGTAGCTGTTCGGGTATAAATATCATCCCCTTGACTTTTTAAATACCTTAAGAGTCCAGTTTTCCTACATGAAGGAGAGAGGGAGAGAAAGAAGAGAGCAAAGAGGAAGAGAAGAAAGGCATTCCCTCAACTGAAAGGAACTCCAAAGAAGTTTGCGATGATACTTTGCAAGTATGGGAAGCTCTTTTTTCTTAAAATCTTACAAACTTTCATGAATTCATTTCTTAAATAAAAATTTCAATTTGAGGGATGCTATGACCTGGAATTGTTTGTCTCAGGGAAAGCAAGTAATGGCTCTGACCACTTTTTGTCTCATCATCTACACTCACACCATCAACCTATTAGAAGACCCCATTCTTTCTGCCCAGTTATATAACAACAATAACATTTTATAATATATTTTAAATATAGATGCATATATATATACACACATAGGTCTTATATATAATAATATAAAATTTATGAATTTTGTAAACTTCCCAAAACCTAATTACCCATTAAAAAGCTAAATCGTATGTTTTGGAGTGTTTTCAGAGTCAGCCCCAGAGTTACTCCCAATATCAAAATGTATACTATCTATGTACTTTGCATTTATTAAAGACACTATGTGCATATGATGATTAACCCAAAAACTAAGATCCCATTTATTAAGTTGTGAGTTTTGTAAACACCTCCAGCAGGAATTCTAATGCTGTCCCTTACGTGACTTCTTGATGAAATCTTCAGGGATGAACCCCCTAATGTAGCTGTTCAGGTATACATCCTCCTATTTGGGGCCCTTCAGGGAGGTAAGATTAACCCTTCATAGGTTAAGTCTGACAGGTCTGAAAATCAGAAACTCATTAGAAACATTGATTTCTTACTACTTCCTCTTTGGAACAAAATGGAATTAGTAGTAACTATAAGAAATGCCATATTAGGATCAAACAGTCGTCATACCCCAGACTCCTTCTGCTGGGGACTTGAGCTGAGGAGGTCAGGCAAAATTTCCCTGTAGGAAAATGCATTTATTATTCAAAGAAAATGCACTACTATAAGTCATAAACAATAATTTGACAGTAAACACATTTTAAAGCAAAGGGTTTACAAATGAACTTATATACAAAACTGCAGTTCCCATTGTGGTGCATCAGAAACAAATCTGACTAGTATCCATGAGAATGTGGGTTCAATCCCTGTCCTCACTTAGTGGGTTAGGAATCAAGTGTTGCCATGTGCTGTGGTATAGGTCACAGAAGGGGCTTGGATCCCGAGTTGCCCTGGCTGTGGCTTCAATGTTACCACCAGCATGGGAATTTCCATATGCCACAGGCGCAGCCTTCAACATAAAACAAACAAACAAATGAACTTACTTACAAGACAGAAATAGACACATAGAGGTAGGAAAAAAACTTATGGAAAGAGAATGGATATATTAGTAGTTTAGGATTAAGATGTACATGCTATATAAAATAGATAACCACAAAGACCTACTCTATAGCACAGGAAACTATACTCAATATTTTATAATAACTTATAATGGAAATAATCTAAAATTATGTATAAATGTATATGTGTATATTTGTATGTGTGTGTGTATATATATATATATAGAGAGAGAGAGAGTTGTTTTGCTGTACACATCAAACTAACACAGCCTTGTAAATTATATTTCAATAAAAATTATTTTTATTATGCAAGATAGTAGAGGTGGTAAAGGGTTTTCAGAATTTCTAAACATGGAAGAGAAAGCACTGTAGCTCATGATGGAGGAATGCATGCAGGAATCATTTCTTGGGCAGTTGTTAGGAGTCAGGTAAATCATCTTCCTTATCACAGATGTCTTTTCTGCAACTGCTAAAAGTTTTATAATTTTTTGGAGCATTTTACCCATCTGTTTATCAACACTTTTTGGACCAATTATTTATCTTGTATTTAAAATAAATTTACACCACTGGATGAGAAATAAACCTTTGCGGAAAATAAAAATTAAACATAAAGTGGTTAGATATACTTGAAAATAGACCATGTGGCAAAACAGACTGAAAAAAAAATAAATAAAAGGTAATTCTACTTTTTCAGCTCTCACACTTGGTATACATATTCAAAATAAAATTTGATATTAAACCACATATGACATAGAACAGTTTTACCTCCGAAGTCTCATATTTAAAATATTATATAAAAGTCATTGTCTTTGTTATAGAATCAGAAAAATAAATACTTCTCTTAGCCATTTTAGTGAATTTGTTTTGGATTGAGATATTTTTACAAATACACAAAAAGATCACAGTTCTCCAAATGACACCACTTCTCAAAGATCTCATTGCCAAAAATGAGATAAATACGTCATTTTGTGACTTATCTGACTGTACACATAAAACACTACTGACGTACAGTGCAGTGGGGGAGAATGAGCATGACTTTGGAGGTACAGAAAACATCTAAATATAAATAATTAATGACTTTTTTAGAGAAGTCAGAAATAAGTCAAATACAGGAACCATGAGACTTAGGTTGGTTCATGAGTTAATTTCTAACATTAGTCACAAATAAACAGTATAGTTGAGAACAGAAGAGTCACACTTATATGATGGAAATTTCTGGTCTTCAGGGACAACATCAGCAATAAGTCAATAGCATTAGCCTCTAGGATTTTTATGTTGTATTATTTATAAATATATAAAAGTACATGGAGTATAATTTTATTTTATATTTGTCTGTTTGTTTTTACTGTATTGTGGTTGTCTTTGCCTTCACCAGCTTAGGCACTTAGTCCCCAGAAGCAAATGATCCTCTTAGGTGCAGAATTGGAGTAACAAGACGGAAGTCACACTTGCATTGCTATAAATCCTCTATATTTTATTTATTTTTATTTGTTAATTTAATTGTATCGGAGTATGGTTGGCTTACAATATTGTATTAACTTGAGGTTTACAGCAAAATGAATCAGACATACATATAAATATACCCATTCTCTTTTCCCCATATAGGTTATTACAAACTATTGAGTAGATTTTCCTGTGCTATATAGTAGGTTCTCATTATTCATCTGTCTTGTACAGTAATGTCAATATGTTTTTCCTGCCCTCCCAATTCTTCCCTTCTTCCTATGTTTTCACTTCTGGTGACCATAAGATTGGTTTTGAAATTTGTGGATTTGACTTTATTTTATAAATAAATTCTTTTGTGCCCTTTTTAAATTAGATTTCACATAGATGTGATATATGATATTTGTCTTTTCCTGTGTGAGTTACTTCACTCAGTATGACAATCTCAAGGTTCATCCATGTCCTCCATACTTTTTAAAAGTAATTAAATTTAAGAATGAAAGCTGTAGTATTTTAATTTGATTCACATGCATTTTTTTCCCTAAAAATCATTATATTGTCCCTTGTATTAGTTTCCTAGTGTTTTTGTAGCAAAACACCATTACCTCAGTGGTTTGAAATAAGAACTTATAATGCCAAAGTTCTGGAAGGCAGAAGTTCAAAATTAGTCTTGTTGAGCTAAAGTCAAGGTATCAGGATGTTGCATGCATTTCAGGATGTGTAAGGGGGAAAATGTGCCAGAGTCCAGCTCCAACAACTAGGTCCAACAGCCAGGGTGTATACGTCCTGAAAGGAGGTGGACAGTGTCGGCATATGCACATGGAGACAGCCTCTTTGTCCCTTCTTTCAGGGTGCTGGACTGCTCAAACTTTATTGGCATAAGTGGTTGATTATATAGTCAGTTTTTCACTACAGATTACATCATAGTGTTAAAAGTACATTGGTTAACTATTAGGCTTTGTTTTTTGATCACATGGTACAGTAGCAATACGTCATGTTTTAAAATCTTCAGCCTAACCAAATTTGGTGAGTACAATTCAAGGACAAACAGGCACCACACATCATGTGGGAAAGAGGAGACCCAGCACAAACCATCTCATGGCCAGCCAATTCCCACAAGCTGAAGAAGTTATAGACACAAAAAATGCTGTCTTCAGACTAGAGTCTATCTTCAAAGTGTCCTTGGCAGAGAGACAGTGTGAGAAAATACAAATCAACTTAGCCAGTTATCACTAAAAGCTTCTAATATCAAGGATGAAACTCACAGCTGGGTTTCTTTTGACCAGGAATAATATATGTCTAACTTCTATGAACCTCATTAAAATCCTAACTCTAAAGTTTACTGTATAACTAGTCCGTAGATTAAACACTATGTTTTAATTAAGTTGGATTGAATAGGGGAAAAGTCCTTTAGAATGAAATTCTTATTACATTATTGTTGCAATTTTGTTAAATCACAAATCACCACAGGAAAATAAGAATAATAAGCAAATAATCAGGAAAGACTGAGGAAAACTGACTAGCAAGTGAATAACAGAAAAGACCAAGTCATCCATGGAACAATCCCCACTCAGCAACGCAAAATGGAAATGGTTTCCTGGAAAATTTAGTTCCCTACCAAGGTCAGTGGGTGGGCCTTATTGTCTTGTGGGGCCTGTCCTCGGAATTGCGCCATGCAGGGAGGCATCCCCTTGCTTAGGAACCTGCCCTCAGAATTGCACCGTTCAGACAGGCCCCTGTTTCTGATTAGGAGTTTGCCCTCAGATCTGCACCATTCAGGCAAGCTCCCTTCCTTGGCTCCTTGTATGTTCTCGGCTCCCCACAAAAAAAATGTTTTCTTTCCTTTCCTAGAGGCTGCCCACCACCCATGCCTGGTGTCCTCTTCCATCCAGCAAGTCCATCATTCTGACCTCTGTTTTAATACCATATATTCCTCTCTAATTCCTCCTCTCTTGTGTCCTTTTTTCCCTTCTGATTACATTGGACCCACTGGGATAAGCCAGGGTAGCCTCTCCTTCTCAAGGTCCTTAACTCAATATCATCAGGAAATAACTTTATCTTCCATGGAGTATTTTCACAGATTCTGGGGATACAGACCCAGGCAACTTTGGGAGGCTGGGTGGGGGAGGGGTTGTGATTCTGCCTAAAACATCAATATCTATATTGGCATATTTTGTGAAATTGGACAATCTAAAATCTTGTAGCTGTCATTAATTCTCAATAAGATAGTCTCACCAAAGCTTACAAACTGTATACCCTTTCTGCATTAATTAGCTGCAATGTCTGTTCTAAACAAACTATACACAAAGCCTCCTTTGAAGGAAAGATAAACAAGAAGTATGTTGTTTGAAGGTTACAAATGTATTACACACATAGACACGTACTCACATATCACTTGCCCACTTATCGGAAATGATGAACTGACTCCATCAGACAATCACATAGACACAGCATCCCATCGTCGGTTCTCAATGAGGAGAAATATAAAAAATAATTTATCTGTCAGTTCTCATCTCCTATTGTTTAAAGCTCATCCTCTGGGGCATTAAGCCACATATATTTTCAGGCCTCAGGTTGGTCCATGGTCTTTGTGTACAAATAATGAAAGTTAGGACAGATTTGAAACAGCAACCACAGGGGTCTCTCATTCCATACCTGCAGCAGAGGCATTAAGAAGCTTATCCCAACTCCATGTGGTAGGGATTTCCTAGGCAGAAAACACTCTAAGTGTGTTCGTCTTGGATGAAACACTGTGAACCACTTCAAGATCATGAAATAAGAAAAGCCATTTGATTTACCCCAATTCTGAAAAATAAATGTCATTTTACAAGTTTAAATCCCAAATCTTACTGATAGACCCTGCTTTTTTCACAGCATTTCCCTTTCTTTTGAAGGACTGGAAACAAGTATCTCAATATTTTACATACAGCTTAAAACACTCTGGTTTAAACAAGCAAAAAATGCTCATACTACATTGACATCCAAAAAGAAAACAGAAATTGGCACAATTCAGAATTTTAAATTCAAAAGCAAAATTGAGGAGTTTTAAGGTTTCCACTGGAGATTTTCTTATCCCTTGGTTGGTATAGATTACAAATGCTCAAAAAAAAAAAAAAAAGGAAAAAAAAAGGAAAAGAAAAATACTCAGGAAACAGACCATGGACATGGAGAACAGGCTTGTGGTTGGCATGGGGGAGGGAGGAGGGAGTGGGATGATGAACAGGGAGTTGGGGTTGGCAGATGCAAACTATTACATTTGGAATGGATAAACATGGAGGTCCTATGTTATAGCACAGGGAACCATGTCCAATTACTTATGCAAAACATTATGGAAGATAGTATATACATATATACATACACACACATATGTATGACTAGGGTGCTTTGCTCTACAGCAGAAACTTTTGGAACATTGTGGATCAACTATATTTTAAGAATTTTTTAAAAGAAAAATACTTTGTAAAAGGCCTATTCTAGCTATGTTTGGTCTGAGCAGCTAATGTCCTCACACTGGAAGTCCTCAAGCATCATCTCCATTTGTTGACATTGTCATAGGTCATATCTACCATCACTGCTTACCAAAGATTATTTCCACAAGCCATCTCCATGGAAATGAAAAAAGTCTATTCAAAGAAATCATGCAAAAAAGTAGGATGGACTAAAAGTTGGAGATGTGGGTAGAAGGAGTAAAAACAAAAAGATTTGGTGATCGGCCAGGCTGTCTCTGTTACAGGGTGCGTGTGTGCAGTTTTTGGTGTCATTTCAATAACTGTTTCATCATCATTATCCAACATTGTCAATATCCTCACTGCTACAGACATTTGAATATTGTTAGACACAAACTATGACATTTAGAATGGATAAGCAATGAGATCATACTGTACAGCACAGGGAAGTATACCCCATCTCTTGGGATAGAACATTATGGAGGATAGTATGAGAAAAGGAAAGTCACTGGGTCAATATGCTTTACAACAGAAATTGACACAACAATGTATCAACAATTTTAATAAAATTTTTGAAAAAGTGGATTAAAATTATTTGTTTATCTGTCTCCATTTCATCTTTTTAACTTCTTGTTGACATGGATTTTGCTGAGTACATTGTTCTATTGCAAATTAAGACCAGCATTTGAATTATTTTTAAAATAGTGGGTTAAGTAAAACAATGTTAGCTCTATAGAGTTATATCTGATTTATTTATTTATTGCAGTCCCTTATCATATGGTAAAACAGTACATAGTCATAAGTTGTATGTGAGGAGTATGAAATTCTTGTGTACTGTTGATGGACTGTATATTGATAGAGGAAATCTTGGAATAGATCCATATTTATTTAAATAAAATATTTTATTATTTTTCTCATATAAGGGGCCCATTCTATGAGATCACAGAAGTGTTAATATATCTATCAGTGGGGACAACACACACAAAGCTATTACTTATGGGGACATATGTAGAATGAGAGTTGGTAACTCACTGAATGACACTTACTATGGGAAAAATCTTATATTCAATGGGGGAAAACTCAGCTTAGAGTAATTTTACGAAACAGAAGATAGTAACATCTTGGTGTATATGTAGTACAACGGATGTGCTTCCAAAACAGTGTTGAATGAGAACCTTTAGGTATCAAAGTGAGTTATATAACAACATGAGATGACCACACATTAAACCAGACATTATATTTCCATCATACGGCTATATTCCTTTTTAAGAACTTTTATCAACTTTAATAGAGATGGTACCTGCGTGGGGAGGTGAAAATGAAGTGAGGATGGAAAATGAGGGATGGGGATGATTATGCAGTATGGAATTAAGGTATAATTAACTCAATTTAGTCTTACATATTAAGAGTTTATATTCCTTCTGATTCTTTCCAAAGACTATAGGGCATATTTAAAGTGGTTTATTTTTATCTTCAGACATAAAACTTGGGAAGAAGCCAATGTGGAAAACACTGAATGTTGAAGTAATGTGTGGGTGGTTAAAGTATCTATACAACAAATAGTAAACTCAAATCCAGATATCCGAGGGAGTGCGGCAAAACTAACAACAAAAGAAAGCAAGTGAATCATATTTTTAAAAACTTCCTTGATTCCCACACCAACATGTCTGCTTCCAGGAGCCAATCACATTTAATCCCCACTATTTAAAATCCACTCTGCTCAGTTTCCCTGAATCCTGGATCCCATCCCCGCCCCCATTTTCAGTTGGGTCTGACACCAAGAAACAAGGTTCCTCAGCAGCTGCACTGTTAAGACTCCCTGAGCCTCTCTTCTGCAGTACAACACAGAAAGTGGAATAATAGTGAACTAATCAGTTTGATATTGAATTAAGCCCTTGTGCCCCAGTTGCCTCTTTATCCCCTGTGTTTTTTCAGACAGTAGTCAAGAACGATGTCTTCATAGTTTATTGTTTCTTAATACAGAAGGTATGAGAGACGTTTTGTTGCAGATAAGGAGAAGCCTGAATATTTGCTGTTAATAAACGATTAGAGATGGGGCTTGTCAGTGCTCCAGGAGAGCATTTTCTGGCTGAAATGTCAGGATTCTGATTCTCCAACCCAACTAGATCATGCAGGTCGCTCTTCGCCCAGCATAGGAGGCAGTAACAGGATTTGTTGAGTGTGCACACACTTGAAGTTTTCCAACCTAGGCTCTAACGGCAGCAGCTGTTTGGGTTAGAGAGCAAGATGGTCAGTCCTTCATGGGCCAAGATGCTTCAGAGTGTTTACCAGTTTTTTTGCAGTGGTGAAAATCAGAACGTGAAAAAGTTTTCAGGGTCAAGGCACAGCCAGGGCCTGGGAGATGGCCAGGTCAGTGAGTGGGCTGGGCCTGCAGCCTCGCAGGTCTCAGTGGCACAGTGGCCCTTGAGCAGATCCCTGGAGAGTGGGCACAGAGTGTGCTCAGTTCAGAGCTTCTCCCTTTTTGAGCCACCAGTTTAGTTTGTGTTTGGTGTGGTTCTCTGCTCTATGTACCTCACCATCCATTCCCACCTCCCAGGCTTTATTTCGGAGAACTCTTGAAGAAGTGCATCTTTCAATGCACTTTGTGCTTTGAAAGACTTCATGAGATTCAAAACAGAAAATCCCTAGAGGGGACACCTGAGCAAGGAAGGCAAGTTACTCTAGCTCTGTGGGCAGGTTTGTAGGGTATCCTAAGCTTTAGGATCTTGTTACCCAGTCACAGGCTTTGGCACATTAGGCTTGACATGAGCTGAAGGATGTTGGATGAAAAAGTACAGAGTAGGGGTGAGAACAAACCTCATGTTTTTTGAGAGAGGGTAGCTGGGGGGTTTGTGCTTTATCTCGGGCTTGAAAGAAGTCCTCTGTGTCCCTTCAAATTTTTTCCAGGTAGCCAGGGAAGCTCTGTGCATGGCAAAACACCATTGCAGGCAACAGGTATCATTCTGACCCACTATGTTGCAAATATCACTAACCAGCTATCCCCCATGCCACATCAGAAAGGGCTGATTTTATTCCAGCCCCAGAGCAAGCTTCTGAAAGTACTTGGGTTCATTCAAGGGCTATGTAATAATGAAATTTACATGATATGTATAATCAGGATTAGTGTTGATTCTTCCGGCAGAAAATTGCAGTGTGTATCTCCCCACCTCCCCAATATACCTATTATTTTGCCCAAATTTTAATAAAAAAAGAAATTTCCTCAATATGGAAATCAAAGTAACTCTGAATAATTAACAAAGATCAGTGACATAATTTCTATTCCCTGAACCTTTCAGAATAACCATGAAATTAGATTCAAGTTCACAGGGCACTGTCTCCAAGGGGGAGAGACACCCTTCAATTCCTCTGACTGCAGCAAGACTAGTAATCACATGGGGGAACAAGAAGGCATTCCTTGTTTTAGGTGAGTAGATGGCACTGATTAACATAATTACTAGAATAGCTCCAGTGACAACTATAGGCCCATCTTCAATTTAAAATTATAGATATAACTTTTAGTCACTGATGCCAGACTCAACACACTATATCATGAATGTGAATTATCTTTTCGTAACTATCATTTCTGGAGAAAGGGTATGTTTTTACCACTGTTATTGTGTTCTTTGAATGGAGTAAACAACCTTATTTCTATGCCTTCTAATTTAAATACTGGGATGCTGCACCATAAATAGTCTGAAGGGGGAGTAAGCATTTCTTTAAAGCTCCAACTGGGATCTTGGCTAAGCACAGATGTTAATCATCAGGCCAGAGGTATTGATGCTGTGTCTATGCCTCAGACAGTAATAGTTTTTTATAGGGCTTTTGTGTTACTCAGGAACATGACTTTGCCATTATCTCTTACCACCGTGCATCCATAGAGTTTTATTTGTGCTGTAGATATCCATGTTTTTGTAAACATCATATAAGAGACTGGAATGTCAGAGGGTAATTTCCCTCAAGAGAAGACTGAGTCAAGAATGAAATAACATTTACCTGGTATATACTTATTGGGCAGATGATCCTAGGATATATATGATTATCCATATATATATACATATATACGGATAATATAATTGATATATAATGTTTATTTGGTAAAAGATTCTAGGAAGCAAAAATGAGGGAATGGGGAGTGTGAGAATGATAAGGAAGAAAGTTAATAAATTGTGCAAAAGAAAAAGGATAAATTACTGCCATGTGTTTAAAGTTTTGTTGAGGTATATTTAATTTACAATGTTGTGATAATTTCTGCTGTACAACAAAGTGATTCAGTTATACATGTACACACATCCATTCTATTTCCAGTCCTTTTCCCCCTATAAATTATCACAGAATATTGGTAGAGCTGTCTGTGCTATACAGCATCTCCCCATTGGCCAGTTATTCCATACACTATAACGTGCATGTGCCAGTCTGAAAACCCCAGTCCATTCCCAGCCCCAGCAGTCCACTTTGGTAACCATATGTTTGATTTCAAAGACTGCGTGTCTTTTTCTACTCCACAAATAAGTTCATCGGTATCATTTATTTTAGATGCCACATGGAATTGATGTCATATGATGTTTGTCTTTCACTTTCTAGCTTCGCATAGTACAATCATCTCCATGTCCATCCATGGTGATGCAAAGGGCATTATTTCATTCTTTTTTTATGGCTGAGTGACACCCCATTGTATACATGTGCCACATCTTTTGTATGCAACTAAGTTTCAATCAAATTAAGATGTTCTGTAGTTTTCCTTTAAGTGCCTACTAGGAATTGTCCAAATGAAGGCTACTGTGTTGGGGTGCTTTTCCATTGAGTTCTATGTCTTCCTATTTGGGAACTGTTCATAACATGTTAGATCTCAGGCACTTCCAAATCACATTGAGTGTGGTCTGAGGAAGCTCTCAGGATCATTTGACCTCAGGAAAAGAAGCCAGACACTTGAAATGGGAAGTTACCAGCATGCCAGCATGGCTCTAGTTCAAGTCAGATGTGACCCAGAATGACAAAGAGTGTGAAATAGATGTATGCCACAGTGAAATTTGCATTAGTTAAGTTGATGGCAAAGACAAAATAACACAAATTAGACTTTTAAAAGAAAATTATCGGGAATTCCTGCTGTGGCTCAGTGAGTTAAGCATCCAACTAGTGTCTGTGAGGATGCAGGTTCAGTCCTGAGCCTTTCTCAGTGTGTTAAGGACCCAGCATTGCTGCAAGCTGAAGCATAGGTTGCAGACATAGCTCAGATCTTGTGTTGCTGTGGTTGTGGCATAGGCAGGCAGCTGCAGCTCCAATTTGATCGCTAGCCCCAGATCTCCCATATGCTGCAGGAGAAGCCCAAAACATTCTCTGAGAAGGCGCCTTCTCCTCCTCTTCTTCCTCCTGCTCTGGATCATTTTCTCATCAATATTGTGCTGAGGAACCATACCAGCCTTTTCAAATGGTTTGAAGGCCTCGGCACAGCTCCTTTCCCTGCTCCTATCACAAACCCCAGGCAGAAGGACCTTGAAATGCTGAAAAGGCCCTCTTCTACCCTTTGTCTCAAGAGAGATTCAGGAAAAGTCACCTCCTATATGGAGACCAAACTGTGAACTTTTTCATTCCTGTCATATGTCTCCTCACATGGGTATGAGAATATTCTGCCAACATGGAGTATGTGGACTGCACTGACTTGGCCCTTCCAAACTCGTGTAACAGGAGATTGCATTGCCTTTTCTTGGCCTCCAAAATAGAACTTTGGACTTCAGTTAACATTTCCACCACACAACAACATAATGAGGGCTTGGTCCCTACTATCTCTGCATTTTTAAAAATATAGATAGGCTAAAGTCTTGTAAGTATCTCCTAAGATATTCATAGCCGGGCCAAAACAGAATCAAAATTCAATGTCATTAAATGGTTGAAGAAGCTCAGTTCTTGCTAGAATTGTTAATCTATTGGATGCATTATCCTTTCAGTATTGGTGAAATTGCCATGCCTGAAACACCCCATAATCTAGCCTAGGGCATTTTCTTTACTATTTCATAATGTGCCTAAATGCACTGAGGGACATTTTCTCAATGCCCCCATAATCTAGCCTAGGGTCAATACATTGTTAATATTGTGAATAGAATTTTGGAAAGAGTAAATAATAAAAGGCAGATTTATTCTCAATGCCCCCATAATCTAGCCTAGGGCATTTCCTTTCCGATTTCGTAATGAACCTAAATGCATCGAGGGGCAGTTTCTCCTTAATATCTTGTTTTTCATGTTACAAATTGCACATATCACAAGTGAATAGGAAAATTTATTCTTTTGAAGGGTATGAAGAGAGGGCAGATGACCTCCACAGATCCCAGTTATAGGACACAAGCAAAACACAAACTGTGTTAGCTCATAGAATTTTGCCTGCATGTTTGAGAATCTAGCATCATGGGAACTAATTATAATGATGAAGTTCACTTAAAAAAAAATCTCCATGAAGAGTTCCTTGGTATTCTAATGTTTAGGATTTAGTGCTTTCATAGCTGCAACCCAGGTTTGATTTCTGGTCTGGGAACTGAGATCCCACATCATGCAGTTGCCAAAAAAATGCTGTGTATTTTACAAAATAAGGAATGGGAAACTATGTAAGAGCCAGTGGCTTTATTAGCTGTGTTGGATAAGAGGAGTATGGATGTTTGTGCTTTTTAGGCATTTTTAAATAGTATATGTGTGTGTATGTATATATATATCTCTTCCTTGTTTGGCTGGTGCTAATGAGTGTGTATTTTTACTTTTCAGTCAATACATTGTTAATACTGTGAATAAAATTTTGGAAAGAGTAAATCATAAAAGGCAGATTTAATCTTGCAGATTCCTCTTGAATTTAAATTCTGATGTTCTTGAAATTTAAATTTAGTTAGTGACCTCCAGAAGTTCTAGTCTTTAAGACTATGAGTTTAAACATTATATTTTCACCTTAAGTTCTTGACCAGTACGTGGATGGACTAAACCTTCAATTTCATCATTTTCTATAGGGATGATCATTTTCTCCAACTCCATTTATTGAGTAGTAATATTGTCCTCATTGTTCTAACGTGCAACCTCTCTCATATAACACACTTGTATACAGTCATGAGTCTTTTCTGAGTTCTCTATTCTGTTCCACTGATGTATGTGCCCACCTTGTACCAATGCTACATTGTCTCAACAACACTAGCCATATAAGTTTTAATAGCTGGTCATGCTAATCTTTTCAAATGTGTCTAACGTATTCTTCACATTTTCTAAATACATTTTAAGCTGGTGTCAAATTCCCCCAATGAGGTTTTAATTGCAAAGACATTAAGCAAATAAATTAATTTCAGCAGAAATGATATCTTTATAACATCTGGTTGTGCAATCCGGGAACGGAGTATATCTATCAACTTACTTAGATCTTCTGTCATGTTTTTCAATAATGTTTTAACTTTTTTTTCCTTTCACAAGTGTTTAGTTTAGTTTTTATACAATAGTCTATCATTGTGGAATTTCCATTATATTCTTTTCTTTGATTTGCTTTTTTAGGGCCACACCCATGGCATATGGAGGTTCAGAGTCTAGGGGTTGAATCAGAGCTACAGCTGCCAGTCTACACCAGAGACACAACGATGCCAGATCCAAACAACATCTACAACCTACACCACCACAGCTCATGGCAATGTCAGATCCCCAACCCACTGAGCGAGGCCAGGGATCCAACCCGTGTCCTCATGGATCCTAGTCAGTTTTGTTAACTGCTGACCCATGCAGAGAGCTCCCTGTATAGTTATTTTTCATAAAAGTTTGGAAGCAACTGACTTTTAAAAAAAATTGAAGGAAAGAAGAGTTAGGAAATAGAGGTAGAGATAATGTGATCCTTCACTTAAATGGTATTCATTCAAAACATGGTATGTAGCCCCAACGGAAGATGAATTGAAGGCATAAGAATAGCTTTCAAATCAAAATATGGTAAATATTCCTTATTTCTATGAATGTCATGTCCAGTTGACTTAATCTGGATCAAATAATCTATTGTCCTGTCCATGTGTATTTAATCAAGTAAAATTTGAATACTTCAAATGAATCATGCAATATGTAGTTCCTCTTGTTTCTTATTATTGTCTTTCTTTTTCGTCTTTATACTTCATACAATGATATCCCTTGCCAGCCCCTGAGGCATTTGAAATAGCATTCTATACATTATTTTTTAAAGATCCTGATTTATTTATTTGTTTATTTTCAATTATATTCTATTTTGTTTATTTCCCAAATACATTATTTTTTTTTCCTACTGTACAGCATGGTGACCCATTACACATTCATATATTCATGTATATTTTTCTCACATTATCATGAACCTACACTTTAGAGTAATATTTTTGTGTGTTAGATAAGAACATTCATAATAGTTTACTGGATGTTTTTATGTGGTACATTAGCAAACATGTTTTAATAAGTTTCTACTTTTCATAAAATGTGCTAGGAAAATATAACTACGGTGTTAAATCCATCATATCAGCAATACTGTGTTAGGGTAACAGCACGTGTGGGATTGCTTACTTATTGTTCTTTTTCAGATTGAATAAATTATAGATGCAAGGCTTATTTGATCGGCAACACAGGAAAAACATCAGAAACTCCAAGTATCAGCACACAGTGCTGGAACTAATATACACTCTTCTAGAGGAAGTGAAATATATTTCTGTGCAAATAAGTGGGCATGTTAAGGTCTATTGCAAGGTAGCTAAATTACTTTCTATCATAAAAATCATTAAATAACATTTAAATTCATAAAAACATAGTTGAATTAGAGCACAATTTAAAAAATCAAACGGGGGTTCCCATTGTGGCACAGGAGAAATAAATCTGACTAGGAACCATGAGGTTGCGGGTTCAATCCCTGGCCTTGCTCAGTGGGTTAAGGATCCGGCGTGGCTGTGAGCTGTGGTGTAGGTCACAGATGTGGTGCAGATCTGGCATTTCTGTGGCTATGGCATAGGCCAGCAGCTACAGCTCCAATTGGACCCTTAGCCTGGGAACCCCCATATGCTGTGGGTGTGACCCTAAAAAGCAAAAGACAAAAATAAATAAATAAAGTTAAAAAAATCAAACAAATAGTGGAATAAAAAAGTATTTGAGTATGTGGAGTTATAATAAAGGCAAGTAAATCAAAGTCTATTAAATGAGTTTAGCAATGGTTTTCTTTGGAGACAAAGACTGAAGTTGCAAGGACAAGAAGCAGAGGACTATTACTTATTTTAATTCTTTCTACAATCTGATACAGTTTAACTAATTATATGTTTGCTTGTTCATTTATTTACTTACTTATTTTGGACTTGGAAATCTAGATTGATCTCCCCCTCCCCTTTTTTTTGGATGTGGCCATGGTGTATGGAAGTTCCCAGGGCCAGATATCCAAACTGCACCACCACAGTGACCAGAGACACAGCAGTGACAATGCTAGTTCCACAAACTTCTAGGCCCATAAGGAACTCTGAATTATCTCTTTTAAATAAAAATATTTTGAAAAATATCAGGATTTCCATTCTGGCCATATATTTCTAATGATATATTTTGGACAAAAATATAGAGGGACTGTATAGACCTTGAAATGGGAACCAGGACACAGAAAGGGAAAATAATATGGCTACTCTACATCCTAGGTTGCAATTGTTTCTAAATTTGGCTCCAGGTTCTAAAATTGAGGTGAGTCTTGTATGTATGTATGTATGTATGTATATCTATTTATTTATTTACTTGACTTTTTAGGGCCACACCCACAGCATGTGGAAGTTCCCAGGCTAGGGGTCACATTGGAGCTGCACCTGCTGGCCTGTACCACAGCTCACGGCAACACCAGACCAGTAACAGACTGAGCAAGGTCAGGGATCAAACCCATGTCATCATACATACTAGTTGAGTTTGGTACAGGTAAGCCCAACAGGAAACCAATGAATCTTGTTTTAAATTGCTCTATCTAAAATGACTACATTTATCTTACATATAATAGCTTTACATAATAAACTTTTAACAGATGAGATCTCCTGAAATGCAACATCTTTTCCAACAGTTATCCCACAGCTATTGTCCTTAATGGCTTGGATGGCCAAATGGAATCAAACTGCTGAGTGATTCATCCTCATGGAGATCACAGACCTTCGTGAGCTTCAGGGTCCCTTCTTTGGACTGTTCTTCATCATCTATGCCATATCGGTGGTGGGCAACTTGCACATGATCATCCTCACCAGGGTGAACTCACGTCTACAGACCCCCATGTACTTCTTTCTCAGACACCTGGCTTTCACTGATCTTGGTTATTCACTGTGGGACCCAAAATGTTGGTAAACTTTGTAGTGGATTGAAATAAAATCTCCTATCATTGGTGTGCTACACAGCTGACTTTCTTCATTTTGTTCATCATGAGTGAACTTTTCATTCTGTCAGCAGTGGCCTATGACTGCTCTGCGGGCATCAGTCACCCTCTGCTCTGCACAGTGGTCACATCACAAAGAGTATGCTGGGTTCTGGTAGCAGTCCCCTACTTTACAGTGCCTTTGTTTCTCCGATAACCACCATAAAGATATTTATTTCATCCTTTTGTGGCTGTAATGTCATTAGTCATTTTTACTGTGACAGTCTCATGCTGTTAACTTTGCTGTGCTCAAGCACATGAGAAATTGAGCTGTTCATACTGACCTGTTCAATGTTTAATTTGGTTCCATCTCTTCTGATAGCCCTTGTGTCCTACATACTGATTCTTAAGGCCAGCCTCAGAATGAACACTGCACAGGGAAGACACAAGGATTTCTCCACCCGTGGATCACAGCTGACAGTGGTAGTTGTATTATATGCAACTCCATCCGTTACATACATGCAGCCCAAGTCCAGTCACTCCTTTGATACTGTATCTTACACCATGATAATTCCCATGCTGAACCTTATGATATACAGCTTGAGGAACAAAGAAGTAAAAGGTTCTCTGCATAGGATATGGAAAAATCTGCACAAACACCCTACATAAAATTAAATATAGAATGTGTATATGATATATTTGGTTATAAAATACTGTTTATTAGAAAGCAATTAGAAAGCAATTGTTTGTCAAAAGCAGGCAATATAGAGATCTTTTTCCTTGTTTTCAATTTATAGATGTTCAAGTAGTGATGATCCCTCTGGTATAAAATTTGATTTGCCTCAAGTTTCAGTGCAAGAGACTAAAGTCCAGATCACTGTTCCCACACTGCCTAGTATGTTATGATTGAAGGCAAAACTTTTTTTACTGCATCTATCATTAAATAATCTTTCTGAAAAAGGCTTCTTATGTGTTTTATTTTCCTCTTAAAAAGTGTCTTTTTATTTTTATTTTTTTCCCACTGTACAGCAAGGGGATCAAGTCATCCTTACATGTATACATTACAATTACATTTTTTCCCCACCCTTTGTTCTGTTGCAACATGAGTATCTAGACAAAGTTCTCAATGCTACTCAGCAGGATCTCCTTGTAAATCTATTCTAAGTTGTGTCTGATAAGCCCAAGCTCCCGATCCCTCCCACTCCCTCCCCCTCCCATCAGGCAGCCACAAGTCTTTTCTCCAAGTCCATGAGTTTCTGTTCTGAGGAGATGTTCATTTGTGCTGGATATTAGATTCCAGTTATAAGTGATATCATATGGTATTTGTCTTTGTCTTTCTGGCTCATTTCACTCAGGATGAGAGTCTCTAGTTCCATCCATGTTGCTGCAAATGGCATTATGTCATTCTTTTTTATGGCTTAACAATATTCCATTGTATACATATAACACATCTTCTGAATCCAATCCTCTGTCGATGGACATTTGGGTTGCTTCCATGTCCTGGCTATTGTGAATAGTGCTGCAATGAACATGCAGGTGCATGTGTCTCTTTTAAGGAGAGTTCTGTCCGGATAGATGCCCAAGAGTGGGATTGTGGGGTCATATGGAAGTTCTATGTATAGCTTTCTCAGGTATCTCCAAACTGTTCTCCATAGTGGCTGTACCAGTTTCCATTCCCACGAGCAGTGCAGGAGGGTTCTCTTTTCTCCACACCCCCTCCAGCACTTGTTATTTCTGGACTTATTAATGATGGCCATTCTGACTGGTGTGAGGTGGTATCTCATGGTAGTTTTGATTTGCATAAATATTTTATGTGTGTTATGCAACATTTAAACACTAGTGCCCATCACACTGGTATACTGACACATAGAAGATGGCCCCTACTGTTCTTTGTCCTGAGCACTTATACAGCAATGAATAATATATCAAAAATAACTCCTTAACAATGCTTTAACTATCTCTCCTCTGTGATGGTGGCACCTTAGATTTCTGTTAAATTATGATATGTGAACATTTATAAGCATAGGAATACAGAAACAAAAGTGTACCTCTTCGCACCATTTCCATTGTGGCTCAGTGTGTTAAGAACCCAACATTGTCTCCAGGAGGATGTGAGTTTGATCCCTAGCCTCACTCAGTGGGTTAAGGAGCCAGCTTGGATCCAGTCTTTCTGTGGCTTTCATGTAGGCCCTCAGCCACAGCTCTGATTTGACCCCTAGCCTGGGACACTTCAATATGCTGCAGGTGTGGCCTTAACAAGGAAGAAATATATATATAACTGTTTTCCAGTGGTATAAATGTACTAATTAAAAATCCAAAATAACTTCCAAGGATTTCTCACATGAGAAATGTGATTTTGCAATGTTGGTAGATATAAGGTCAGCACACAAAAATACAATTTTTGTATAATACTAGCATAAAGCAGGTAAAAACACAATATTAAATAATTAATTACATAGGAAAAAATCTGTAAAATTCTTAGGGAACAACTTGTGTGACTTCATTGTTAGGACCTACGGAAACATTACTGAATTCCTAAAGAAGACAGGCATGCAGCAAAATACCATTGGCTGGAAGAAATAAATATGATCAAGTCATTTGTGTCTAAATTGCCCCATATATTTAATGCAATAACAATTAGAATTCCACTCAAGTTAGTATTAAAATATATGTGGAAATGCAAATGATTGAGAACAGTCTGGAGAAAACCTCAGTAGAAGCAGGATTCCAGAGGACTTCCAATAGCAGATTTCACATCCTTAAATAAGGCTAGATTATTTTAACAGTTGTGTCATCAATGCATATACGGACAGAAAGACCAATAATCAAAACTATGGGGATCTCAGCATTATGGTTTGGATAAAAAGGCAGATATATAGGAAGTGGTGCCCTATATGGCAGAGTAGAAAGACCCTGAGCTCACTTCTTCCCATAGGGACACCAAAATACAGAGCATCTACTGAGAAGAATGACCTGAAGTCTAGCAAAAAATGTTCCTGTACAACAGAAGTATAAATGAGGAACTAATACAAAACAGGTAGCAGGACACTATAGAGACAAGACACATACTATGAAGTGCGGGAACCACAAAAAGCAGATTACTTACAATAGCAGGGCTTCTCTATAAATGATAAGGTTCTGAGCCCCACATTTAGATCCTTAGCCAAGTAATCCTGCACTATGAAGATGAGCACCCAAAATTAATTGGCTTTGAGGGCACATAGAGCTGATTTTGAAGGAGCCAGAAGACAGCTATGGGAAGTGGGCAGAAGCAGTCATTTGAAAAGGGCTTGGGTCAGACTCACATACTAATATTACAGAGCCTCCAAGAGAATCAGCCAGCAAGCGAGCCTTACCATTAGGGCTGTCTCAAGGTATGAGAAAATATGGATATTTTTACAATGTAAGTTATCTAAGAGATAGCTTAGATTCAGTCTTTATTTTTATTTTTATTTTTTGTCTTTTTGAATTTCTAGGGCTGCTCCTATGGCATATGGAAGTTCCCAGGCTAGGGGTCTAATCAGAGCTGTAGCCGCTGGCCTACACCAGAGCCACAGCAACACAGGATCTGAGCCATGTCTGCAACCTACACCACAGCTCACAGCAACGCCAGATACTTAACCCACTGAGAAAGGCCAGGGTTGGAACCTGCAACCTCATGGTTCCTAGTCAGATTTAATAACCACTGAGCCATAACAGGAACTCCCAAGGTTCAGTGATTTTTCTTGAGAAAAATAATTTTGGGGGAATTTTGAGCCTATGTAAATATTGAGTATCAAGAACAGGAAGTTTAATCTTTCTATAGAACTGTGTAGAAGAGGCCTGACTTAGCTGAGGCCTACATGGCAGTGTCCTGAATGAATGTCTCCTGGTAGCAGGGGACCAGAAAGGCCCTGAGAGTTTTCAGATATATATTTCTCTGCTTCTGTGATTTTTTAGAAAATATGTACTTGGGAGAATAAGTAGGTTTTTTAAAAAAATTGAATTGAAAAAATTTTAAATGAATCTTTTGGAGAAATAGGAAGAGCAGTTCAGCTCTAAATAAGATTTTAGATCATGGGGAAAAGATGCTGATTCACACGAGCAAAAAAAAAAATGGGAAGAAATTATAAGGATAAAGACTTTAGAAACCATGCTTCTCTTGTTTAATGATAATACAAATTGTTTAATCTATATAATAATATCATTTGGGATAAAGGAATAGATATTTAATTAGCACATTAAACAGAAGAACATGAGGGAGTTCCTGATGTAGCTCATTGTGTTAAGAACCTGACTAGTATCCACAGGGATAAGTGTTCAATTCCTGGCCTCACTCTGTGGGTTAAGGATCCTAAGTTGCCTCAAGCTGCAGGGTACGTTACAGATGAAGCTTGGACCTCTCATTTCTGTGGCTGAGGGGTAGGCCTGTATCTGCAGCTCTGATTTGACCTCTAACCCAGGAACTTCCCTATGCCTCCGGGGTAGTCCTAAATAAGACATAAAACAAAAGCAAAACAAAACAGAAGAAACTGAAAATCTTCCAGATTCAAGAAAATAAGTCAGGGTCTCTCAACATCAGGAGATTATGTGCACCCCCTCCCCTCCTCTACCAAGGGGACATTTGACAATATCTAAAAACATTTTTAATTTGTCACAAGGAGAGACCAGCGGTAAGGGCGATATGATCATCTCCTAGACAGAAGCCAGAGATGCTGCTATATGTGGTACCAGGCACAAGGAAGCTCCCCGTAGAATAACAAACATGAAATATCAATAGCACCAAGGTTAAGGAACTCTGAAAAAGATCACTAATAAAGTATTTTATAATAATGGGAATTGACTGGGAAAGATTAACTTCTGTTTGATTCTTAAATCATAGTATGTCTAAACACATACAACTATCAAGAGTTCCCACTGTTTCATGAGAACTATAGCTTATAGCACTGAAACATCTATAATCAGTTGGGTCAAAGGTTGTAGAAACAGAGATGATCTTACCAGAAATGTTTATCTTAGAAATATATTTTTATTATAAAGGGATATGTATGAGAAATTTCTTTTTTGTGTGACTTACAGCTCTAAATTGAGGACACTTCCAGGTGAGATAGGGTGTGCTGATTACCATAACATTCTGAATTATTTCAATTATAAATATATTGCACAATTGCAACATACTTTTGTCAAAACATTCTGCAGAGCAAAGGTTCATGATTTTTACCTCCTTTTGGTATTTGGGACAACTCTGGTATGACTTCTCATCCTTTTGTCCACAGGAAGGAATATTAAGGACAGACTTAATCAAAACTCAAAAAGTTAATCTGACTTATTCATGTATTTCATAATTGCAACATAATTCCTGCATCATAGAATGATGCTTGGCTTCAGCATACAATGTTATGAGTCAGTACAGCCTCTGGAAGGACTCATGCCCTATTATAACAACCTACTGGGGATGATTTTCTACTCTGTTTGTATCTTATGCAATTTAATCGAGTCCCAAGGTGATATTGTTTTTGACATCTTGTCCCACAAAGATCAGTGACTACTTGGGAGCTTAAAGAATATGGTTCCCAGGGATGCACATACATAAAAACCTAAAGCCTCTGACATTTTTCATCATAGCATCTTCAGAAACAGGGGAAGCAATGCCTATACCACAGGTTGGATGAACTACAGTCTATTTGGGGGGAATGGATTGAATATTTTCTTGAGACTGTAAGCTTGTTTGTTTGTTTCTCCTCATGAGAGAAATTTATTATACCCATGTATAAGAGAAAGAGGAATTTTTTTTAAAAAGGAAGTGGTATTAGGCATACTTTTATATGCCTATATTTAGCCCTTTCTTAGATTGTTAAGAAATGCCAACTTCTTTTAAGCACTCCTTTATGAAAATATTTTCCATTTTTGTACTGAGTAGTGATCTCAGTTGAGAATGGGAACAACTTAATCTGCAGAACTAAATGTCTTCTACAAGCTATTAATGTGAGAGGGGGAAGAGTGTAAACAAATAGGAAAGAATTCTTGATTTCTCTCTCCTTCCCCCTTCTTCCTCTCTCACTTTAACACCATCTATAGAACCTGATGAAGACAGTATGGAGATTGTCTAGCAGTCACTCTGATGCTGAGGGTGAGAGTGAGGGGTCCTCAAGACTGTCATGAATGAATGCAGACATGGGAACTGCTTTGGAAGCAACAGAAAAGGAATTAATTTGACCTTGTGCCAAAGGGACTTTAGGATGTATCTCCATAGCAGGTTTTTCATCCTTGGGATTATTGATATTTGTAGCTAGATCATATTTTGGTGTTTGCATCATGTGTTGTATGCATGTATACAGGCTGGGGTTGGGGAGGGGATGCTGCCCTGTGCCTTGTAGAGTGTTTAGCAGTTTCCTGGTCTCTACCTACTGGATGCCAGTAATAACCCTCCCTATGGCAACCACCAGGTATATCATTAGATATTGCCAGTATGTCACAAAGATCAAAATCACTCCTGGTTAAGAATCACTGATCTATAAGTAATGAGCAGCCTGATTTTTCATCTCTAGACTTAAGAACAAGAAAAGGTTTTCAAAATTATATACTACTTTGTACTTTGAAAGAAAAGAATATCTCATTTTTACTGGGCATTGGAGAGAGAAAATCATATCTTCAGAATAATTATGTTTTAAAACTGGGATATTTTATTTCAGGTATACTTGTTACCTGAAACCTTTTAACCTCTTTTTTAAAAACATTTTATTTATTTATTTGTTTTAATTTGGCTGCACTTATGACACATGGAAGGTCCCAGGCCAGGGACTGAATCTGTGCTGCAACACTGACTATGCCATAGCTTCAGCCATGCCATATCCTTATCCCATTGAGCCACAGTGTGATCACCTATCCTTCATCTCTATGAAACTATTTGAAGAAGGAGAAAAATACCTAATTATGATTTGGACTTAGTTCCAAGTCTCTTCCCTCGAGGAATAACCAGCTGGTCCTTCCAAACATCATATTGTTCCTAAGGATCAGGAAAGAGAATAAATAATACTGTCTTACCTTCTGTTGGCACTTTCTACAAATGAAAGGATTTGAATATATCCCTTCTTTTTTACAAAAACTTACACCAGCTTATAGTGGTCATGTTTTGTGAGAATTCAAGCAAGATTCCAATTACTTTTTTGAAAAAGTAATTGGAATAAAATCGTTATGTTTCATGGAGGTTATGAAGATTAAATATACAATGTGGCTTGTGTGTGTGTGTATATATATGTATATACGTATATGTATATGTGTATATATGTATAATTTTGCAACCCGGCTATCTATTTTTTGACTTGCCATTTTACATAGTGTTTTTCAAGTAATTAAAAATTCCTCAGATTTCCATTTCCCTCATGGCAGGCAGCAGGCCTGAGCAGCAGAATCTGCTTGGCGGGTTCATGGTCAACAGCTTCTTCTCAGTTCTCCTACTGGCCACTGCTGCTCCTTGGTGGACCAAAGATTATGGCCTAGAACAGTGCCATTGCTGTTGGCCTGTATGGGGCACTTTTCATTGGGCACTGCATTTATGTTGACAGCAAGAGATGTAATGACCCCAACTCCAAGAACAAGGTAAGAGAATGAAGAAATAAACAAAAGCTTGTTAAGGAGAGAGTTGGACTTTCCAAGTTACCTGATCTTAAAGATGCTGAAGCTGTTCAGAAATTCTTCCCTGAGAAATATAGCTTGGTTAGTAGCTCAAGGTGAATATGAGATGGGTGTAGACCATCTGACAAATGCAATTGCTGTGTGTGGACAGCAGCAGAAGTTACTGCAAGTGTAGAGTAAACTATACCAACTAGTGTTCCAGATGCTTCTGACTAAGCTCCCAAAAATTAATCAGATAAATTTTATGTCCTCAGAGTTTGGCTGAGAAGATGTGGAATGAGACAAATGTCACCATGATCTCAATTAAAAACATTTTTAAAATCTTGGAAGATGAGCAACTCTGGGGAAGTAAGGGCAAATATGCTTGTCATGGACTGTCCTACACTCAAATCTACCAAAATTAAATTTTACTTTGTGTAGACCCATTTGTCTGTTTTATTTATTTTTCCCAGTAAAAAGTGTATTTTGATACAGAGCATTTGCATTTCTAAATCCACTATGAGTTACCAAAACATGGATTTTGTTTATTCCTAAAATACGTGTTAAGAATGTATATAGAACATCACATTGCTTACGTTAAAAATACCTAGTGCTGGAGTTCCCTTGTAGTGCAGCAGGTTATGGATTCAGCATTGTCACTGCAGCAGCTTGGGTTGTTGCCATGATGCTCGGGTTTGACCCCTGGCTTGCAAACTTCCACGTGCCATGGAAGCAGATTAGAAAACCCAATGTTCAGTTTTGAAGATAGACCATAAGAAGTGTACAAAGCTGAAGAATGAACTTTTTTTTTAAAGCTGCAGTACATTTTTGCTACACATCAGAAAACTGGATGAAAACTTGATTGTGTTTATCAAAACTGAGCATTAAAATCTTTGAGAAATTATTTATTTTCATTTAATCTCTTAAATACATGTCATACACTGCTGTGCTGTAACAACTTCACCGCCAACATGTGTATTAGTCTTGAAATGTTTTGTTAAATCACTGGGCTTAGTGTGTTCAAATATTTTCTTCTTGTGTTTTAGATGTGTGTATGGTCAAGTAATGTGTGTCAGTAGGGAGTGCCAGCAGTTAGATCTGTGTACGCCTTTCACCTATCTGAGTGAACTTTGCCAGTTGGTCTGTCCACTGCATCATATATGAAATGAGGGGATTGGTCTCCTGGTTTAGCTTGTAATTCCTTTGCTTCTGTTCAGAACCTTCAAATCAAATTCCCTTTTTCTGCAGGACATAACTACTTGGGCACTAGTCATTGCATATTTTATGTACTCTGAAGTTTGCATGCTTACCTGGCTTACTATTTCTGAATTGATTTTTTCTTTCCTTTTTTTTTTAAGATGTAACTTGTGTTGATTTTCATGTAAATCATGGTTCTGACACAACTTTTGTAAATTAATCTGAAACTTAACATTCAACGTAATTGAATTGGCATGATATGCTTGTAAAGAGGTTTGGTTTTCCTTTGCTTTTATATTAAGTGTACCTCCTTAATCCCTTTCCAGTATGATTTGTTTACCTTGTGTCATAAGACATGTCTCTACAATATTTTCTTAGCCTCTTTGCTGAAAAATCCCATCTTCCTGCTTTACTTTATCCCATCTTCCTTCTTGAAAAACAGTCACAGTGCTGGTAAATGACTTAAGCTTAAGAACAAAGACCTAAAGGCTATTCATAGGGTCAGCTGAATGAGGACATAATGCATTGGTGTAGGCATACTGTACCTGTGCAGATTGGCATGCTGTTTGCACAAGCATGATATGTCCTCTAAGGAATAAGAGAAAGAGAAACCTTATGGCCAAATGGTTTATGAGGGGACATTAGCAGACTATGCATTAGCAAAGTGAACCAAGGTGCAAACCTAGGCATGCCTGGTTGCAGAAAATAGGTATGCCATTTGTGGAAGCACAGTGTGGATTCTCTGGTATGCTATGCATAGCTAACTCAAATGCTAATGATTGTTATGTGCCTAAAGGTCAGAGTAAAATCTTAACCTTTTAACAACTAAGTGGCTTTTAAAATAATAAAGGAACTTATAAAATAGTAAAGAAACCCTATATCCTCCACCCATAGCCCCTCCTTACTTGATGTCATCCTAAATAGCACAATAAAAGCAGTGTGGTTTCTTGAGGCAGTGTTCTTGGTCCCTGAGACCTTGAGTCCCCTGTTCCCACCTTTACTTAATTATATGTCTCTGTGTCTTATTTTATGTTAACTTTTTTCCTTAAGTTTCACAGCACCCATTCTTCAGCCCCATCCTGCTGAGCTGGTCTCAGCAATCTTGTTATGAAAACGAGATGTAACCTTGTGGCTGAAGACTTGCAAAGAAGGAAGATAATGGGAAATAGTGAAATATTATCTGCAGCCACCAATTTACTATAGGCTCTGAAAATAAAGATCCTTGGTACTTTAAAAAGTTATTCAGAAAGCTGCATAATATTCCATGGTATATGTATAAATCATAACTCTGACCATTTACCTTCAGTTTTACACTTTATTTGCTATCATCAATAATGATGAGATGCAGCACCAAACATTTCTGTAAACTTCATATTCACATATTCGATTAGTTCTTCAAACAGATTTAAAACTGAATTCATTTGTAAAGTAGATCTTTATAAGTCTGTTTCAAAAAGTTTGAAAATGAGGACCTATTCCTTGAACAACTGCAAACATTGTATAGCCTATTTAACAAAATCACTATGCTAATTTTATTGATAAAGTGCTAATCTAGAGTCTAAAAACTACTTTTCCCATCAAAAATTGATAAAATGAACACTTGTGGATTAATAATATTAATAAGCAAGTTTAACATAATTTTAGTGAGAAACAGTTACTATGAACTATTTATAGAAAAATTATATCCTGGGGTTGTAGTATTTCTGGGACTGAATAAAGGGTCTGCCAATAAAAACGAATTTGTCATAATATATTATAGTTAACTAGATAGTACTGGATATCTTCCTAATAATTCTTTTACAAGCTCTAAATTGTATAGAACTGCTTTAAGGAATCATACAGGCTCTTATGGATGTGAAGACTTGCATGCAATTTGTGAATTAAAATGTGAGTTCTGTGCATGTGCCACAATGTCTGAACTTTTGCTGAAATCTCCCAAAAACAATATCCTATTCCTTTGCTGAAGAAATGTAACTATTCTATTTATTCTCATGTATTTTTCAGGATGGAGTCAAAACTGAATTTGGAATGATATAAGGAAAAATAACTAATAGAATTTTTCAACAGCCCCAATACTGTGGGGACATGGGCAAGGAAAATTGCAACCTTGTAACAGAGTTCATTCTCCTTGGATTCTCAGATGTCCCTGCATTGAGAGTCTTCCTCTTCCTGGTGTTTTTTGTCATCTACAGAGTCACAGTCTTGGGGAACCTGGGCATGATAGGGTTTATTTGGGTCAACCTTCAACTCCATACCCCCATGTACTATTTCCTTAGCCATTTGTCCTATGTGGATTTCTGTTACTCCACAATCATTGTTCCCCAGATACTAGCTAACATCATAAATGAAGACAAATCCATTTCCTTCATGAGGTGGGTTGTGCAATTTTACTTGTTTTGCGCATGTGTGGTAACTGAGGTCATCTTACTAGCCACAATGGCCTATGATTGCTTTGTGGCCATCTCTAACCCAATGTTGTACATGGCCACTATTTCCCAAAATGTCTGTGTGGAGCTGGTGTCTTATTGCTACCTCTGTGGGACTGTGTGTTATCTGCTTCATGTGTGTTTAGCTCTTAAGATTCCATCTTACAGATCAAATGTGATCAACAACTTCTTTTGTGATCTGCCCCCTCTCTTATCTCTTGCTTGCTCTGATGTCACTACAAATCAGCTGGTGTTATACATTGTGGCCCTGTTCACTGAGATCATCTCCAGAGTGATCATCCTCACCTCCTTCTTATTCATTCTCATCATCATAATGAGGATGTGCTCTTCAGCGGGAAGGTCCAAGGCCTTTTCCACCTGTGCGTCCCACCTCACAGTCATCATTGTCTTTCATGGAACAATCCTTTTCATTTATTGCTGGCCCCATTCTGCCAACAAGAGTATGGCCATGGACAAAGTGACCACAGTGTTCTACACTGTAGTGATTCCCATGCTGAACCCCCTGATCTACAGTCCGAGGAACAAGGATGTAAAAGAAGCACTGAGAAAAGTAGTGAACTCCAAAAAATTTTCCAAGAGAATATTTTCCTAGTGAGACTCAGCATTCCAAAGTGAAGGCTGGTGGAATTGTGTAATGATTGGCTGCTGTTCTGAGAGGCAGGGAACAGTCAAGAGATGCCTAGCAATTGTGAGTTTTTAAATTCACTTATCTTTGTGCATTGTCAATTTACATGTTTAAGATTGAGCATATTTCAAAATTTTTAGCCCATTTGTTTGCTTTTATTTGATATAAAATGTATTAAATGGGTCTAGGGAATGGATATTAAGACACAAACATTTATTTTGCTGTAAGACATGTATAAGTTTAACGAGGAACTCACATTTTATTTCAGTATCCATGGAAACAAGTTTATTTCCAAATTGAATACCTGTTTTTTATAATTAAGGACACACCTTGTCAGTTTATGCACAGAATGAGATTTCCACAAATGTATATCATGTTGGTTGTTTATTTCCTTCTTCATTATTTTTCCCAGTTGCATTACTGTTAAGTATTTTTTTAATTATTATTATTTCTGTGTCAAGTATTTTTGGAACTTCATATATCATTACATCTGAAAAATTGAGGCATTAATAATAACTGTTCCACAGAAATCTTAAGAAAGTTAAATAACTCAAGGTCATGTACAAATAGGTTAGAATATTTACCAGTACATAATTAATTTTTTTTCTGTCTCTTATGTCTGTGTTTCTCTCTGTCTCTTTCTGTGTCACTATGAGTGTGCATTCCAGCATACATAATTTTATTGTACTTCACATACATTTTGTGTTTTTTAATCTAAATTAAACCTTTGTGGCAACTCTGCATTAAGTATATTTGAGCCCTTTTTTCCAGAAGCAATTATTCACTTCACATCTCTGTCACTTTTTGTTAACTCCTACAATGTTTCAAATTTTTTCATTGTTTTGTCACTATTGTGATTGGTAATTAGTGATCATTGACTTACTATTACTGAAAAAATGCAATTCATTAAAGCATCTTGTGATGGGTAGGAATATTTAGAAATAAAATATTTTTCAATTAAAATATATGCAGTGTTTCTTTAGACATAATGTTAGTGAACACTGAATAGACTAGAATTAAGTATAAGCAAAACTTCTATCTTTGCTGGCAAACCAAAAAAAATTTTCTTACTAGCTTTATTTGAATAATTGCTTTCATGCTAATTGTCTGGAACCCAAGTTGCATTATCTGCAAGGTATATCTCTGTGTGTGTGTGTGTGTGTGTGTGTGTGTGTTCTTGATAATTTGATGACTGTTCTTATGAGGGGCAGGAGCAGGAACAGTATCTCCTAGGTATGCCTCTGTGTGTGTGTGTGTGTGTGTGTGTGTATGTGTGTTTTCATAATAATTTAATGACCATTGTTATGAGGAGCAAGTATAAAGAAACATTTCCTCTGTAAAAATATATTTTGAATATTAGACTGAAGAAAATATCCTAATATTGATTTTATCCAAGTGTTAGGTTGATTTTCTGTGTTAACCTGAAAATTAGGGACAGGAGAGAAAAAAAATAAAAACAGCAAGAGAGATCTGAAAGTGGAAGCATTTTAATGACCAATGGTTTTGACTTTTTCTGTAATGTTTCTTTCACTTTGTTCAAATTTCCACTGGGTGTTACTGTTTTTCAAAATGATTTAGAAGACATTTTACATTTTAAAAGCATTAACTTCTAGGATAATATTTATAAAAACAATATAATTTGGTAATGTTTAATTTTATGTTTTAGGTATGTTTTTGATCTATAGTTTATATTTTTATGTAATTATATTCATTATTTGGCTATTTAAAGTATAAATACAAAGAAAAGAAACCCTGCTCCGTTGTATATTGTATTTCTAATTTGTGTGATATTTTGAGCTTAACTTTTGGTATTAAACTTACTGGGTTTTGTTTATGTGTATGCTAAATGAAGGTTGGATGATTACAAATAAACTTTCCAATTTCCCTTCAGAAAATATGTAGTAATGTTCACAACATAATTGATTAAGTTTGATTTACTTCCCTCTTGGCATGTGATATATCCATTAACATATGTTAAATTATTTAATTAATAAATTATGCACTTAGCATAGATCTTTCTGCCAGATGTTGAATAATATCCAATAATCCCTACCTGATCTTTTATTTTTTCTTTAATAGAGAGCAAAATTATATTATTTTATAATGATATTTAGCATTCAGTGTGCAAAATTTTATCTTCAATAGCCCATGGTATTAAGTAAGCCTAATATACCCTACTGCTCTTCTATTAGCCATTGTAATATTAAATATGAGCAGAACTATATTGTGCCTCTAGCTGGATATAATAATAATGTGGGAATGACATTTATAAAGGACCAAAAAATTAAACCTTACATTGAATGGGACAAAATAGCAGTGATCCTTGCCAATGTTCTGCCATAGAGTTAATCTTTAATGTTCACTCTGTAAGAAGTATATTTAAATCAATCATATGAGCATTTGGATTAAAAATGGCTTTTGAAAAGAATAATCAATTCCTGGCAAAAAGTAATGTTAAGTGTCAGGAGCCATAAGGCTGCTCCAGTAAAGAGAGCAAAGCCATAGTTGGCACCTGCATGAGGCTTGTCTGGTTAGCAGAGCTACAGACAAGCTGAAGAAAAAAGAAGAATTGCGGATGCGTGAGGCTTGTCTGGTTAGCAGAGCTACAGACAAGCTGAAGAAAGAAGAAGGATTGCAGAGCAATCCCTTGAAAGACATCGGCTCCAGAAAAATAAAAATGATATCCCCTAAAAAATATGTTAATCTATTTTTCTGTGTTTATTCTTCCTTTTCTATCTTCTATTCACAGCTTTCTTACTGCTAAAGATTTGCCCTGGGTACATAAAATACTTGAACCAAAACAGAGTGAAGTTATTTAAACAATGTAATGGAAAAAGCCTTTGTTTTGGAGTAATAATTTATGGCACCTATTTTGTGAGATTATACAGGGGGAACGTGATTTCAGTCCCTTTACTTAAAAAGAAGTTTGGGGCTGGGAAAATGTTGTTTGGCCTATAAATTATTATTTTCTATAATAGATATATTTTTTATCAAATAACAGTGTCACATGTAACTTTTATCCTTTATGGAGGCATTTGTTAATTTTTGGGCACAATACTTCTTTCTATTGAAATTGGTGGTTTGGAATTTACGTAAATCAGCACAATGGGTTATACGCTTAGCTTGCTGGCGCCAAATAAATCGTGGTTTTAAGAATGCCATGAGCCCAAGGCTTTCATGCGTTCTGTTAACCACATACAACTTTAGTTAAAGAATGTTAGGTATCATAGTTTGTTACTTATTAAAGCTTTGTTTTCTTTATATAGAATAGAATAAGATATTGTTGTTGACCTTTTAAGAAAAGTACAGTATGAAACTTTAAGTTTGTAATCTTGAAGGAAAATCTGAAGTTGAAAGGAATATGTTTTAATTAACTTTTCTTTTTTGTATCTCGGGTGGAGGGAACAAAAGGGTTTTAAATCAAATGTTAATGTCAAATCTTACACGAAACCTGATTGTGATAGGGTATAAAAACTGATGCTTTTCATTTAATAAATTGGGTCATCTGCAGCATGCAGCTGAGGAGTTGGCTCCAATTCTTTCCGCGCCGATTGTAGCCCCTCCTCTCCTTCGGCACTCCCTGGCTGCTGGGGCTGGATCTCGGCAGTTAAGAAAGTTTTAAAGTATGAATTTTACATTTCACCAGATATCCTATTGACAAATTGGGGAAAAATTTTTCAGGGTTAAAATGAACACGTATTCTGAAATTTTGTTTCAATCCCTTAACTCACTGAATTCTTCTTAGAATCTCTTTGATGATACAGGCACTCTAAGTGGAACCCAGCAGAGTAGAACCCTGTATTCACCTTCCCCCCACCCCCCAAGTACAAAGACCTTCTATGTCCTTTCCCTCTTGTTTAAAGAGCTTAAATTTCCTTGGACTCCCTGAATAAGAAACAGTAGGCTCCAGCATTTAATGTTTAGGACAATAGACTCACAGAATCAGTGTCTAGTGCAGGTTCCTGGGTTGTTTTACATGTACTGTAACTGCCACCAGAGGGGGGAGAAAAAAAATAATTTTTTCTTCCTTTTTTTCTTTTTAGGGCCACACCTGTGGCATATGGATTTTCCCAGGCTCTGGGTCAAATTGGAGCTGCAGCTGAGGCCTATGCCACAGCCAGAGCAACACATAATCAGAGCCTCAACTGCAACCTACATTGAAACATGTGACCACATGTGGCAGCCCTGGATCCTTAACACCCTGAATGAAGCCAAGGGTTGAACACATGTCCTAGTGAGTACTTAACCCACCGAGCCACAATAGGAACTCCAAAAGTTAACTTCTTGATGAACAGACTGTAGTCCTGACATAAACTGCTCCACCTTGGGCAGTAATAAAGCTATGGCACTGAAACAATTCCAAAACTGGCTTGAGAGTAGAATTAACACTATTGCTCATAATAATCTACATCTTTGTGGACATCAAAATAATTGTAGCTCATTCTGTCTTGTCACTTTAGCAAATCTGCATTGTAACCTTTTTTTTTTTTTGACCACGTCCCTGGTATATAGAAGTTCCAGGGCCAGATATCTAACCTGTGGCCACAGCAGCAACCTGAGCCTTTTCAGTGACAGCATCAGATCCTCAACCTTCCATGAGAGAACTCCTGTAACTACCTTTTAAACCAAAATCACCTATGCTTTGCTCATCTCCACCTCTAGCACTCTTTAAAATCTTTTGATCAAACAACTTGCCCTTAACATGTTGGTTCTCTCTGTAGATTATATAAATAGAAATGAAGAAAAAATAATTAATAGATGACCAGATTTAATCTCTAGTTCCCCTGCAATAATCTGACAAATGAATAAGATTACATCTAAAGAAAGATGATGAGGATTCAACAAGATCGCTTGAGTAGGAGGATACAATTCTGATGTCCTACCTCAGTGGTTAACTGAGATTATTTCCCTTTTAACTTTATAATTTTCATTTGCAGAATATTCAGAGTTGGTTTTTAAGATGTAAGTCCACTTTTTCCAAAGGCTTCCATCATTCAGACTTAAAGCCTCTTGGCATTGATATTCAAGCATCCAGCAGCAGGACCTGAATTCCATAACAGAAGAAGAGCTATCTCTGAAAAAACAGAAGTTAGAACTTGTTCAGGGTATTTTTGGCCTACAGCAAATCATAATTTGTAATTACAGTGTTAATAATATCCAATTCAGTTTTTTATTTTTCATTTTTATTTTTTAATGATTATTATTTTCCCATTATAGTTGGCTTACAGTGTTCTGTCAATTTTCTACTACACAAAAAAGTGACCCAGCCACACATATGTGTATACATTCTTTTTCTCATATTGTCCTCCATCATACTCCATCACAAGTGACTAGATATAGTTCTCACTGCTATACAGCAAGATTTCATTGTATATCCATTTCAAAGGCAATAGTTTGCATCTATTAACTTCAGATTCCCAGTCCACACCACTCCGTCCCCCTCTCCCTCCTCCTTGGTGACTCCAATCCATGAGTTTCATTTCTGTGGAAAGGTTCATTAGTGCTATATATTAGATTCCAGATATAAGTGATATCATACAGTGTTTGTCTTTCTCTTTCTGACTTGGTTCACTTAGTATGAGAGTCTCTAGTTCCATCCATGTTGCTACAATGGCATTATTTTGTTCTTTTTTATGGCTGAGTAGTATTCCCTTATGTATATGTACCACATCTTTTTTTTTAAATGCTTTTCATTTATTTAATTTTGTCTTTCATACACTATATATTCAGTATATGCCTTTGGGGTCTTTTATGCATTAACAATTCAAAAACCACTGACCTATAGTCATATTAAAACTCTCATTTTATCTCAAGTTTACCCATAATAGAATCCTCTTACAGGAGCTGGGAAGAAGCCTTGTGACTAGATAATCTCACCTCTAAAATGCTAGGGCTTAAGGAGTAAGTAGCGATTGTAAATTCAAATTGTGAGCCATTTTATTAGTATACATTCTATAATTATTACACAATTAAAAGCAGTTCCCATTTTATTAGCTCATCTATTTAGCCACGTCTTGATCAGTTTAGTTCTTTTTTTGTTGTTGTTCCAGATTATTAACCCTTCTAACATGTGAAAATGAAAGTAGTTCATACTGAAAAAAAACCCATTCCTAGTTCCTTGCAGGTTTTAAATGAGACCTGGGGCTCTCATGTCTCAGTGATTCAAAATCAAGAGGTCATTTCCACAATCACCAGGAGGTTGGAATATGTTGCATAAGCATCTTGTTCTTGCAAAAAAAAAAAAGTAGTTTAAGCTTCAGACATTGGAAGGCTTGGCCAAAACCACATCTTCTTAATTCATTCATCAGTCCATGGACATTTAGGTTGTTTTGGTATCTTGGCTATTGAGAATAGTGCTGCAATGAACATATGGGGGCATGTATCTTTTTTAAGGAAAGTTTTGTCCAGGTATATGCCCACAAGTGGTATTGCTGGGTCATATGTTAGTTCTATATTTAGTTTTCTTAGTTACCTCCATACTGGTTTCCATAGTGGTTGTACCAATTTACATTCCTCCAACAGTGAAGGAGGGTTCCCTTTTCTCAATGCCGTCTCCAGCATTTGTTATTTGTGGATTTATTAATAATTACCATTCTGACAGGTGTGAGGTGGTACCTCATAGTAGTTTTGATTTGCATTTCTGTAATAAGGAGTCATGTTGGGCATTTTTTCATATGCTTGTTGGTGATCTGATTATCTTCTTTGGAGAAATGTCTATTTGGGTCTTTTGCCCATTTTTGAGCTGAGTTTTTTTTGTTTTTTTTTTTTTTGCTGTCAAGTTGTATAAGTCATTTGTATATTTTAGAGATTAAGCCCTTCTCAGTTGCATTGTTTGAAACTATTTTCTCCCATTCCATAGATTGTCTCTTTTTTTTTTTTGTATGGTTTCCTTTACTGTGCAAAAGCTTGTCAGTTTGATAGATCCCATTGGTTCATTTTTTCTTTTATTTCTGTTGCCTTGGGAGACTGACTTAAGAATACATTTGTAAGGTTGATGTCAGAGAATGTTTTGCCTGTGTTCTCTTCTAGGAGTTTGATTGTGTCTTTTCTCACATTTAAGTCTTTAAGGCATTTTGAGTTTACTTTTTAAATATACAAAACAAACAAGTGAACCATGAAACAATATTTCTATCACAGTTTTGTCTATGTCACTGTCTGTGATTTTAGACAAATCCACTGGGACTCTCTGGCCTTAATTTCATCCATAGTGTTTATTCTTAAAGACAGGATTTGGACAGGAATCTCATATTATCTTCAAATTGTGCTTAACTTACACAAAATTACCCTAATTGGAGACACAAGGACTCTGATACTCAGTCTTAGGAATGCTGTCTCTTAAAGTTTTTCAAAATATCAGAATTACATTGGAAAAAAATAATTAATTTTAATTGCAAGTTTTGAGGTCTCTGAAGAATAGGGCAAATAATTTTCTCTAGGGTCATAGTGGCACAGGGAATGAGAGTAGGTATAAAAGTCTTAGCATCTTCCCCAAACAAGTGAGCTCTCCTGAGGCTGGACAGGGGCTGCATTTTCCACCAGCAAGGTTGTATGAAGGTCAGAGAAAATATGAATATTCTATATCGTGTGAAGACTCTAAAAGCAGCTTAGGTTCAGGTATTTCTTCATGAGAAAAATAATTTGGTGGAATTTTTGAGCCACTTGGAACATTATGTGTCAGGAACAAGAAGCACCTACTTTCTACAGAGCTTTGTAGAGGGGGCATGGTTTAGCTGAGGTCTATATAGCAGTGTTCTAAACAAGTGTTTCCTGCAGGGGGAGGGAACAGAAGGGAAGGGCAGAGAGTGTTTCCAAGTATATATCTCCCTCTGCATCTATGAAACTTTAGAAGAATTGTACAATGGAAAATAGGCAGGCATTTAAACAAAATTAAATTTAAAAGAATTAAAATGAATCCGCTGGAGGAATAGAATCAATAAGGTAAGTTCAAAATATTATTTTAAAGCATGGGAAGAAAGATGCTGATTCACAGTAGTAAAAAAATAAGGAAATTATAGGGATTTTAGATTATATTTAGAAAATTATAGAAAATTTAGAAAATTATAGGGATTTTAGATGCCATGTTTTCTAGGTATAAAGATAATTATAGAAAATTATAGGTGTAAAGATAATTATAGAATTATAAATTATTATAAATAGAATTATAAATTATTATAGAATTATAGAATTATAAATTATAAATTTAAAATTATAGGTGTAAAGATAATTATAGAAAATTTAGAAAATTATAGGGATTTTAGATGCCATGTTTTCTAGGTGTAAAGATAATACAGATTGTTTAACCTATATAATAAGGATAAGGCACTTGATATTTAATTTGCTCATAAGTCAGGAATAAGAACCTGAAAACCTGCTAGATTCAAGAAAATAAGAGTTCTCAAAATGAGGGTATTATGCTTGTCCCCTCCCCTCCCCTCCCAAATGGACATTTGAAAATATCTGGAGACCTATTGATTTTTCACAAATGAGGGACAAGTGTGAGGTTGATACTATCATCTCTTGGACAGAGGTCAGAGATGCTGCTATACATGGTACGAGGCAGAGTGTAACTGCTATAGAAAGAATAATCCAGCATGAAATATTAATAGTGCCAAGGTTGAGGAACTCTGAAAATGATAACTAATAAAGAATATTTGTAGTAAATGAAATTGACCTGGAACGATCACCTTCTGATTGATCCTTAAATCCTAGTATTTCTGAAAACATAAAACTATTATATTCCCACTATTTCATGGGACCACTAACCTTTAGTGCTGAAACAATCTAGAACCATCTGGATCTAAGGTTTTAGAAACAGAGATGATCTTACTGGAAATGCTTATCATAGAAAGAAAATATTGTTATAAAGGGACATGATTGAGGGAATTCTTCATTTGTGTGAGTTACAATACAAAAACTCAGACAGTTCCAGGTGAACTGGGGTGTGCTGATGACCATGACATTCTGAATTTTCCCTGTTATTGATATCTTATACAACTGCCACCTACATTCATCAAAACCTTCTACAGATCAAAGGAAATAGTAAACAGAATGAAAAAGCAGAGGAATGAGAAAATATTTGTAATCCATGTATCTACTAAAGGACAAATCTCATATACATACAAAGGAACTAAAAAAAAAAAACAGCAAACCAACAAACAAATAAAAAACACACTAGGCCCATCATACACCAATTAAAATGCTAGCTAAGGACATAATCTCTTCTCAAGAGATATACAAATGGCCTTTAGGTACTATAAAATCAGAAAAAAATGGTCACTGTTACTAATCATCATGGAATTGAAAATCAAAACCATAATGAGTTATCACCTCATATCTGTAAAGATGACCATCATTAAAAAAATACAAGTGTAAGCAAGGATATGGAGAAATTGGAACCCTTATACACTGTTGGGTGGAAGTCAACTAGGGCAGTTTCTATGGAAAATAGTACACAAGAGTTTTATAATATAAAAACTAAATAACTACATGATACAGTAATTTCACTGCTGGATATTTATCCAAAATAATTGAAGTTATGAGTTCAAAAACATATTAGCATTTCCATGTTTACTGCAGAATTATTCACATAGCCAAGATGTGGAAACAGACTAAATTACTATGGACAAATAAGTGGATAAAGAAAAAGCCGCATATAAATAAAACCAAATTCAATTCAGCCTTTAAAAGAGATAGAAATTCTAAAATATTTGACCACATGGATGAACATTGAAGACATCATGCCAAATGAACTAAGCCAGTCCAAGAAAGACAAATACTACATGATTCCACTTGTATTCAATATAATAAAATTCATAGAATCAAAGAGTGAAATGATCCTTGATAGAGGCAGGTGGATGGAAAATGGGAAGTTACAAATCAATGGGCATAAAGTTTCAGTTAAGCAAGTTGAATAAGTTCTGGAGTTGTACTATACAAGAAAATCACATCTGTCGTCAAGAATACTGAGTTTTACACTTAAAATATCTTAAGAGGGTAGGTCACATGACCTTACCACAATAAAGTAATGCTTAAAAAGAAATATTGGTACATTATGATCACTAAAATCTAAATTTTATTTGGATTTCATTAATTTTTCCCATTAATGTACTCTTTCATTTCTGGGATACCAGCAAGGGTACCACATTCTATTAAGCCATCATGTCTCAAAAATTTCCTCTGATATGTGATGTGTTTCACTCTTTTCGTGTTTCTATTGACTTAATTCTAAGGTGAGTATCCTATAGAATGCATCCAAATATGGGTTTGCTTGCTGATTTTCTCAAATTAACCTGGGATTATGGGTTTGGAAGAAAGAATATCACAGAGGTGAAGCTTTTCTCATCACATCATATCAGGGGATAAATTATATCCACATTACATCACTAGTGATGGTCACTTTTTTGTTGTTCCTTTCATTTTTTATTTTTGTTATTTTATTTATTTTTGCCTCTCTATAGCATGGGGACCAAGTTACTCTTACATGTATACATTTTTTCCAACCCTTTGTTCTGTTGCAATATAAGCATCTAGACATAGTTCTCAATGCTATTCAGCAGAATCTCCTTGTAAATCCATTCCAAGTTGTATCTGATAACCCCAAGCTCCCAAACCCTCCACTCCCTCCCTCTCCTGTCAGGCAGCCACATGTCTATTCTCCAAGTCCATGATTTTCTCTTCTATGGAAATGTTAATTTGTGCTGTATATTAGATTCCAGTTATAAGTGATATCATATATCACTTTGTCTTTCTGAGTTATTTCACTCAGTATGAGAGTCTCTAGTTCCATCTATGTTGCTGCAAATGGCATTATGTCATTCTTTTTTTCTGACTGAGTAGTATTCCATTGTGTGTATATAACACTTCTTCCTAATCCAATCATCTGTTGATGGACATTTGGTTGTTTGCATGTCCTGGCTATTGTGAATAGTGCTGCAATGAACATGCAGGTGCATGTGTCTCTTTTAAGGAGAGTTCTGTCCGGATATATGCCCAAGAGTGGGATTGTGGGGTCATATGGAAGTTCTATGTTTAGATTTTTAAGGTATCTCCAAACTGTTCTCCATAGTGGCTGTACCAGTTCACATTCACACCAACAGTGCAGGAGGGTTCCCTTTTCTCCACAGCCCCTCCAGCACTTGTTATTTGTGGACTTATGAATGATGGCCATTCTGACTGGTATGAGGTGGTATCTTGTGGTAGTTTTTATTGGCATTTCTCTTATAATCAGCGATGTTGAACATTTTTTCATGTGCTTGCTGGCCATCTGTATATCTTCCTTGGAGAACAGGCTATTCAGGTCTTTTGCCCATTTTTCCATTGATTGGATGGTTTTTTTGCTGTTGGGTTGTATAAGTTGTTTGTATATTCTAGAGATTAAGCCTTTGTTGGTTGCATCATTTGAAACTGTTTTCTCCCATTCTGAAAGTTGCCTTTTGGTTTTCTTTTGGGTTTCCTTTGCTGTGCAAAAGCTTTTCAGTTTGATTAGTTCCCATGGGTTATTTTTGCTCTTATTTCTGTTGCTTTGGGAGACTTACCTGAGGAAATATTCATGATATTGATGTTAGAGAGTGTTCTGCCTATGTTTTCTTCTAGGAGTTTGATGGTGTCTTGTCTTATATTTAAGTCTTTCAGCCATTTGGAGTTTATTTTTGTGCATGGTGTGAGGGTGTGGTCTAGTTTCATTGCTTTGCATGCAGCTGTCCAGGTTTTCCAGAAATGCTTGCTGAATAGATTTTATTTTTCCCATTTTATGTTCTTGCCTTCCTTGTCAAAGATTAATTGACCATAGGTGTCTGGGTTTATTTCTGGGTTCTCTTTTCTGTTCCACTGGTTGGTCTGTCTTTTTTGATACCAGTACCACACTGTTTTGATGACTGTGGCTTTGTAGTATTTTTTGAAGTCTGGGAGAGTTATGCCCCCTGCTTGGTTTTTGTTTCTCAGGATTGCTTTTGTGATTCTGGGTCTTTTGTGGTTCCATATAAATTTTTGGATTGTTTGTTCCAGTTCTGTGAAAAATGTCATGGGAAATTTGATAGGGATTGCATTGAATCTGTAGATTGCTTAGGGTAGTATAGCTATTTTTACAATATGCATTTTTCCAGTTCATGAATATGGAAGCTACTTCCCTTTCTTTATATCTTCTTTAATTTCTTTGAGTAAAGTTTTTAGTTCTAGGCATAGATGTCCTTTACCTCCTTGGTCAGGAGGTATTTGATTTTGTGAGGTGTGATTTTAAAAGGTATTGTATTTTTGTATTCCTTTTCTAATATTTAACTGTTGGTATACAGAAATGCAACTGATTTCTGAATGTTAATCTTATATCCTGCTACTTTGCTGAATTTATTAATCAGTTCAAGTAGCTTTTGGTTTGAGTCCTTAGGGTTTTCTATTTATAGTAGCATGTTGTCTTCATGCAGTGAAACTTTTACCTCTTTTCTTCCTATTTGGATGATTTTTATTTCTTTTGTTTGTCTAATTGCTGTGGCTAGGGCCTCTCAAACTATGTTGAATAGCAGTGGTGAGAGTGCGCATCCCTGTCTTCCAGATTTGAGTGAGAAGGCTTTCAATTTTTCCCCATTGAGTATTATATTTTCTGTGTGTTTGTCAGAAATGGCTTCGATTATGTTCAGGAATTTTCCCTCTATACCCACTTTGGTGACAGATTTTATCATGAATGGAAGTTGGACTTTGTGAAATACTTTTTCTGCATCTACTGAGTTGATCACATGGTTTTTGACTTTCCTTTTTTTAATGTGGTATATGATGTTGATTGATTTGCATATGTTGAACCATCCTTGTGAACCTGGTATGAACCCTACCTGGTCATGGTGTATGATCTTTTTGATATGTTGTTGGATTCATTTTTGTTGAGAATATTTGTTCTCAAATATTTTGTTGGGAATATTTTGTTGAGAATTTTTGAGTCTATATTCATCAAAGGTATTGGCCAATAGTTTTCATTTTTGGTGGTATCTTTATCTGGTTTTGGAATGAGGGTGATGGTGGCATCACAGAATGTCTTTGGGAGTATCCCTTATTCTTCAACCTTTTGAAAGAGTTTAAGGAGAATGGACACCAGTTTCTCTTTATATGTTTGGTAGAATTTGCCTGTGAAGCCATCTGGTCCTGGACTTTTATTTGTAGGGAGTGTTTTGATGACCTCTTCAATTTCATTTCTAGGGATTGGTCTGTTTCTTCTTGATTCAGTTTTGGCATGCTGTAAGATTCTATAAAACTGTCCATTACTTCCAGATTGTCAAATTTGTTGCCGTATAGTTGTTCATAGTATTCTCTTATGGTTTTGTGTATTCCTGCAGTATCCATTGTGATTTCTCCTTTTTCATTTATAATTTTGTTTGAGTTATTTCTCTCCTCTTCTTAGTGAGTCTAGCCAGGGGTGCCAATTTTGTTTACCTTTTCAAAGAACCACCTCTTGGTTTTAATTTTCTCTATTGTTTTTTGAATCTCTATTTTATTGATTTCCTCTTTGATCTTTATAATTTCCTTCCTTCTGCTGACTTTAGGACTTTTTTGTTCTTCTTTTTCTAATTTGTTTAGGTGGAGGGTTAAGTTGTCAATTTGGGATCTTTCTTCTTTTTAGAGGAAGGCCTGTATCACTATGAATTTCCCTCTGAGCACTGCTTTTGCAGCTTCCCATAGATTTTGAGAGGTTGTGTCTTCATTATCATTTGTTTCAAGGTATTTTTTAATTTCCTTCTTGATTTCCTCATTGACCCATTGGTTTTTTAGTAGCATGTTGTTTAGACTCCTTGTAGTAGGATTTTTCTTTTTCCTTTTCCCATGGTTGATTTCTAGGTTCATGGCATTGTGGTCAGAGAAGATATTTGAGATAATTTCTATGCTCCTAAATTTGTTGAGGTTAGCTTTGTGTCCCAATATATGGTCGATTCTTGAGAATGTTCAATGTGCATTAGAGAAGAATGTGTGTTCTGATTATTTTGGGTGTCGTGTCCTGAAGATGTCAATTAGGTCTAATTTTTCTATGGTTTCTGTTAGGATCTCTGTGCTTTATTGATTTTCTGTCTAGAGGATCTGTCCATTGGTGTGAGTGGGGTATTAACATCTACTATGATTGTTTTCCCATCAATTTTTCCCTTTATGTCTGTTAGTATTTATTTTATGTATCTCGGTTTGCCAGTATTATGGGCATATATGTTGATGATAGTAACATCCGCTCCTGGGATGAATCCCTTAATCATTAAATAGTGTCCTTCTTTGTCTTTCTTTACGTCTTTTGTTTTAAAGTCTGTTTTGTCTGATGTGAGTATTGCAACTCTTGCTTTCCTGTTATGTCTACTGGCATGAAATATTTTGTCCCACTCCTTCATTTTCAATGTATATGTGTCCTTTGTCCTAAGGTGAGTTTCATGTAGGCAGCAGATTGAAGGTTTTTGCCTTTTTATCCACTCAGCCACTCTGTGTCTTTTGATTGGAGCATTCAGTCCATTGTCATTTAAGGTGATAATTATAGATGATTATTTATTGCCATTTTGAACCTCGTGTTCCTGTTGATTCTATGGTTCTGCATTCTTCCTTTCTCTTTTTTGGTTGGATGGTCTCCGATTATTTTCTGCTTGTATTTTTCTTTTTTTTTCCTTTTTTTTTTTTTTTTTTTTGCTAATGCAGTGTTTGGTTTTGGTTTGTAGTTGCTCTTTTTCTTAAGTATTCTAACCTCTTCCTATAATTGTGTGTTTTAGCCTGATATTCCTGTAGATTCAAACACTTCCTTACTATACTAAAACTAAGAAGAAAAACAAAAACAAACAAAAAAAATTAAAAAGAGTCTTTTAATTTCCTTACTTCCCTTGCCCACATTTTATGATTTTGATGACTCTTTTTTTTCTTTTTAATTTTATTTTGTTTTAAACATGTTCATGATTAAATCTGTATGCTGGCTTATTTGAGTGACTGCTCTCTGATTGTGGTTTCCTCAATTCTAGTTCTTCCTCTTCTTTTTTTTTTCCTCCCTTTCTTTCCTCCCTTTCTTTTTGGTTTAGATAAGCCCTTTCAATAATTTTTGTTTTTAGCCTGTGTTTTGTATTGCTGTATTCTTTTATCTTTTTTTTTGTTGGGAAAAATTTTTATTTCCCCTCCTATTTTAAATGATATTCATTCTGGATAGAGTATTCTAGGTTGCAATTTTTTTCCTTTTAGAAATTTTAATATCTCTTACCATTTCCTCCTGGCCTATAGAGTTTCTGTAGAGCAATCAGCTGATAACCTTATGGGGATTCTCTTATAGGTAACATATTCTTTTCTCTTGCTGCCATTAGGATCCTCTCTTTATCATTAGCTTTTGCCATTTTTATTATAATGTGTCTTGGTGTGAGTCTATTTGGGTTCAACTTTTTTTGGGCCCACTGTGCTTCCTGTATCTTGAACTCAGTGTCCTTTAGATTTGGAAGGTTTCCAGTGATAATTTCTTCAAATATATTTTCCATCCCCTTTTTTGTGCTCCTTCTAGAATTCCTTTTATGCATAGATTGGCCTGCTTTAAATTATCCCATAGGTCTCTTATATTGCTTTCATGTTTTTCATTTGTTTTTCTGTCTGCTGTCCTGATTGGGTGATTTCCATTATTCTATCTTCCACATCACTAATTTGTTCTTCTGCATTATTCATTCTGGTTTTTACTGCCCTTAGTTCAGTTAGTATCTCTGCAACTGAATTTTCTAGTTTTTCATGGCTCCTCCTTATATTTTCTAGTTCCTTTCTGAGGGTGTCTGCATTATTATTCATATCTTCCCTTAATTCCTTCAGTATTTTCACTATTTCCCTTTTGAACTCCAAGTCTGTCAGACTGTACAGGTCTGTTTCATTGTCAACTGCTTTAGGTGAGATCTCCTGTTGGTTTAACTGGGGGTGATTTCTCAGTTTCTTCATCTTACTTGTTCTTTTCTTTCTCTTGGTGGAGTTATACTTACCATGGCCAGGAATTGTTTGCCTTGGCACTGCTGGGGAATGTTTCCCTAGGGCTGGCTTGTTGGTTGGTCTTCTTTGTTGCAGTTGTGGCTTTTCCAGAGGATAGGTGGGGCTGACAGTGTCTCTCTGAAGCAAAGGAGGACTTCTTGAGGGCAGTCAGGACTGGGAGGTCCAAACTGATGGAAGCAGATTTCCCATGGCCAGCAGTACTTGCTCTGGTGTTTTTGGGCCACAGGGCTCTCCCAGGTGGCTGGTGGTGCTGGGCAGCTCTTCCACAGGAGTGCTGCACCTCCCAAGGGCAGGAACTGCTAGCTGTGCTGCTGAGAACGCAAGGGGATCTTCCCCAGGGCAGCTAGAATTGGCAGGACCACCCCACGATGGAGGCGGATTTTGCATGGCTGGGCCAAACTTGTTCTAGCTTCTCTGGCCTGCTGGCCTTTTCCAGGGGACTGGAAGTGCTGGACAGATGTTCCACAGGAGGACAGAAACCCACGAGGGCAGATTCGGCTAGCTGGGCCACTGAGATCCCAAGGGGCTCTTCCCCAGGGCGGCTGGAATTGGCAGAACCCCACCTACAAATGGAGGCAGATTTTGCATGGCTGGGCCAAGCCTGTTCTAGCTTTTCTGGGCTGTGGTCCTTTTCCAGGGGGCTGGTGGTATTGGGTGCTGCTCTGCAGGGGTGTAGCCCCTCTAGAGGGCAGGCAGGCCAGGTCAGTGAAAGCCCCTGCAGTGGTCAGCTTCCTGCAAATGTTGAGGCCAGCCCTCTGGGATGGCAGGCAGTCTCAGGTCCAGTGTGTGCATGCAGTGTAGGGGTAAGGGGTATGCAATGGGAAGCAGAGCTTTGTGATATCTGCAGGCAATTGAGCTCAGTGTGGTGTGGGGAGTATTCTATTGTGGCCCATCCCTCCTCCTCTCCCCTCCCCAACACTGGTGACTTCTCTCTCCTGCAGATGCAGCTCTTCTCCTGGGTTCCCTATGATGTGGCTTTCAACTCCCCAGCCCTTAGCGTATTGCTCCCTCCACCCAGTCTCTGCCCTGCCAACCTGAGCAACCAATTCCTAGTCCCTCAAGCAGTCCCTGCACTGCCCACCCCAGCCTGTTCCCATTCCAGGGGACTAACCTCTGGAGCCAAGATCTTGGTGCCCAGCCCCCACCAAAGCATCTCTGTTTTTGGTGACTGTGCCAGTAGTTCAGATGATCTGTTTTGTTCTCACTCTACTGTTCAGGTCTCAGACTTATTGCTGTGCTCTTCTCTGCATCTGGAGATCCGTCCGATTTGATTGATCTTTCCATCGAGTAGGTGAATTTCCAGTGTGGGATCCCATTCTCCTCCACAGTTCCCTTTCAGGAGTGCCCGTCCAGCCCTGATTCCCCTTCTCTCACTCTCCTCTTTTCTCTTGTTTTACGCAGTTATGTTGTGAGACACTTGCCATTATTGGAGATTATGTTCTTCTCCAATGATTAATTGCTGTTCTGTGTGAACTGTTTAACCTGTAGATGTGTTTTTTGTTGTTGATGTGTTTGTGGGAGAGGGTGAGTGTGTCCCCCTACTCTTCTGCCATTTGGCCTTCCTCCACTTTTGTTTTTTAATTCAGGTAATATTGGCCAAGTTTCTCTAAACTTGAATGTGGCATTTATATGCAGTTGATTTAGTAACAATTATTTATTGATTGTTCTTTTTCTTATGTAAACTCTACAGTTCATATTTTTGTCAATGAATATGTATGATTTCAATAATTCAATATCTAAAAATATTTAATAGGTTGGATGTAATGGTGTAATAGAGCAGAACAGATATTTAAAAAGGACTAGATCATTTTCCCAACTTTATATTTAAGTTTTGGAATATGTCTGGTTTAATTCTCAATAGATCATAATTACTTTAAGAGAGAAATTCAAATGTCTCCCATAGGTTATAGTGGAAACATGAAGGAAGACAGTTATGTCTAACATATTTTAGTCATTCAATTAACATTTTATAATGACATCTGAGATTATATATTTTCAATAACTATGGGAAAGTGATGAAGTGGTTGATAGATGTGACTTTAACATATCAATATTCATATGAAATGCCCATAACATTACTCCAGGATTTTGAGTACACAGGAATTACATCAAAGAATGGTTACTGATTTTAATTTTTTATTTCATGGCTTTAAGAGATTGAGGCAACTGTTGGTCTCTAGGGTTTATGTCCCCAGGGTTGTGAATCTAGGTATAAGAATATATGTATCACTCCCAACAAGAATAGGTCCTACCTGGGCCATCATCAGGTATATTTTAAGATTCCAAAGACATATTAGTATTAATTTAAATGTAGCTTATCTAGAAAAATAGAAATATGTGAAGGGAAACTTACCATTTAGATGTAGACATTTCTTGTTTTATTTTTTTTTACTGTTATTTCCCCAATATGATTTTTCTATACTGTACAGCATGGTGACCCAGTTACACTTACATGTACACATTCTTTTTTCTCCCGTTATCATGCTCCATCATACATGACTAGACAGTTCTCAGAGCTACACAGCAGGATCTCATTGCATATCCATTCCAAAAGCAATAGTTTGCATCCATTAACCCCAAGCTCCCAATCCATCCCACTCACTTCCCCTCCCCCTAGTCAACCACAAGTCTATTCTCCACATCCATGATTTTATTTTCTGTGGAAAGTTTCCTTTGTGCCATATATTATATTCCAGGAATAAGTGATATCATATGTTTTTTGTCTTTCTCTTTCTGCTTACTTCACTCAGTACAAGAATCTCTAGAATAAAAAATATTTATTCATTGCATAATTCACTTCTCTGAAAATTCAGAAAAAAAGAAAAATTATTTAGTCTACAGGGCTTTGTATTAGAGGGTTTGGCTCAGGCCTGAGCCCCTGCATTACAGCTCCATAAACAACAGGTGCCTGGAATGGGGGCATAAAGAGCTCTGAGAATTTGGGAAATGTGCATTGTCTTATTTATACAGGTTTTTGAAGTAGTAGTCAATACAAAATTGATAATTATTTTAAAAAATAAACAGAGTTCAAACTCGAGTAAAAAAAAAGAAAAAATAGGCCATTTATAATTAAGAATATAAAGCAGCTATGAAAGCAATAGTTACAACAAAATGTAAAAAATAATAGGAAATATTTTAGCTTCCATATTTCCTGGACCCATATAAACTTATAAGTAATTTAAAAGTATCATTTGGGTCACAAGGTCCATTACATAAAATAGAACATTAGTTTAATATGAATTTGTAAGTCTTCGATAGATTAGCTATAGTTAGAATGCCTGCTTTGTGATGGATTGTCTTTTGAGGTTGTCTTTAATAACTGAATTGATGAGTTTGGAGGAAGATAGGGGACTTTCTCAGTTTTGCATATGATCTAACATCTTCCTGATGAACCATCTAAATTTTTTTTTGGAATTACTTCTGTGGAGAAGTGGGTTAAGAATCTGACCGTAGTGGCTCTGATCACTGTGGAGGTGTGGGTTTAATCCCTAGCACTGTGCAGAAGGTTAATATATTTGGCACAGCAGTGGCTAGATTCAATCCCTGGCCCCAGAATTTCCATAAGCCTCAAGTGTAGCCATGAAATCAACAACAATAGCAACAACAACAACAACAACAAACCTATTTCTTTGGTTGTGGGACCAAAGAGAACCATATCAGAAATGATAGAGAAAGCATTTCCCAGTATGGTAGGATCTTAGAAGTGTGGTCACTAGTTAGAGAAATATATGTCTTTTACATTTCTATTTTCTCATGAAATTTCTTCAGTATGTAGTATTATCTCAAGAATTTAATGTCTCCTTCAATTGCAACATAGAGAAAAAATAAATATCTTCTATGTTATAAAGGGAGCAAAAATGGAGAGAGGGGCCTAGGAAAGAGACATTTCCAAGTTAGATTATTTGCTATATTTAGTTATTCTCCTGGGAAATATTTGTTTTAATTTCTTTCTCATTTCAGCTTGATGCTGCTTTTACAATGTTATAAAAGTGTTATTGGAGAATTTCTTTTAAAAAAAAACCAAATATCTCAATCTCACACTTTTATTTGTAAATATTAAGAATTACCATTGAGAACTAAAAAATTCAATAATTGTATTATTTGACTAAAAATAATTTTAGAATAGTGATCATGTTTTGAAATTTTAGACATTTAGCTCAACTTGCATACAACATAAACAGAGAAAATCTTAAAGAGATATTTTATTTCATTTCCAAATTTTGGCAAAGAGTAATTAACCGAGTGTCTTATATGATCACACTTCTTAATATTTTTGTTTTTAGCACAAAATCAGATTCTTTCAAATAGAAGCCATGATAGCATCAGAGAGAAATAAATGTGGGGCCACATTCACTCTCCTGGGCTTCTCAGATTACCCAGAACTTCAAGTTCCCCTCTTCTTGATATTTCTGGCCATTTATGGTGTCATAGCTATAGGAAACCTTGGGATGATTGTAATAATCAAAATTAAACCCAAACTGCATACCCCCATGTACTTTTTCCTCAACCACCTCTTCTTTGTGGGTTTCTGCTATTTCTCCATAGTTGCTCCCAAGACGATGATAAACCTACTAGTAGAAGACAGAACCATTTCATTGGTAGGCTGTATAATATGATTATTTTTCTTTTGTACCTTTGTGGTGACTGAATACTTTTTATTAGCTGTGATGGCCTATGACCACTTTGTGGCCATTTGCAACCCTCTGCTCTACACTGTCACCATGTCCCAGAAACTCTGTGTCCTGCTTGTCTTGGGATCATATGCCTGGGGTGTAGCCTGCTCCTTGCTACTCACATGCACTGTTACCAAATTATCATTCTGGGTTTTCAACACAATCAATCACTTCTTCTGTGAATTCTCATTGTTCTTCCTCTCTTGCCCTGACTCCTTTCTCAATCAGTTGCTGCATTTCATTTTTGCCACTTTTAATGCCATCAGCACACCCTTCATTATTCTCATGTCTTACATCTTTATCATTGGCACCATCCTCAAGATGCATTCAGCTACTGGTCACCACAGAGCCTTCTCCACCTGTACCTCCCACCTGACCACCATCACCATCTTCCATGGCACTATCCTCTTCCTCTACTGTGTACCCAACACCAAAATTTCCAGGTACATATTCAAAGTGGCATCTGTGTTTTACACAGTGGTAATTCCCATGTTGAATCCCCTGATCTACAGTCTGAGAAATAAGGATGTCAAGGACACAGTCAGCAAAATAACAGACACTAAATTATTTTCTCATTAAGTATATTATTTTAGTTGAGTTTGTCCTTGATATGTAAACAAAATGTATCTCTTAAGGTTCATTTTAAAATATAATTTTAAAATCAATGCAGAGTTCATGTTATAAAATGGGGAGAAATTGGATTTTGGCTAATAGAGACCAAGCTTGTCTCAGTCTTTTACTTACTGGAAAAAAATCCACAATCTTTAAAATCTTTAATTTTTCATCTAAATATTTGAGACAACATAAACTAATATGACTGTGAAGATTAAAAAACAGTATAGACATCATGTGGAATATATTGTGTAAATTTAAGAAATATTAAATTAATCCACCTTTTTTATGCCTGGAGTAGACTAAGCTCTCAATCAACACATGCATTTCCCTTATAAAATCTCAAATAGTTGTTAAGATAAAACTTAGTCTTTATCCCTTCAAGGAATGGAAATCTATTTTTGAAAATAGGGTGGTGAAGAAATTGACCATTGTATAAAGTAGAATATGCTAAGTATCACAGAGTGTTTAAGAGAAATAAAAGTTCAAATCCCTTCATATAATAAGTATTATGTAAACCTGGTCTGGGATAACAGAGTAGTCAGAGTTTTAGGAGACATATTTCAAAAAGGTTGGAGGTTTTTTTTTTGGTGGGGGTGGGAGACTAATGAATGGCAAACAAGGAGGAGTGAATATAATACAGAGTCAAATATCCAACAAAATGTTAATTGAGTGAATACTGCCTAACATGAATGTATATGTGTCTGTGTGTGTTTGAGTGTTTGTGTTTTGTATTATGCACCTATGTCACTCAGCAAGAATGAAAGTTGATAAGATAAGATCTATATTCTGAATGTGTTTTTAAAAGAGCTCCAGTGTGGCAACATGACCAGCTAAGATAGACTCCACCAGAGGCTTAAAAATGGTAGATCTAGATCTCAGAATATCTCAAATGCAAAAGAAAGTATGATGTGCTTTCTGCCCAATCTGCATTTCATGTGATTATTATTTCTGTGAGGACATCAAAAACATTGATAATCCATTGTTTTGTTTATTTTTTTGTTTTTTGTTTTTTTTTTATCCTGACCATCCTGTCTGAATACTCTTAACTACAATCCTACTTCAAAAAAGTGCTTGGAGTTGCCCTACAAGTTGAAAATGACTTGGCTAAGTAACTATATTCAAAATAAAATGAAAACCAGATAGTCAGTAGCATCCAGACCTGCTTAATCTGGCAGATTATAAATACCAGATCTAACATTAATAGCTCACTTTTGCTTGAATAACTTATAAACCCTTCTCTCTACTCAATATATCTAGATAAATTTCCCAAATTTCTACCCTTTAATAAATGAAAACACAGACTATTTGATAGTATTAAAGGTAAATGGCAATAGAAACTGTCAGAAATTGTGCTTTAATAGTTTGAACACACAGATATTTCAGCCAATTTCTCACAAAGATTTTTCTTTTTTTAGATAATGCACTAAACAAAATTAGATTGCCTTCTGGAGTTCTCCTGTGGCTCAGTGCATTAAGGAACTTGTGTTGTCACTGCCCTGGCTTGGGTAAATTCTGCAGCTCAGGTTCCAAGCCCCAGGAAATGCCTGCATGCTATGAGCATGGCCACACACACACAAACACTCAATTACATTGCCTTCCAATTTTATTGAAGACCAAAATTCTTGAGATAATATCTTTCAATAGGAATTGTCACCCATTGTGTTAGACTACACACGTGGTCCTCATTCTCTAGCCTCCAGGTAGCCAGACCCCCTCCACTCCTCTCAACAAATAGTGGAATCAGTTTCTCCACTCCTTGAATGTAGGATGCTTTTGTGACTAGCTTTGGTAATAGAAGGCCACCAAAGTGACATTGTGCCACCTTCAAGTCTCTGAGAGGACCTCTGTCCTTTTCATAATCTCAGTGTTTTCACAATCATATTCTTTTCAATAATCACAGTCTCAGGAAGGCTGCCATGTGAACAAGCAGATAATGAGAAACATAGTGCACACACTTATCACATGACCTGGCATCTAGCCCACCACTAGAGTTGAGTGTGAGGCCCTTTTATCCACTAACCTGCCAAGTTACTGTCACACACATAGGCAAACCAGCCAAGACCAATCATGGCAGGATCAGATAAGCAGAGCTGCCTTACTGACTCATGTCATAGTAATTCATGAAAAGCAGCTGTTTTTAAATCATATGTCTTGGAGCAATTTGCTATGCAGTCATGAAAACCACTGACTTCCTTAATTTCTGATATTAATACAGTGACGTCCCCAATTCTAATCATATACTAACTAAGCAGAACTGCTAGTCTTCCTCTTACAGGCAACTTGATGAAAATGTGCAATTAAAAAGGATAGAAATTTTAACATAATGTTGATTTCATTGAATATTGGGATGCAATAGTCAAGTAAAATGATATTATCTTATGTGGTATAAATAGAGTTCATCAAAAATTTAGAACTTCATATTTATAAAAATTGATTTATGGATAATGATTATGAAATAATTGAATTAAATATTTATATTTATATTATTTAAAAACATGTCTTGTCTTTAAATCTAAGATAAATAAGTAAGAAAAATTTCCTGTGTGTATATTGTCCAGATCATATAAAAATCATAGTCAATGATGTTTTTTATAGATGTTCATTATTTTTTCTGTCATGAGACATTCTTTTTATGGGAATGGATATTGTGGCATTAGTTTCAGGGTATACAAAGAAGAATAAAAAATATTTGATAAGCAAATATAATCATCAATATACTAATATGTCATTTTCAAACATCACTGTATTATATAAAAGACATGTTCAAGGCACATATTTTCCATGAAAAGGAATATATAAACGATAGAAACAAGAAGTCAAGCCTTGGTCTTGTAAACTTCAGGCTTCATAGAAACAATCTGTCAAAATATTCTTATATTTACATTTTAGAAGTTTGCTTTTCTAATTAGAGTGATTCACAGAGTAATATGGAATATGGGAACCCTTTCTTCTGAAAAATGAAAGAAGAGGAATGTTGAGTGTGCTGGGTTGGAAGGAGAAGCATTCCCCCATCTCAGGAAATTATCAGCTGGATAAGTTTTATGGAAACCTATGTAGGTGGTTGTGAATTTGGAAATATATTACTTGTAACAAATTACATTGGAGGAATTCTTGAATGTTTGGTGTATCCAAGGACACAAACCATAGACTTTCCTTTGAACACTGTTGATGCAGGGTGTTCTTATATAGTCAGAAAATGTACAGACCTGGGGGAGATACTTTGGGAAAACCCATTAAAAGCCCTTAGCACTGAGCAGGGAGTATGCCACCCGGTATGCTCAGAAGCTCTGCTCTTCCTCACAGGGTCACATCAGTGACACAAATCAATAAGCAACACACAGGCCCATTATATTTAGTGTGTGACTTTCAAGTTACACCTGTCTATGCCTCAATCACTTCATTTGTAAAGGTACATAATTATACTTATCTCACATAGTTTTATAGAGATGAATTGTTTTAGTTGTACTCAGAGCAGGGCACATATGAGCTGGTCGGTAAGTGTAAGCAATTACTATTTTCCTCAGCAGAGGATGCTCATTATCCCCACCACTTTTTTTTTATTTGGTAAAACTCTGGACCTCCAGGAAGGAACTCTGAGTTGTAAGACAGGCAATGTTTCTAAGACCTATTCAGGCATTTCATAACTGCAACATAATCAAATGGTTCACAGAGAAATGCTGGGATGCAGCAGGCAATGCTCTACAATTCCTTGTAACCTCTGGAAGTAATCAGGTCCTGTTATGATAACATGTACCAACTTGGGATAGTTTTCCCCCTCTTCTTGTATCTTGTAAAAATCATTAATACTTTGAGTCCCAAGATGATGTTGTTTTCTTCATACCTTATTTAGGACCCACAGAGATCAATGATTGGTTTTGGAAGCATAAGGAATATGGGCTACAGGTATATAAACATATAAAAATATAAAGCCTGTGAGATTTTCCTTCATAGCATCTTCAGAAACAAGGAAAGCAAAGATTATCAATAGGTTGGTTGAACTACACTCTATTTTGGAGGGAATAATATTTTCTTGGGTCTGGAATATTGTTTGCTTTGTTTTATTTTTCTTATTGGTATAAATCATTATAGCCAATTATAAGAGAGGAAGGAATCATTAAAGGTGGTGGTAGCATTGGATATGTTTTTTAAAGTATGTATTTAGATTATATTTAGAGATTATTTTAAGAAATGCAATGGTCTGGGCATTCCTTTTGGAAGGTTATTTTCCCTTTTTGTACTAAGAAACAATCTCAATGGGAAATGGAGACAATTTTATCTCAGGAGGAAATACCTTGTAACAGCTATTAGTGTAAGAGAGGAAAGAGTATAAACTTGAATGTTTGATTTCTCTCTCCTTCCCACTTCCTCCTCTCTCACTTTAATGCTGTACATTAAGCCTGATATAGACAGCATGAAGATTTTCCTGAAAATCACTCTGATGCTGAGGGTGGGAATTAGGGGTTCCCAGGACTGTTATGAAGGGGTACAGACTTTGGAATCACCTCTGAATCAGACACATAGGGATTACTTAGACCTTGTGCCAAAGAGACTATAGATGTATCTCCATACCAGGTTTCTTATCCTTGATATTGTTGACATCTTGGGCCAGGTCATATTTTTGTGTTTGCATGTGCTGTAAGTATGTGTGCAGGGTTGGTTGGGGAGGGGCACTATCCTGTGCCTTGTAGAGTGTTTATCAGTGTCCTGTTCTCTACCTATTGGATATTGGTAGTAACCCTCCCTACAGTGACCACCCACTATGTCTCCAAATATTTCTGAAAGTCTAATAGGTATCAAAAACACTCCTGGTTAAGAATCACTGACCTATAAGTAATGAGCAGCCTGTTGATTTAAAAACAGGAAAGGTACTCAAAATAATGTACTACTTTCCTCATAGAAAGACAAATTCCTCACTTTTACTAGCCTTGGAAGACAAATCAGTGCTTTCTTAGTTCACATATCCTTTACTCTGAAATTATTTGAAATATGAGGGAAAAACCCAGATGTGTTCAGTTTTATGACAGATTCCCTTTATTCCAGGAATAACCAACTGGTACCTCTAAAGAATTTTATTGTTGCTAAGGGTCAGGTGAGAGAATAAATGAGCATATTTACTATCTGTGGCATTTTCAATACAGCAAAGGCTTTGAATGTACCCCACCTTTAGTAAAAAAAAAAAAAAAAAACAACAACAACAACAAAAAACACTCCATATCACTTACATTTTGTGAGAATTCAGACAAGTTTCTGCATTGTTTTTTTAAAGTAATTGAAATGAAATATTTATGTTGCTTGTGTGTTTTGAGACTGAAGTGTGCAACTTATGACAGATAAATAACATCCTATATCTGCAATCTGTCATTATTTTTTTCACTTATTTTATCCTAGTCTTTTCTCAGGTCATTAAATATTATTTAGCAAGCTGCATAGTTTTCCATGACATATGTGTACCATAACTCTGAACCTTTTGCTTGACTCATTATTTCTAAGTTTTGCAATCATAAATACTGGGGAAATGAGTAACAATTTCTGGAACAATGACCAACATTCTATAGCACAATTTCTAAAATCATTATGCCACTTTTATGGAAAAGATACTACCATAGAGTACAAAAACTCATCTCTCTATCTAAAATATATTGATAAAAATAAACTTTTATGGATTAACAAACTTTGTATCAATTCAGCAGGAAAAAAAAGAACATTCCTTTGTAGTTTATTAAAAAAAACCCAGTATAAACACTGCCATGAAAAAGATATTTACATTTCCTTTTAAAATGGCTTATTAAGTAATATTGGATGCCTTTATAATGGTTCAATTACAAATTCTAATTGTGTGGAACTTGTTTACGGAATCATATACATATATGGCCTTTATTATGTTGAGGTATGTTCCCGCTATGCCCACTTTCTGAAGGGTTTTCTATCAGAAATGGGTGTTGGATTTTGTCAAAGGCTTTTTCTGTGTTTATTGAGAGGATCATGTGGTTTTTATTCTTCAGATTGTTAATGTGGTGTATCACACTGATTGATTTGCGGATAGTCAGGAACACTTGCACCCCTGGGATAAATCCCACTTGATCATGATGTAAAATCCTTTTAATGTATTGTTGGATGTGGTTTGTTGAGGGTTTTTGCATCATATGTTCATCAGTGAAATTGGCCTGTAGTTTTCTTTCTTTTTTTTTTTTTTTCGTGGTATCGTTGTCTGGTTTTGGTATTAGGGTGATGATGGCCTCAGAATAAGTCTGGGAGTATCCATTCCTCTGCAAATTTTTGAAATAATTTCAGAAGGATAGGTATTAGCTCTTCTCTAAATATTTAATGGAATTTGCCTGTGAAGCCATCTGGTCCTGGACTTTTTTTCGTTGGAAGTTTTTAAATCACAGTTTCATTTTCAGTTTTTGTGATTGGTCAGTTCAATTTTTCTATTTCATCTTGGTTTAGTCTTGGAAGATGGTGCCTTTCTAAGAATTTGTCCATTTCTTCTAGGTTTTCCATTTTATTGGTATATATTCACATATAAGCTAACATCATTCTCAATGGTGAACAGCTGAAATAGTTCCCTCTGAGATCAGGTACAAGACAAGGATATCTGCTCTAGCCACTACTCTTCAACATAGTTTTGGAAGTCCTAGCCACAACAATCAGAGAAGTAAAAGAGATAAAGTGAATCCAAACTGGAAAGGAAGAATCAAAACTATCACTATTTGCAGATGACATGACACTATACCTAGAGAATCCTAAAGACTCTACCAGAAAACTGTTAGAGTTCATCCATGAAATTGGTAGTCGCAGGATACAAAATTAATACACAGAAATCAATGGCATATCTATATACTAACAATGAAAGTTCAGAATGGAAATTAGGGAAGCAATCCCATTAATCATGACATCCAAAAGAATAAAATACCTAGGTGTAAACCTACCTAAAGAGGCAAAAGACCTGTATTCTGAAAGCTATAAGACACTGATGAAAGAAATCAAAGATGACACAAACAGATGGAAAGACAAACCATGCTCTTGGCTTGGAAGAATCCATATGATCAAAATGACTATACGAACCAAGGCAATCTACAGATTCAATGCAATCCCTATCAAATTACTGAGGACATTTTTCACTGAACTTAAACAAAATATTTTAAAGTTTTTTTGGAAGCACAAAAGACACAGACTAGCCAAAGACATCCTGAAAAAGAAAAATGTAGCTGGTAGAATCAGGTTCCTTGACTTCAGACTATACTACAAAGGAACAATCATCAAAACTGTATGGTACTGGCACAAAGACAGAAATATAGATCAGTGGAACAGGATAGAAAGCCCAGAATTGAACCCACACACCTACAGCAAACTAATCTATGACAAAGGAGGCAAGAATATACAATGGAGAAAAGATAGCCAGTTCAAGAAGTGGTGCTTGGAAAACTGGACAGCCACACATAAAAGAATGAAATTAGAACACCCCTTAACACAGTAGACAAAAATAAACTCCAAATGGGTTAAAAACCTAAATATAAGACCAGATACTATAAAACTCTTAGAGGAAAATGTAGGCCAAACACTCTCTGACATAAATGACAGCAACATCTTCTCAGTTCCACTTCTTAGAGTAATGACAGTAAAAACAGAAATGAACAAGTGGTGCCTAATTAAATTTAAAAGTTTCTGCACAGCAAAGCAATCTCTAAACAAAATGAAAAGACAACCCACAGAATGGGAGAAAATCTTTGCAAATGAATTGACTGACAAGGGATTAATCTCCAAAATTTACAAACACCTTCTACAGCTTAATACCAAAAAACATACAACCCCATTAAAAAATGGGCAGAAGATCTAAACAGCCAGTTGTCCAAAGAAGACATACAGATGGCCAAAAAACACATGAAAAGATGTTAAACATCACTCATTATTAGAGAAATTCTAATCAAAGCCCTGATGAGGTATCACCTTACACCAGCCAGAATGGCCATCATCAAAATTCTACTTACAATTAAGTGCTGGAGAGGGTGTGGAGGAAAAGTAACCCCATTACACTGTTAGTGGGATTGTAAATTGGTGCAACCACTATGGAACACAGTATGGAGATTCCTCAGAAAAACTAAAAATAGATCTACCATTTGGTCGAGCAATCCCACTCCTGGGCATCTATCCAGAGAAAACCATGACTCACAAAGACACATGTACTCCAATGTTCATTGAAGCACTCTTTGCATTAGCCAAGACATGGAAACAACATAAATGTCCATCAAAAGAGGAGTGGATCAAGAAGAGGTGGTGCATATACATAATGGAATATTACTCAGCCATTAAAATGAATGAAATACTGGAATTTTTAGCGACATGGATGGACCTAGAAATTATGCTAAATGAAGTCAGTCATCCAATGAGATATTAACACCAAATGCTTTCACTGACATGTGGAATCTGAAAAAAGGACAGAATGAACTTCTGTGTAGAACAGATAGTGACTCACAGACTTTGAAAACTTGTGGTTTCCAAAGGAGACAATTCAGGGTGTGGGGGGATGCACTGGGGTTGTGGGATGGAAATCCTCTAAAATTGGATTTTGATGCACAATGAACAACTATAAATGTAAAAAATTCATTGAGTAATAAAAAAAATCATATATACTCTTAACAGTGGTGAATGCTTTTGTATGATTTGTGAATTAAACTGTGAACACTATGCCTATATGTGCCACAATGTCCGAAACTTTCCTAAACTTCACAAAAAAATGTCCTGTTTCTATTCTGAAAAAAATTTAACTATCCTACTTAATTCTCAAGTGTTTTTAGGACAATGTCAAAACTGAGTTTGGGATGGTATAATGGAGAATATCTATTAACATTTTTTTCAGCCTCAATAAATTTGGTCATAGACAAGGATATTTGCACCTCTGTCACAGAATTCATTCTCCTTCGATTCTTAGATGCCCCTCTATTAGGAGGCTTCTTCTTCCTGGTGTTTCTTGTCACCTACAGAATCACAATCTTGGGTAACCTGGGCATGATTGGGTTGATTCAGGTCATCCATCACCTCCACACCCCCATGTACTTTTTCCTCAGCCACTTTTCCTTTGTGGATTTCTGTTACTCCATAATCATTGTTCCCAAGATGCTAGCTAACATCATAAATGGCTTAGACAAAGCCATTTCCTTCTTGAGGTGTGTTGTACAAATTTACTTGTTTTGCACATGTGTGGTAACTGAGGTCCTCCTACTGGCTGCAGTGGCCTATGACTGCTTCTTGGCCATCTCTAACCCACTGTTATACATGTCCACCATGTCCCAAAATGTCTGTGTGGAGCTGGTGTCTTGTTGCTACCTTTGTGGGACTGTGTGTTCTCTGATTCACGTGTGTTTAGCTCTTAAGATTCCTTACTACAGATCAAATGTGATCAATCTCTTCTTTTGTGATATGCCCCCTCATTTCTTGCTTGTAAAGAGGTCACTATGAGTTAATTGTGGCCATGTTCAATGAGATCATATCCAATGTGATCATCCTCACCTCCTATTTGTTCATTCTCATCACCATGCTGAGGATGCACTATGCAGGAGGAATACCCAAAGCCTTTTCTGCCTGTGCCTCCCACCTCACAACCATCATTGTCTTTCATGGAACACTCATTTTCATTTATTGCCAGCCCCATTCTGTCAAAAACAGTATGGCCATAGACAAAGTGGCCACCTTGTTCTACACCATAGTGATTCCCATGCTGTCCCCCTGATCTACAGTCTGAGGAACAAGGACATGAAAGAAGCTCTCAGAAAAGTGGTGAACCCCAAAAGATTTTCATAGAGATCATATTTTTTTAGCAGGATTCTCATTCCCAAAGTGGAGGCTGATGGAAAGGTGAATTGATGGACTGTAGGGTTTGGAGTGGGGGGACATTTATGATGTTGATAGTAGTGTGTAATTTGATTCACTTATTTTTGTTTCTCAACTATTCACAAGTTTAGAATTGAACATATTTCAAAATTCATATTCTAGTTCTTCACTTATATTTGATCTAAAATGCTTTAAATGGATATGGTTACTGGACTGTTTAGACACACACATTTATTTTACTGTAAAAGCTTCAGCAGCTTAATGAAGATCTAACTTGAATCACATTTATTCTAATATCTATTATGGGGACTGAAAGTCATTTGAAAACTCAATACCTGTTATTTTATAGTGAAGAACACACCTTTTATCAATTTATGGACAGAATGAGAATCTCACATGTCTATATATCCTGTTTATTGTTTATTTATTGCTTCCTTTATCATTTTGTTGTTGTCATTGCTGAGTCCAGTGTTTTTAGAACTTCATATTTCATCACCTCTGAAAAATGGAGACATTTAGTAATAATATCATAGAAATTTTAGGAAAATTAAACAACAGTTCAAGTGCATTTAATTTAGAATAATCTCTGAAACAAATTAGTGTGTATGCAAGTGTATTGTATATGTGTTTGTGTATGTACCTGTGTATGTGCACAGGCATACCATGTTTTATTCCACTTTGCTTTATTGTGCAAGAAGGCTATCAGCAATATTTTTCCAACAGCATTTTGTCACTTGTGTTTCTTTGTCACACATTGGTAACTTTTGAAATATTTCAAACATGTTCATTATTGTATATGTTGTGGTGATATGAGATCAGTGATATTTGATGTTGCTATTGCAAAAAGATTATGACACACTGAAGGTTTATATAGTGGTTAGCATTTTTAGCAATAAATTATTTTTCTACTAAGCTTTGTACACTTTTTAGACATAATGCTGTTGCACACCAAAATTTTTGTTGCCTTTATTAATGATATTCAGTTTATTGTGGTGATCCCACACACTATCGTAGATTCTGTATATTTGCTTTATTTCAATACACCGTACACATGGTATATCCTAGGTATGTCTGGAATTCCCGTCATGGCGCAGTGGTTAGTGAATCTGACTAGGAACCATGTGGTTGCGGGTTCGGTCCCTGCCCTTGCTCAGTGGGTCAAGGTTCCGGCGTTGCCGTGAGCTGTGGTGTAGGTCGCAGACGAGGCTTGGATCCTGTGTTTCTGTGGCTCTGGTGTAGGCTGGTGGCTGCAGCTCCGATTCGACCCCTAGCCCGGGAACCTCCATATGGCACAGGAGCAGCCCAAGAAAATGGCAAAAAACAAAAAACAAAAAAAAAGAAAAAAAAAGCTATCTGGGAAATTCAGTTTGCAAGTCCCAGGAGCAGAAGAACAGCCTAAAGGATAGAAGAGTTACAAGTCTACAAACAAGGCATTCTAGGAATTTGCACTTTACTGCACAAAGACTTTTTTTTTTATTAAATCTGTTCTCAAATTCCTTACAACAGATTATTATCTCTCTAAAACTAAACACTCAAGTACACATCAAGCACCTTCAGGCTTCATTTTATTATATTAATTATAGACAGACTTCATTCTTTGTAACATTTTTAAACCAAACGTGACAGAGTGTAGTGGTCACACTTTAAGATCTATCTAAGTTTCTAAGTATGGTTCCATGGTGTGTGGTAAATATAATAAGTTCCATTCATTTCCTAATTAAGAATCTTTTTATTTTCCTTGGTGGCTCTTAGTCTTAGTAGCTAAGAGGAGCCTTTCCTGGGTAGCTTTCTCCAAAAGAAATTTTAATCATCAAATATAAACTCCCTTAGCATTTTGTGACTTTGATTATCAGAATTAGGAAATGTGGTTCAGAATTTGGGAAGTGGTAAGTGAAAGGCATAAATCATTGAGCCATGGAATGTAGATACAGCATTAAACTTTATTTCTATGTTTTATTTCTTGGGTCAAATAAAATGATATAATCAAAGTACATATATCTTCAAGAAAAAGTATATGAGAAACATTTCTCTATAATAATATATTTTATATATAATAAGACTTCAGAAAACATCCTAATGCTGATTTTTGTCAAAGGGTATATTTATTTTATGTGTCAAACTAAAAATTAGAAACAAACAGAGAAAAGAAAACAGCAAGAGAAAGGAAGAATTCCTCATGTTCAATGATTTTTACTTTTTTCTGTTGTAGTGGGGAAGGGAAGGGTTCTCCCTGAGCAAAGGGAAGGAAACATGCAACACCAGCATCTGTGTGCACATGAGCAGTTCTGCAATAATGTAGCATAACATGTATCCATGAGTGCAAACATATATATAATTGCTCAAAATTTATAGAACACTTTATAAGGGAGACAAAGGAATTTATGTGTAGTGGGAAAACTAATGGGGTATATAAGGTGATGCCCCACTGCTTTCAGGGCTTAGCTTTCGGATATGAATCTATTAAACCAGTGCTGGCACAAATAAATACTGTTTCCTGACAAAAAGACCTCAGTGTCTTGTCTTACTATATGAGAATCTTGCAACATTTCTGGGGGCTCATCCAGGATTTGGAGATGGTGATGGTGATTTCACCTTCCTTGTTGCCAGGATGCAACTTCTGGGATGCCAGGAGAGGTGACTTCACCTGGTGCCAGTGGACTAATTGATCTGTAGGTGACTACCACTCCTGGCATGTCAGGGCAAGGACTCCAGGAGCACAAAAGAACCCAGCGATGCCCAGGAACCATCCAAGGAAGCACCACCCATCAGACTGGTAAGAACCCAGGTTCAATTTGGTGGCCTGCCCCTAAGAGGCAGAAGGAAAGCCTAATCACCTGTCAGAGTTGCCCTAGTAGTTTCACAGGAGTTCTCATAGAGGAGACAGGAGATGAAACCACAATTCTAAGGCACTGGGAGTTGGGTTAGAGACATTGTATGAATGTGAGAAAATGAGACAGATTAAGCAGTTGATTACTATTTCCCTTTCTTTTGTTAAACAAACTGTATCATGAAACATATGTGCACTGGGACCAGCTCTTGCCAGTAGTCTTGCTAGAAATTATGTCCAGCCCTACTAAACAGACTGGATTTTCTCTTTACAAAATCCTCTGTGGACCCCCCCCCCCCATTAGGGGGGACTTAAAGAAACTAGGGAACCTCACCATGAGGCAGCAGATGCAGACACTAAGTTCCACCCTGTCCACCCTCCATCAATGGGTTAGGGAACTGTTACCTGTAAGCCTAATCACAGACCCCCAGCCCTTCAAACCAGGGGATGCTATATGGGTAAAAGAGTGGAATGTCCAGCCATTAAAACCTCCTTGGAGGGGCCCATTTACTGTCATTTTATCCACCCTTACTGCAGTAAATGTGACAGAAGTGGCTCCTTGGAATCTGCAGCAGAGTAAAGCCAGCAGCATGAGACTGGGGGTATATCCCTGATCCCTCAACACCATGCAAGTTGACCATTTGAAAGAAACAAGCTGCAGCTTCAGGGATCTTTGAGGATTACAGCCCTGCTCTAGTTACTCTGGAGGCCGACTAGCCTATGCATAGCAGAAGCTTAAGGGATCTGTCACTAAATGGGACAAATAGACTGTTTCTATTCCTCATTTTGGTCCCCTTATTTTGATGCACTGCTCCCCATTGGATATATGGAAAAAGAATATATACAAAACTCCCTACTTGATGGAAGGGGAGTTACACAATTGCAATAATTCAACCAGGATATTTCCTCCTGCCTAACAAGGAGGGAAAAATCTAGGGGTTCCCCTTTATCAGAACCTAAAGGTTAGAATCAAAAGAAGTCCTATGATAGGAGGACAACAAAGATGGTAGGAAATTTGTGGCCATCCCAGAGAATTATTGAGACATATGCTCCAGCCACTTTGGTACAAGATGTGAGCTGGGTCTATTGAACACCTATATATACGCTCAATTGATTTATCAGGTTACAGAGAGTACTGGAAATTATTACTAAAAAAAAAACAGCCATGGCCCTGGATTTCATGGCAAAACAACAATCACAAATGCATGCAGCTATTTACCAAAGCTGCCTAGCCTTAGATTACCTATCAACAGAAGAAGGAAAAAGTATGTGGAAAATTTAATTAAACCAACTACTGCCTCCAAATAGACAACAATGGCCAGGCCATAACTGACATAGCCACAAACATCAGAAAAATGGCTTATGTCCCAGTACAGACTTGGAAGTGCTGAAACTCCAGAGAGCTATTCAGGGGATGGTTTTCAACCATTGGGGGATTCAAAACCCTCATGCGTGTCATGCTCATGATCTTGGGAGGCTTCCTGACTTATCCTGTCTGGCTCCTCTAGTTATAAGTTCTGTATCTGACCTCATTGATGCCATAGTCAAAGAAAAAAACATGGCCACACATGATGATGCTATGGAAATATAAGCCCCTAGATCAAAATGATGCTCTTTGACCCTGGTAAGGGGATCAGAGCATCAAAGGGAGGAATATAGTGGGGAGGAGGAAGGGCCTTCCCAGAACACAGGGAAGATAGCATGCAATACCAGTATCTGTGCATGCATGTGCAGTTCTGCAACAATGTAGCTTAACCTGTATCCATGAGGACAGGCATATCTGTAACTGTCTACCCAAAATTTATAGAGTAACTCATAAAGGGGACAAAGGAATTTAGATGTAGTGGGAAACCTAATGGAGTATATAAGGTGACACCTGACTGCCTTTGGGGCTCAGCCTTTGGATATTAATCTGCTGAGCCAGTGCTGGCACAAATAAACACTACTTCCTGGATATAAGCCTTGGTGTCCTGTTTCTCTGTGCAGAAGTCCTACAACATTGTCTGTATTACACACAACTACAGATCATGGAGCCTGACACTTGCAAGGGCAATCAGAGATTCCAGACACTTGCACCTACCACAATGGACACAATGAATGAGGGGCTAATGCCTTAGGTTCCCAAATTATTCCTAGAGAGGCCTCATGAAAAAATAAAGAGTTATAACAAAGTTAAGCACCTAACACAAAGAAAGCTATTAAGTGCTTATTCAAAGAAGTCTCCTGTAATGGAGTAATTGTATTTCCTAAAATGCTATGGCCAGTTAAGTATAGTGCATAACTTCTTTCATCTTACTCTACTCCTGTTCCTGTCCTCCTTAATCCTCCTTTTCTGATATTGCATCTTTTGATCATGTTAAAACTTTGTAAACATAAAAATGACAAGCTAAAGACAGTTGGTTGCCAAGTTGTGGGGAGTTCTGAATGCCAGAGAGACTCGGTGACAGCACTAAAGGACACTCCCATCTGCTGCAGCTGTGGGGCTGAGTTTGCCAAAAATTATGTTTAGAACCTAATCATGAGGGTGAGAGCACTGAAAGTGAGAGAAAATTTCCAGGCACAATAACCTCCTCTGTCTATGTCAACTGGGACCTGTAGGTTGCTGAAACATGCAGTGGCAATGATCAAAATCATCTGATTCATAAATTCCCTTGAATGCTAACTGGCAAAAATGGCTCCTTTGGCCTTTGAAAAAGAAAATAGATATCCTTTGTCAGGGAAAGCATAAAACAAGAGTTTTTCTTTTTTCCCCTATCTCCAAAAATACCACTTTCTATAGGGCAAAACCAGGGCAGTTTTAACTGAAGCCCAGGCAGAAAAGTTCAATCCTGCTCCAGAAAGACATATTGCACACCAAAGGAATTGTAGGATCTGGCTAATATTTAAAGAACTCAGGTTGCATGTGTGAGGCTGTAGCTTGATGGTGTTGGGCAAGAGGACTAGATGATATATAAAATTACATGGAAGGATTTACTGAGTTATTCAACCACAGTTCAAAATTCAATGTAGTGACAAAATATCTTGAACAATTCTAATTGTGGGGAAAAGTGAACACTGCTCAAGACATGTGGAAATATTATAAAATAGATAAAAAATTTCCCTCACAGACCTTACATGGTATAGAAAGAGAAATAAAAATAATTATATGCATTAGAAATAAGTACATAATATTGTTATAAGGGTATAAGAATTATAACATTAGTCTAGGGTCATGTACACTGAGAGTGATGAGTAAGGCTTGAAATTTCAAATGAGGTTTTCAAGACATTACTCTATGTGAAGCTAACATTGAGGAAAATCTCGAAGGCAGTGAAGGAGTTAAGCATTGCATGTCTGGAAAATAATGTTCCATGAAAAAGAAAAATAAGTAAAAGTGCATTAAGGTTGGATTGTGTCTAGCTTAGTCAAGGAAGAGCAAAGAGGCCAAAGAGTCTGGAGTAAAGTTAGAAAAAAAAAGAAAAAAGACACATAGTCACGTAGGGTCAGAGGGTTAATGGAATCAGGCAAGTGGGGCCAGACCTTGGCCATGATTTTGGTTTTGGTTTAGTATAAAAAAAATTCTCTGCAAGGTTCTAAGCAGGGAACTGACTTATACTTTAAAGGGATCAGTCCAGTTGCTGTGTAATAATAATGTATGTTTGAGGATGATGGTGGTAAGGCAGAGTTCAAGTTATAATTTTATTACAGGAAACCAGGTGAGATATGATGATAGCTTAGGCCTACAGGTAAAAGAAGATGGTAAGGATGATAAAAAAAGGCAGACATTAGCAAAAAAAGAAAAGTGACTTAGTGATGATAATGAAACAATGACCTCAAAATACTTAAATGTAACTACCATTCTAAATTTTCCACTAGTGTGTTATCTTTCAAAATTAAGTTCAAATTAAACCCATTATCACACAAGCAAGAGCTCATAAATTTTATAAATAGTAATCTCACTAAATAAATTTCTAAGGAAAGGACTTCATATGGAAAGAAAATTACCATAAAGGTATCAGTGCAAATGTTTAAAAAATAAATAACAGGCCCCAAATGGAGCCAGTTGTGCTGAGTCCCACGTCAGCAAACCAAGACTTAATATCTATGAGTGCCAGCCTCTCTCAGGAATATCATCTTTAACCAGTCATTCCAGAATTAGTTGGTTAGCTGTAGTGAGGTAATCTGCCTGATAGACACACCATCCCCAAAGGAAGGTGGCCCCACTTGAATGATTTGCTCTTTGTTAGAAACTTTCTCCTGTGGTGTAGGCCTGCAGCTACAGCTCTGATTTGACCCCTAGTCAGGGGAATTCTGTATGCCCTTTTCAGGTGTGGCTTCTACCTATAATATCCTTCCATTTTGTGCAGCTCCTCAGACCTCCTCTCTGCTTGCCAGACAGACTGCTACTCAATTCATGAAATAGGAGTTTCTGTTGTGCTGCAGTGGAAACAAATCTGACTAGGAACCATGAGTTTGCATGTTCAATCCCTGGACTCACTCAGTGGGTTAAGAATCAGGGATTGCCATGAGCTGTGGTATATGTGGCAGACACAGTTTGGATCTGGCATTGCTGTAGCTGTGGTATAGGCTGGCATCTGAAGCTCTGATTAGACCCCTAGCCTGGGAACCTCCATATGCTATGGGTGCAGCCCTAAAAGGAAAAAAAAAAAAAAAACCACACACCTAAAAATAGAGTTAATGTATGATCCAACAGTTTCATCCTTGGCATGTATCTGGAGAAAACTTTAATTCAGAAAGATACATGCACCCTAATGTTCATAGCAGCACTGCTTACAACATGGAAGCAACCTAAATATTCATCAGCAGAGGAATGAATATAGTGAAGTACATATATACAATTGAATATTACTCAGCCATAAAAAAGAATGGGATAATGCTATTTGCAGCAACATGGATGCACCTAGAGATTATCAGACTAAATGAAGTTAGACAAAGACAAACATCATATAAGACAACTTATATTGGAATCTAAAAAATGAAACAAATGAACTAATTTATAAAACAGAAACAGACTCACAAGCATAGAAAACAACTTTATGGCTACCAAAGGGGAAAGGGTATGGAGAGATAAGTTAGGAATTTGTGATTAGCAGATAGCTACTACTGCATATAAATTAGATAACAATCAGGGTCCTATTGTACAAGGTCCTCTCTCTCTTTATATATATAGTACTTAGTACCATATATAATATGTGTGTGTGTGCATGTGTGTATATATAAATTAATATGTCCATTAAACTGAATCATTTCACTTATCCCAGAAATTTTACACTAAATTGTAAATCAGCTACACTTCCATTAAAAGAAAGAAAGTCATCAGGATGATATAAAATTATAAATATGCATGCAACTAATAAAAACACCACACATATATAAATGCAACACTGTAGAAATGCTAAGAAAAAAAAATGATAATTCTAAGCCAGGGAGATTAAGATGTTAAAATTTAATAAAGATATAGAAGTTTTAAACTAAATAAAATCTCAATATAATGAATATAAATACAACATGACACTTTAAAATGTAGTAAGTATAACATTTTCAAGCAAAAATACCATATTCATAAAAAGTAATCAGCTACAAAGCAATAAAGTAGGTCTTATTATATCCTCAGTAGCAGTATCCTAATAGCACATTATTGACAAGAATAAAATTATGTTGACATTCAGTAAAAGGCATTTCTAGAGAACAACCACAACACAAAGTTGGGGGAAATAAATTGACTCTCGTAAGTGATCTTTACATAAAAGAAGAAATAGTAATTAAAATTGAAAATAATATGACTGGTAATGAAAACTTTTCTTTTAAAGCTAAAGTGGTACTGTGTGCAAATATACATTTAAGTTACATAAAGATAAAAAGAAATCAATTAGGCACTTAAATAAATTAGAAGAAGAGAAAAAACTAAATGAAATAAATATAAGAAAAATATTAACTATAAAAGCAGAAAATAATAATTACAATATATATAATCAGTAGGCAAAATTTCATTCCTTAGAAAGACTAATAAGATTTACAAAGTTCAAGCAATTAGACAAGTATAAAGAAAGAACAATAAGAAAAGTTAGGAATGAAAAAGAAAACATCATGGCCTAATTGTTGCAGAGATAATATAATGTTGCAAACAGCATTACTCCAGGAGTGCAATATCCAAATTCCTAATAATAATAATAAAAATATAGATACAGGGCAGAATAGAAAGTCTAAATAGTCTATAACAAATAAATTGAAATAATAGTTTTTTTTTTTTTTTTTTTTTGCTTTTTATTTTTAGAGCCACACCTGAAGTGAATGGAAGTTCTCAGGCTAGGGGTGGAATCAGAGCTGTGACTATAGGCCTATGCCAAAGCCATAGTAACACATGATCTGTGCCGCATCTGCAACCTACACCACAGCTCATGGTAAAGCTAGATCCTTAACCCAGTAATTGAGGTCAGGGATCAAACCCACATCCTCATGGATACTACTGATTGGGTTCATAACCCATTGAGCCATAATGGGAATTCTGGAAGTAATAGCATTTTATATATAAAGAAAACACAAACCACTGTGTTTTATCAGGAAATTATAGTATTTATTCAAGGAACCCATATTGCTAAGATTATTCAGACATTTATTCTCACAGTATTAAAACAATAAAAATAATAGTAATATTGGATAAATATATGAAAAATAAAGGTTAGTCATCAATATAACAAATTTCTAAACAAAATGTTATTAGCAAATTGAATGAAATACTCTCCAGAGTTTGTTGTGGACACATGTCTATACTAAAAATACAAATTAGTTCAACTTTCGAAAATAAGATGAACTACAACATAAATACAGTAAAGGAAGAAAAACTATATAATCATCTCAACAGATGCACATGAAAAAAAGTGTTGAATATTTGTACCAGACTAGGAATAAAAAAATAAACATACAAGCTGTATATATGGGTATCTACAAAAGAATTAGCAAACAACATGTTGAATGCTGAATTGTTGAAACTTTTGCTTTAGGGTCAGCTGCAAAGCAGAGTTCCTCTCATGGCACAGTGGTTAAGAAACTTGACTAGCATCCATGAGGATTTGGGTTTGATCCCTGGCCACACATAGTGGGTTAAGAATTCAGTGTTGTGGTGATCTGCAGTGTAGGCTGCAGACATGGTTTGGATCATGCATTGCTGTGGCATAGGCTGAAAGCTACAGCTCTGATATGACCCCTTGCAGGGGAACTTCCATATGCCTTGGGTGAGGCCATAAAAAGATCAAAAAGACACATACACAAAAGGTCAGCTTCAATGCCAAAATGCCCACTGTCAGTAGTAATTCATTTAACTACAGATAATAGTCAATGTAATTAGGTGTAGAAATACATGGATTTGAAATTATAAAAATGAATTCACCATGATTTTCAGAAAATATTTTAATATCTTATTTTAATGATGTTAGCCTACAATGTCTTCTAACATTATAAGACCCTGAAAAAAAAAATGTAGGTTTCTATCTAGTACCCAGTGAAGTTTCAAAAGAAACAAAACCCCTGGAGTTTTTGTAGATGTACATTGGCTTACACTTATCACTTCATAAATTACTTTGCACACACACACACAAATCTTGCATTTGCCTGTGAAGAAATACATCTATTACAATAAGACAGAACACACAGTAGTAAAATATTATTTTCTGTTATATTCAGCAGTAGATTTTAATTAATACATAGAAATGTGTCCTTGTTGGCAGCCTGAAATAACTTGTATATTATAAATGATCACTCAAAACATGCCCAAGAAGTAAAGTATCACCTAAGGCTGCCATGTTGCACAACTTCAGGGGCAACATTTTATTTATTTTTCTGGCTCCCTGGAATTGTGCAGTACAGTATTTATTTGATACATTTATACATTGGAATACAATTACTACCATATCTTTAGGTAACACCTGTGCCAGTTGGTTATATAATTACTGTTTATTTTTAGTGGTGAGAACATTTAACAGCGACTCTCTTAGCAAATTTAAAGTATGTAATTCAGTACTGTAAATTTAATCACAATGCTGTGTATCTCATAACTGAGAGTTTGAACCCTTTAACCAACATCTCCTCAATTCTCCCACCCCCACCTCCTGGTCTTCACCTTTCTCTACTGTGTTTCTATGTATAAAATGTAGCTATTTTGGAAGCAAATTGGCTATCTTTTTGGAAAGTGTTTTCCCAATACATTTTTAAAGAGATGGCCTTTGTTCATATGAACTATATTAGTAGATAGAGCCTTCAAATGCTGTTTACTTCTTATTTTGCTGAACATCTACCAGACTTATATCAACAGAGATAGAGAACATTCAGCAGCCTGACAACAGGGAAATGTTTAATAACACACATTTAGTGAGTCATTACTTGTGGAAATCTTATACTAAGAACTGTAGGAAAGTACAAAGACACATTTAGGCATACCTCAGACATCTTGAGGGTTCAGTACCAGAAAACCACAATAAGGTAAATATTGCAATAAAAGGAGCTATACATTTTTTTTGGTTCCCAGTGCATGTGAAACTTAGATTTACACTACACTGTAGATTATTAAGTATGCAATAGAACTGTGTTTAAAAAATATACAAACCATAATTAAAAATTATTTTTATAGGGGTTCCCATTGTGGCTCAGTGGTAATAAACCCGACTCATGTCAAAGAGGATTTGATTTTGATCCCTGGCCTTACTCAGTGATTTAAGGATCTGGTGTTACTGTGAGCTGTGGTGTAGTTCACAGATATGGCTTGGATCTGGCATTGCTGTGGATGTAGTGGAGGTCAGCAACTGCAGCTCAGTTTCAACCCCTAGCCTGGAATTTTCCATATGCCATAGGTGTGGCTCTAAAAAGATAAAAAAATAAAAATAAAAATATAAAATTTTCCTCTCTGTGTCATGAGCATAGAAGATACTCATTTTAACAGAAGCAGAGATTGTAGGACCAAGTAACAAACCTTGTTACTTCTTTACTAATTACTACCCTGACCCTAAACTCTTTTGTCCTGTCAATTCCTCACAGGAAACAAAAATGGAAACAAAAATCCCTTCCTATGGTCACTTTGAATCTCATTATTTTTATGGGATTGTGGTAGGGGCCCTACCACAATCCCATAAAAATGTGGGAAGGCAACTTGCACAACCAGCATCTGTGCAGGCATGCACAGCTTTGCTGCAGTATGACATAATCAGTATCCCTGTGCATCTTTGTAGCATAGACCATCCAACCAGAATTTATAGTGTATGCTACCTTATAAGGGGAACAAAGGGAAAAAAGTGTAAAGGAAAAAATAATGGAGGGCATATAAGACACTGTCCTCATTGTGTTTGGGGCTCAGCCTCTGGATATGAATCCACTGAGCCAGTGCTGGCATGAATAAACACTGCTTCTTGGCAAAAAGCCTTGGTGTCCTGTCTCTCTGTACTAGAATCTTGAAAAATTTTCTTCAAGAAATCTTTCAAGTTGAGCAGGTTTTCCTTCAAGAAGAAGAAAGCAGAAAAGGCCCTTGAGGCTGAGGGCACGGCCAGCACTTCTGCCAAAGGCAGCAAGGACAAGGCTGCCCTGGGGTTGCCACAGCTACCTGCAGGACAGGTGCAGCCTCCAGGATGCAGGCAGCAGATACTGGCAAGGAGGCGAGGTGGGGTGGGGGCGGGGTGACTTTCAGGAGGCCAATCCCCAGGAGGCTGCCATCCAGCACTGGAGGAAGGGCCTGCCAGCAAGGAGGCCAAGGCCACAGAGGAGCCCAGCAAGGCTGAGGAGCCCAAGACCAGCAAGGTGCCCTCTGCCACAGGTCTGGTGCCCCCAATGGAGCAGGAGGTGGCCCCCGTGGAGGAGGCAGCCACAGCGGCTGTGTCAGCCTGTGCAGCCCCCTCACAGGAGGCAGAGCCTGAGCTCAGTCTAGAAGCCCCCCAGCAGAGGCAGCAGAGTAAAAGGGCTAGATTTTTGTAAGGTAATCAAAGAATGTTTCTCCCCCCAGCTTGTTTGTTGCAGTGGTGGTACGTGATACATACTGGTTGTGGAGAGCGTGTCTATGACTGGGGGTTGATTTTAAAGATGTCTTTTTGTTGTTTTACTTTTTTTTCAGCAGTAAATTTTATTTCTCCCCTCCCCACAGATCCCATCTCAGATCATCCTGTTACCACCATTCCAACAGGTTGAGGAATGCTTAATTTCCTCAGCCTTGCTTCTCTTTTATTTTTAGTTTTTACATCATTATTAATGATTTTTGTATACTTTGCATCTTTATTCAAAAATGTAAACTGTCTTTGTCAGTCTATGGATGACATGCCCATATATGAAGGAGATGAGTTGGTCAAAAAAGGATATCAGATGAATTGATAGAAGTCATAATGGGGAAATTTAAGTGGTACATAATATTGCCAAGATAGTGTATCACTAGAAACAGTGTAAAGGCTTAGCCTTCTTTTTTTTTTTAAGAAAATTTATTACAGTGTATTTTGTGAAGCTGGTTTAAAACACTACAAGTCTTGACTAAGAAGGAAAGAAAGGAAAAAACAAAAACTGTAATAAAAAAATAAACTACCAATACCCATATTTTTAAAAAGATCATAATCTTAGGAATTTGTTTAAACCATAGGAACTCTTTACTTAACTCATGTTAGCTGTACCAGTCAGTGATTTGTTGTGAGACATGTTTTCATAATATTTTCTTAGCCTCTTTGCTTAAAACTCGATCTTGTCCTTCCTTACTTAGTCCCATCTTCCTGCTTGAGAAACAGTCACAGTGAAGGTAAATGACTTAAGCTTAAGAACAAAGACCTAAGGGCATGGGTTATTCATGGGGTCAGCTGAATGAGGACATAATACAATGGTCTAGGCATGCAGGACCTGTGCAGATTGGCATGCCATTTGCACATGTATGATATGTGCAAAGAATAAGAGAAAGAGGAACCTCATGACCAAGTGGTTTGTGAGTGGTCATTAACAGAATATGCATTAGAAAAGAGAACCAAGGTGCAAACCTAGGCACACAGGGTTGCCACAAATAGGTATGCCATTTGCAGAAGCACAGTGAGGATTCTCTGAAATGCTATGCATAGATAGCTAACTCAAATGCTAGTGATTCTTAAATACCTATAGTTTAGAGTAAAAATTTTAACCATTTACCAGCTAAGTGACTTTTAAAATAATAAAAAAAACTATATCCTGCACCTACAACCCCCTTTTTGCTTGACTTAATCCTCAAGAGCACAATAAAAGCAGTGTGGTTTCTTGAGGTAGGGCTCTTGGTCCCTGAGACCTTGAGTCCCCAGGTTTCCACCTTTACTTAAGACAAATGTCTCTGTGTCTTGGTTTATATTAACTTTTTTTCCTTAAGTTCCATAGCACCCATTCTTCAGCCCCATCCTGCTGTAGAATTACAAGTTGTATAGGTTTTATTGTTTATTGTTTGTTTATGACCTTAATAAAGTGTAATTATGTATTACTAGCCAGGTGTTTTTAACTGTGACCATTGCAAAAAAAAAAAAAAAATCTTGATATCCAGAAGCACATGAAGTTTGTGCTTTCCATTCTACCCTGCCATTTTTGTAAAACTGAAATCATCTTAGACCTTTTAAACACAATTTTTAAACTCATCCAAGCTATAATAAGGGGAATGCTTATGGTTTATACTGTGGTATGTATTTGATTACAGCAGACAATGCTTTCTTTTCCACTTGTCTTTGAGATTAAGGAATAAAATCTTCAGAATCACTGGTTTTGTGTAGCATTTTGTCTATCATGTTTTGTAAATACTGGAGAAGCTTTGACAAATTTGACTTAGAGATGGGATGTAACTTTGCTTACAAAAACTGCTACTAAACTCCTGCTTAAGGTGGTAAAATTTTCTGTGAGCACACTGAAGGTGAAAAATAAATGGGAATAAAATGTACAAATTTGTTGTGTTTCTTTATGTTCTAATAAAACACTGAGATTGTGAGGTCCTAGATTCATTTTGAGGAAGATCTCACATTCCATCAAGAATTACTTTTCTTGCAGTTTTTGTTCTGAGGTTTTCAAACTCAGAAATTTATAATCAGTAAAATCAGATTACTGATGAAATAACTTACAACATTCCATGCCAAATCTGTTACAATTTATCTGAATTTATTTTTAATTTAAAAGTTGAACAGTTATTGTGGTTATGTAGCATGTCAGGATGAATCACCTTAAGTACCAAAATGTTATGACCTGAAGACTATTTAAATGTCTTATGTGAAAATATTATTTAATTTTTTTCCATTTATATGATGAGTGTTTGTTTTTATTTTTAATTATTTTTATTTTTCCATTATATCTGGAAAATATTATTTAAAATGTTTTCCATTTATATGATGAATGTTTGTTTTTATTTTTTAATGATTTTTATTTTTCCATTATATCTGTCAATTTTCTACATATGCAAAAATGTTATATACGCATTTTTCATCTTGCAAGTCGAGAAACAAAATTTTACTTATTTCATCCTAACTGCAGATGGATCATGAAAAATGACTGAATATATTTCAAAAACTAATAGTGTATTACCTGCAAATGTAATTGTTATGCTTGGCTAATTTCCAAATTATAGCTTAGATTATGCATTGTGTTTAAGGAAAACAGTCTTGTGAAGAAGAAATAGTAATGAATGGATGGCATTGTCAGTTTATGGGTCTTTAGTACTTGCCTCAATTCAGTAGTTGCAATCTTTTGTTTGTTTGCCTGTTTTAATAAAAGTAGTGTTAGCATCTTGTTATTCAAAGTAAAAGAAAATAAAACTTCTTTATATAGTAATAATCCTTACTAGTCTACCTTATTTGCCTTTCCACCCCATAACTTGATTTACTTTCTTCACAGGACCCTAAACTGAATTGAATTTTAAGACAAAAGTGTGTATCTAATACCATTACTTCACTAAATACAAATAAAATGTTTACTCAGTGTGCCTACAAAGAAAATGTTTAAGCAGTGTGCCTTGTAGGATTCACAATGAGTCAGTGAACCACATATGTAACAACATACTGCCAAATCTTAAACTCATTAAAAAACAACAAATTATCTTTTGACATGCTCTTTCAATTGGAATAATGAATTATAAATAATATTCCATGACTTCTCTTTACCAAACAACCTCCTCACTAATAAAATCAAATAAAATTTGGAAGACTCTGTCCTTTTAGTTGGGGTTTCATTATCTAAATCTGGTAATCAAAGGAGTGCTTTATGGGGTCTTCCTCCTTACCAACTTTCTCTTAAATATCTACAGGGACAAGTACAGCACCTGGTATGTGGTAGGACTCAGAAAAAACAAATAGATGTAAAAAAGTAATTCTGGAGTTCCCATTGTGGTTCAGCAGAAGTGAATCAGACTGGGAGCCATAAGGTCATGGCTTCTGTCCCTGGCCTCATTCACTGAGTTAAGGATCCAAAGTTGCTGTGAGCTGTGGTGTAGATTACAGATGCTGCTTGGATCTGGTGTTGCTGTGGCTGTGGCATAAGCCAGAACCTGTAGCTCCAATTTCACCCCTAGCCTGGGAACCTCCATATGTTGCATGTGTGGCCCTAAAAAGCAAAAGTAAATAAATAAATAAATATTAATAAAATAAAAATTACACCTGAGTAGTCAAAAATATTGTGTAGCCATCTACATTGCTAGGTTTCTTCTTTTAATAGCTGGAATTTATTAATTATTACATTTATTTGATTTTAATCATTGCTTAAAACACTTTGCATGGTATTGGAGTGGTGGATTTTCCACGAAATGATTAAGTGATATTTTACATATATATTTCCATCCAGTGTTTTATAAATAACATTGTTTTCTAATGGAAAAATCTTAATATGGCTTTTTGTTTTATTAAAATAGTTTTGGGGTTAAAGATAAATAAATAACTCGTACAGATGAGTATTGTCTATTAAGTTTGTATTGGCAATATGTATAATGGCATTTGCTTTGATTATTAAATACTTCCTTTGGATTATAGTAATCATTTGATCTAATACCTATTGTTTGTAAAAAAAAAAAAAAGTGTTACCAATTGATACCAAAAAAAAAAATCAATGGGGTGCCAAAAAAGCAGTGCTTATAGGAAAATTCACAGCAATAGAGGCCTTCCTCAAAAAAAAGAAGAAAAATCTTAAGTCGACAACTAAACCCAAGACTTTAATGAATTAGAAAAAGAAGAATAAACAAAACCTAATGTTAGCTGAAGGAAGTAAATCATAAAAATCAGAGAGGAAATCAATAAAATAGAGATTCATGAAAAAATAGAAGGAAGTCAATAAAAGCAAGAGCTGGTTCTTTGAAAAGGTAAACAAAAATGACAAGCCTCTGGTCAGACACACCAAAAAGAGGAGAGAAGAAAGCCAAATAAACAAAATAAGAAATGAAAAAGGAGAATCTCGATACTGGAAAAATAGAAAAAAAAAACATAAACAGGAGAATACTATGACAAATTGTATGCCAACAAACTTGACAACCTAGAAGACATGGACAACTTTCTGGAGAAATACAGTCTGCCAAAACTGAATCAAGAAGAAATAGATCATTTGAAGAAACCAATCACTAGAAATGAAATTGAATGTAACAAAAACAGTCCCTAAAAATAAAATCCAGGACCAGATGGCTTCATGGGAGAATTCTACCAAACAGACAAAGAGGAAATTATACCCAAACTTCCTAGGGTTTTAAAAAAGTTTGAAGAAGAAGGAACACTCTCAAAGATATTTTATGAATCCAACATCACCCTAGTACCAAAACCAGACAAAAATACTACCAAAAAATAAAACCATAGGTGAATATCTTTGGTGAATATAGACTCTAAAATTCTCAACAAAATTTTAGCCAACTGAATCCAACAAAATATAGAAAAGATCATACACCACTACCAGGTGGGATTCAGCCCAGATGCACAAGGATGGCTCAACATATGTAAATCAATCACACTAACAAAAGAAAAGTCAGAAACTACATGATCAAAAGAAAAGTCAGAAACCACATGATCATCTCAATAGATGCAGAAAAACTACTTTAAGATGTCCAAAATCTTTTCATGATAAATCTCTTGACAAAGTGGGTATAGAGATAAGAAACTTAACATAATAAAAGCCATTTATGACAAACCCACAGCATATATAATATTCAATGGAGAAAAGCTGAAATTCCTCCAACTAAAATTTGAAAGGAAACAAGGATGCCCACTCTCACCAATTTTATTCAACATAGTATTGGAAGTCCTAGCCACAGCAATCAGACAAACAAAAGAAATAAAAGTTATTCAAATTGGAATTAAAGAGGTAAAACTGTCACTGAATGCAGATGACATGATACTATATATAGAAATCCCTAGGGAATCAATACAAAAACTACTCAAACTGATCAATGAATAGAGCAAAGTGGCAGGATAAGAGATTAACATTCAGAAATAAGTTTCATTTCTGTATAATAACAATGAAGTATAAGCAAAGAAATGCAACAATAAAATACCTTTTAAAATCACATGCAGAAAATCAAATACATGGGAATAAACCTGACCAAGGATGTGAAAGACTTATATGCTCAGAACTATAAGATATTAATCAAGGAAATTAAAGAGGATTAAATGAAATATAAAGAAATTCCATGCTCCTGGGTGTGAAAAATTAATATCATAAAAATGGCTATACTACCCGAAGCAACCTACAGATTCAATGCAATCCCTATCAAATTACCCATGACATTTTTTTACAGAACTAGAACAAGCAATCCAATAATTTACATGGAGCTGCAAAAGACCCAGAATTGCCAAAGCAATATTGTGGGAAAAAAACCAAGCAGGAGGCATAACTCTCTCAGACTTCAGACAATATTACAAAGCTACCATAATCAAGAGAGTGTGATACTGATTCCAAAACAGACATGCAGACTACTGGAACAGAATAGAGAACCCAGAAATAAACCCAAAGACCTATTGTCAATTTATCTTTGGGGAGGCATGCATATAAAAAGGGGAAAATAAAGTCTTTTCAGCAAGTGGTGCTGGGAAAACTGGACAGCTGCATGTACATCAATGAAACTGGAAAAAACCCTTACACTATGCAGAAAAATAACCTCCAAATGGCTTAAACAATTAAATGTAAGATAAGTCACCATCAAACACCTGGAAGAGAACATAAGAAAAACATTCTCTGACATTGACCTTACAGATCTTTTCTTAGGTCAGTCTCCCAAGGCAACAGAAATCAAAACAAAAATAACCCAATGGGACCTAATCAAACTGACAAGTGATGCACAGCAATGGAAACCATTAAAAAAAAAGAAGAAGAAAACACAAACAGACAATGTATAGAATGAGAGAAAATAGTTTCAAATGATGGAACGGAAGGGCTAATCTCAAAAATATACAATTTATACAACTCAACAGCAAAAAACCAACAACCCAATTGAAAAATGGGAAAAAGACTTGAATAGGCATTTCTCCAAAGATATGCAGATGGCCAACAAGCACATGAATAAATGCTCAACATCACTGATGATTAGAGAAATGCTAAACAGAATTACTATGAGGTACCACCTCATACCACTCAGACTGGCCATCATTAATAAGTCCACAAATAACAAATGCTGGAGGGGGTGTGGAGAAAAGGGAATCACCCTGCACTTTTGTTGGAAATGTAGGCTGGTACAATCACTATGGAGAACAGTATGGAGGTACCTTAGAAAACTGTACATAGAACTGCCATATGACCCAGCAATACCACTCTTAGACATATATCCTGATAAAACTTTCCTTAAAAAAGACACATGCACCTGCATGTTCATTGCAGCACTATTCACAATAGCCAAGACATGGAAACAACCTAAATGTCCATTGACAAATGAATGGATTAAGATGATGTGGTATGTATTTGCAATGGAATACTACTCAGCCATAAAAAAAAAAAAAAACTAATGTCATTTGCAGCTGAACTGATGGAAGTAGAGACTCTCATACTAAGTGAATTAAGTCAGAAAGAGAAAGAAAATACCATATGATATCACACATATCTGGAATTTAACATACAGCACATATGAAACTTTCCACAAAAAAAGAAACTCATGGACTTTGAGAACATATTTGTGCTTGCTAAGGAACTGTGGGAGGGAGTGGGATGGACTGGGAGCTTGTGGGCAGTAGATGCAAAATATTGCATTTGGAGTGGATAAGCAATGACATCCTGCTGTATAGCACAGTGAACTATCTCTAGTCACTTATGATGGAACATGACAGAGGATAATGTGAGAAGAAGAATCTATATATGTATGTGTGACTGAGTCACTTTTTTTGTACAGTAGAAAATTGACAGAACACTGTAAACCATCTATAATGGAAAAATTAAAATCATTAATAAATAAAAAAATAAATCCATATATCAATTGACTGAACAATTACAGTTCTAGTAGTCATATTTAGCAAATTTCAGACAGACTTCTTTGCAGAATTATTTGCCACAGAAAAATATTTGGAAAAAAATGAACAGAAGAATATACATCAGTTCTATTTTATCTTCAAATAGAAGTTACATGGCTTAAGGAAACAGAATGAATTAGGTCTATATAGACTGACATGTATAGATCTTCAGGACGCCAAGGAATAACATGCACACTGTACACATGGAGACATAATTAAAAATGCACATATAAAAATATGGTTATTTTTGCAAACATTATTACTTGAAAAATCGTAGGAACACAGTGACTGAGTCCCACATAATGGGAATATCTGCTTTTGAAGTGGGAGGAGGATTATTCTACATATTCCATTTTGCACAAATTCTATTTTTAATATTTATTATCCATTACGTTTTCAGTTTCTCATTTTAAAGTAAACCCATTACACTAAAATGTCATATGTGACATAAATAACATTGAATTAAGAGGATAGTCTATGTATTTTTAAATATTTTATCCAGTACAATACAAAGAATGAAGAGAGATGGATGACTGAGAAAAACTACAAATAAGAAAAATATAAAAATGAATGCATAAAGTAAAAATTATTTTAATTATTATAAATAATTGAATAAGTCATTGATAGCAATTTACTTACTACCTAATGTAAATACACACAATTTTCTAGTATAGTGTTAAACTAGATATTGTAGTGTTTCTATGCTATGAGGGAAACTGTTAAAATAGCACAAACATATGCTTATATTTTAATTATACTCATCATAAATCCTTTAGAGAAAAGGAAAATTTGCATCAGATTTGTGAATACCTTTAAATTTCAAGAAGATTAAACAAAATGCAAAATTTCTTTCTGCATGCAGGATGATACACTTATTTACCACATTATGTCATATGACTTTTATTTTTCTCCAGAGGTCTTTCCTAGTATTAGTCAATCAGAATTTCTTAGACTTTAGATTATGTAGTTCAATATCAGGGACATGACTGTACAAAACATACTCAATGATTTGTCAATGAAGAAGGTCTTAACAGGTCTTACATACATGAAAATACAGGGGAATAAAGAAAGAGACAACCACATTGATATGCAAAGCACAGGTCTGGAGGGCTTTCTGTCTCCCTTCCTGACTCAGGTTCTGTAGAGAGTGCAAGATGACTCCCTGAAGATGAGTAAGTGTAAAAATGACATAGAATAGATCAACCTTCCATTGGCCACCACTAAGATGTCAATGACACAGTTGTCAGTGCAGATGAGTTTCAATAATGAGAACATGTCACACATAAAGAGATTAAGGACATTGGGGCCACAGAATGGGAGCTCATAAATAGTGCTAAGTTGAATTACTGAGTACAGAAAATGTCCAAGCCAGGACACCATTAGCATGACAACACATACCATTTGCCTCGTGATAACCAAATAATGCAAGGGCATACAGATGGCCACATAGCATTCACAGGACATCAACAACAGAAGCATGATCTCTGATCAACCAAAAAGGTGATCAGTAAGGAGCTGTGTCATGGAGAATTAAGGATATAGTATTTTCCACAAAGAACAAGTCTGAAATCAAGTTGGGGGAAATAGAAAAAATAAATAAATTAGGTGTATATATAATAAGCTAGCAAGAAAGAAGTACATAGGTGAGTTTAGGGTCTTACTGACAGTCACCACAAAGAGCAGGTTGCCCACAATGGTCAAAATGTAGAAGAGCAAGAATAGAACAAAAAGAATTTGCTACTTCTTTGGAGTTTGTGTGAGGCCCAGGAAGAAAAAAGTAAGTCTCATTGTTCCTTGGTTCCATGTAGTCTGTACAGGAGCTGACATCACATATTAGAAGTGGTTTACCTACAAAACAGTGTGGGAAATTTTACATGTGTTATAAATTTCATCTTTTCCATTCAATTATAAGAATATGTATGGAGTATTTATTTCTGTCCAATATATCATACACACTGTGATTGCCAAGCTGAATATATCATAGTTTTCTGATCAGTGATATGATACATGACAAGGGACCAGACAGTTCCAGATCCACAGAATAAGTGAAGCTGTAAGAACATACATACAATGCTAAGATTCAGACTGTAGGAATATACCTCTCAAACATGAATCAGAAAATGCTTCCAGAAGAAAACATGCAAAACTGTGTTTTAAAGGAAAAAGGGAAGAAGAAGAAAAATGATAAGGGAATTCCATTTGTAAGGGAAAATATGTGTAATACTTAAAACCCATACAAGTCAATTTACATATCCTGTGTGAGTCAATCAAACTATGAATAGAATGGCACTGTCCTGGATTGTCTGAAACCACACTGAGACTACTTTCATAGGGTCTTATGTTGTTTATTCCTCCTTTTCCCAAACAATAATTGCTGAAGCACTTGCAATTTGTGTCTCAGCACCTATCTTTCCACTTACTTCAACCTTGTATAGGCAACATCTCCAACTTGGGCATCTATGACTGGATATAAATTTAGTATATGTAAAAATAAATTTTCAGTTTTCCATAATAAAAAGATAGTTTCCCATGTCATTAAATGTTACCACAAAAAAAAACCCACCTCCCCACATCTTTCACTCGCTATTTTTCTCATACTACTTATTGATAGATTTGTTTCATCCTCTTGTCTCAAATCTCAATGTATATCATAAATTTGATCACCCCCCAGTCCTGTATTTCCTTCCTAGCCCATTGTGATAGCATCTTTCCATGTCTCTTCACTTCTATTCTGGCCTCCAATAATGTCTTCTTTTGAAGCAGCCCAGATGACTCTCTTTAAATCATGTTCTGGTTTTTAGCTCTTCACTTCTTCAGTCTCCCTCAGTGCATAGCAACCATGCACTCACAATTTAACATATCACCTTGAAATTTACCATAATAAAAACTCTACTCCCTATTTCATAGTTGAATAAATTGATGCACAGAACATCTCATTAATTTTTCCAAGGTCATGCATTTTAAGTGGTAAAACTAGAATTGAATCTAAAGTTAACTTATTTCAAAGTAAAATAATGTCTTACAAAATATTGTCACACAATTTGATGCATGATTCCCATTATTTACTCTTAGTCTTGCCTGTGGAGGCTTGTTAATAATCTGAAGAATGAGTTTTTAACTCAGTCAAAGGGATGTGGAATTCTTCTTTCATCCAGTTTAACACCAGAGGGCCAAAGGCTGCATTTTTACTTGAGGAAATAATTTATTTCATTTGAATGTCTGCTCATTTCCTCCATGGATTTTTTTGATTACTCAGAAGATTGTGGGGTTTTTTTTGCCCTATAAATTATTTAAAAGAAATTTTGTGGTGCTCACAAAAAAAGACAGAAAAAATATATCATAGGATGATTTATCAAAAAGACAAGCAAATCCTGCGTTTACATAGGAATAGTGCAAACAGTCATTTTCCGGGAAAATTTTTCTGCAGTATATATTTTCCTACTAACTTCAAAAAAGAAAAATACCATTCAACTGTGAAATCCTTATTCTCTCATGTTGGTGGAGCCAGAATAGTTGACTTGAGATTTTGAGAGAAATTCTTGTGATTTTCTTTTCTCCATGCTATATTTTAAACTTAAAAAATGACTTTCTGAAAATTTTATATCATTCCTTCAAAGGATATCATTTTTTTTCTGACATTGACAAAGATCACTGGACCGTTTGTCCCTTCTAACAATATTTATCATTGAGTCTTAGAAAGTGTCCAAGACTGAGTTAAGCTTAGTTAAATTCACTGGGTTGTTCCTGAAAATTTTAACAGTACTACTCAGCTATAAAAAGGAACAAAATAATGTCATTTGCAGTAACATGAATGAGACTAGAGATTCTCATACTAAATGAAGTACTTCAGAAAGAGAAAGATGAATACCATATGATATCACTTATATATCAAATCTAAAATATGGCACAAATGAACCTACCTACACAAGAGAAACAAACTCATGTACATGAGAACAGACTTATGGTTGTCAAGGGGAAATGAAGGGAGGGGGATGGCCTAGAGTGGGATGGTTGTTAGATGTAAACTATTGCTTTTGGAGTGCATAAGCAATGAGGTCCTGCTGTATAGCCCAGGGAAATATGTCAAGTTGCATGTGATAGAACATGATGGAGTGTATGAGAAAAAAATTGTGTGTGTGTGTGTGTGTGTGTGTATAATCATTTTGTTGAAGAGCAGAAATTGACCGAACATTGCGAATCAACTACAACAAAAAATTTTAAGTACATGTTAAATTTTAATAAGTTAAATCATATAATAAGGGCAATGTAGATGTAACATGGAGAAAAAAATAGCTTCAGAAACATGCTGAGACCATTGTCAGTCAAGAATAAAGTGGCAGCTCAGTCATTTAGTTCCAGGTAGATTAATTAATCAGAGATTCCCCAACCTTCCACAGAAGTATTTTCTTTCCTTTCCTTTGATACTAAATTTATTCTGCCTTGAAGTGTGGCTTGACATTAAAAAAAAAAAAACTATCACCAATTTGGATGTAATAATTAGTTTTTATCTATTAAATTGTTAATTTTAATTTAAGGTACCTATTTAAGCCAGAAACTGTGTTATGAATGAGAATACAACAATTACTAAAACGTGGGGGTGAGGAATCATGAAATGTTCCTTCCTGCATGGATCTCATATTCCTAAAACATAGTAAAACAATAATGAAAAAAAAAAACAACTAATAAGGTCAGTATAGACTTATTCACTGCTAATAAGGTAATAAATAGAGCACTATTAAGAAATTAGAGGGAAAATTATTCTATGGAAAAGAAGGCCTTTCTCAAAATGTGATGATTAGGCTGAGACTCAAAGGATAGGAAATGGCTATCATTGGAAGCACTACTACAGGCAGTAAAAGAAAGTAAAATCTAATTAAAGTTATCTAACTTCAGATATGATATCATCTATATTGTAAATTCCAAAAATTCAAAGGGATGTTTTCAATGATGTGTTTACAAAAAATGTAGTGAGCATGTGCACTCTTGTCCCTGATTATTAATATAAAAGATTTCCACCTTTAAATGTTGAGTCTTAGAGTTATTGTTGTGACTTAGCAGTAACTAACCCAACCAGTATCCTTGAGGATGCAGGTTCAATCCCTGGCCTCTCTCAGTGGGTTTAGGATCCAGCATTGCCATGAGCTGGGATGTAGTTCACAGACAGAGCTCAGATCCTGCATTGATGTGGCTGTGGTGTAGGCTGGCAGCTGCAGCTCTGTTTCAATCCCTAGCCTGGGAACTTCCATATGCCATGGGTGTGACTCTAAAAAAAATTTAGTCTACAGTGCACTGTAGAACACTCATGTATGGCCTTCATTATGTTCAGGTACACTCTTTCTGTACCCAATTTTGGGAGTTTTTGTCATTAAATAATGATGAATTTCCATATTATCAAGGAACATGAAGAGGAAATTAAGAAAAAAATGCATTTATAAGAGCATCAAAAAGAAAAATATCAAAACAATGTAAATCAATAATGCTTCAATAAAAATTTTAAATAAAATAAGATCAAACTTAAGGCAGAGGCATTTCATTTTCTACAATGAAAGTATGAAATGTTGCTGAAAGATGTTACAAAAGACACATGTAAAAAATGACTTTCATGAGTTAGAATACTTAAGGTTATTAAGATGTCCATACTACCTAAAATGATTTATGTAATAAATTATTACCTATCAAAGCACCAACGTTTTTGCAAAAATTGAAAAAGTCATCCTAGGAGTTCCCATTGTGGTTCAATGGAAACAAATTTCACAAGTATCTATGAGGGTGTGGGTTCCATCCTTGGTCTTGCTCATTGGGTTAAGTATCTAATGGGCCATGTGTTGTGGTGTAGGTCACAACTGGGGATTGTATCCTTAGTTGCTGTGGCTATGGCATAGGTCATCACCTTAAGCTCTGATTAGACTCCTAGCCTGGGAACTTTCATATGCCACAAGTATGACATTAAAAAAAAAATCTGGAATTTCCCATAGTGGTGCATTGGAAATGAATCCAACTAGGAACTATGAGGTGGCAGGTTCAATCCCTGGCCCTGCTCAGTGGGTTAAGGATATGGTGTTGCCATGAGCTGTGGTGTAGGTCACAGATGCAGCATGGATCTGGCATTGCTGTGGCTCTGGTGTATGCCAGTAGCTATAGCTCTGATTAGACCCCTAGCATGGGAACCTCCATATGCAATGGGTGCAGCCCTAAAAAGGACAAAAGACTAAAAAAAAAAGAAAAAGAAAAAGTCCATCATAAAATTCATATGAAATATCAGGGGAACTCAGCCAAAGCAATCTAGAGTAATAACAAAGTTGGGGGTTTCCTATTCCTGATTCTAAAACATACTACAAAACTGTGGGCACCTCAGCATTATGGTTTGGGTGTAAAGGCAGGTATATAAGAAGTCATGCCCTATATGGCAAAGTAGAAAACCCTGAGCTCACTTCTTCCCATAGGGACACCAAAATGCAGAGCAGCTACTGAGGAGAATGACCTGAAGTCTAGCAAAAAAAGTTCCTATACAGCAGAAGTATAAATGAGGGACTACTACAAAACAGGTAGCAGGAGGCAATAGAGTCAAGACACATACTCCCAAGTGGGGGATCAACAAATAGATCAACAATAGCAGGGATTCTCTATAAAAGAGATTAACCACATCAAAGAATGTATCAAAGCCCATATCCCTACACTGACTACCTGAGTTAGTATTCTGTCTCAATTCCTCCCACTCCCCCGAGTTGGAGACTCCAACTGTGGGGAAAAGGGGCGATGACCACTCTTGACTTCTTCCTGCTGAAAAGGGGCAACATTAGGGAAAGCAGTTAGATCTCCATTCATGGATAGTCAAGTGGGCTTTGATACATTGCTTTGGATATCCCTTCTATCAATATTTGAACATTGATAGCATTTAATCAGGAGGTAATGAAGACAGAAATACAATTAATTATAGAGGGTCTGAATAAAAGGATCAAGATGACAATGAATATGGTGAAGAAATATTTTCACAAGGAGGAGGAGGTCAGATGGTTCCACAGGGCAGCTCCAAAAACTAGAGCTGGATAGGACAGCTCATGGATCTACTGTTGAAGATCTAGCAGGGAATTAGCAAGTAAATGCTGAAAAAAAGGCATCTTTTAAATCTAGTCCATCGAAGGCAGGCATAAACCTTGATTAGGCTCCATTGGCATGTGCCCCCCCCCTTTTCTTTTTCTCTTTTTTTTTAGGCTAGAGGTTCAATCATAGCTGAAGCCACCAGCCTCTCTTTCTAAAAGAGGAGTCACACGCTCTGGAAAAATAAGGCATTGAGAGAAGAAAATGGATTCCCAGTCACAACTCAAAGGTTGTATAAAAAATTTTGTAACCAGATTGCCAGAAATTTGAATGTGGCAGATTCATGTGGGAGGGGCCCATGATTGGAGAGGAGGACTGAAAACTGGCTCCCATATTCAGGAGGAAGCCAATAGGCTGTCTTCCTACATTTAGGGTCACCCAGAGCTCCTGAGTGGTGATAAGGACAGCAGCCATTATGGAAATGTCCCATCAGTCTTGATCCTAGGCCTGAGGGGTCAACCACAGAGACCTTCATCTTCAGGGGCAGTCCCTCTTCCAGTGATCTCCCCAACATATGGGGCACAGCCTAGGTGCTGTGGTTTGAGTCTTAGGGCATTCCTATTTAAAGGGTCCCTCTTTTCCACAGAGGAAACAGGCTCTGGGCATAGGTCTCTGCCCTAGTCCTCTCACCTTGGAAACTCCAAGGTTGACTCTCTGTAGTGCCATAACAAGAGCCTCAGCCTTTTCTCTGTCTCTCTTCTTTTTCTCCTTTGATTCTTCCTGGCCCTGATTATAACATTTGAGTTGCTTCTCTGAGGAGGTGCTCCAGGTTCTGATCAGGGCCAAAAGTAAACTTTTCTAGCTTTTGCCATGTATCTGGCACCAATTGAGCTATGAATTTATCCTTAAGAATTATTCGGCCCTCCATTGTTTCTGGGTTCCTTGGTGTATGTTTTCTCAATGCCTTTCTGAGTCTTTCTAAGAAAGCTGATGGACTCTCTTGTTCCCCTAGTAAAACTCTGATAGTTTTTAATGGGCTTTACTTATGAGGCTTTTAATCCCTCAACTATACAAATAATAAAATGATTTCTATGCCAATTGTGTTTCTCTCCCTCATCAGCAGATCAATTGGGATACTCATAGGAACTGCCTGACACCCTGTGGGGAATCTTGTTCTATCTAGTTCCATTCATCTTCCCCAGCTTTGAGCAGTTTTGAAGACTTTATGTGTTTTTTTTTTTTTTTTTTTCAGTAATAACACAATGTCCTTTCAGGCTAACTCAAAGGACTGCATGAGACCCTGAAAGACAATGATCTCACAAATGTCTCTTAATTTCTTCCCATGATGTTACTCTAGAATTGTTCTCATAGGGAGTAACACAATACAAAGTAAAAGATTAATTGATTCCTTTTTTGACTCTTCATAAGTATAATTTCCATCCCAGATTTGGATATATTTAAAGTTAACAGGAATTTTCCACAAATCAATTTGAGGCTTGCTATCATCAAATTCAGGATAGGAAGGCACAAGGCCTGAATCTTTCCAACTTATGGGGCTTTGGGCTTTAGTTATTATTTTTTGTTGGCCTGATCAGCTGGAGACTGTCCAAGAGAGTAATTCTTTAACAGAACAGAGGTTGATGGCCCATACATACAGGAATTGTCTTCCGCTTAGGGGACCAATCCCATACAGTTCCATAGGAACCATTAAGAAGTATGATCCCCTCTTTTTCCCTGCATATATTCCAATGAATTTGATTTTTCATTCTCTTGAAGGTATCTGTCCTTTTTAAGGGACATAAAGTCCTGTCTGGCATCCACATATTAACTGGTTTCACCTGGCAGTAAGTGAAACTCCAGCCTGTAACTAAATGTCCATCTTCACTAGTGGGCATATCTAAATTTCCTGAAAACCACATTTGAGTTTCAGGAGTTGAACATATGTTTTCTTTTCCAATACAAATTTGCCAATTTTTAAACCCTAAAATTTGATTAAAAGGCATCCCTTCTTCCTTTTTTAAAACAGTGCTGTTTGTCATCCTCCTGCCCAGGGACCCAGGAGGAATCATTAATAGATAAATATATATGCACTGGAGCCTCACCCCATTCCACAGGTCTCAATAAAGGAGGATTGGGGATATAGGCCGAGTAGGTATAATTGGTTTCTCCCATTGCTTCTAAGGGAATACTCACTGTGATAGAAAACAAAGTAAAGACAGGACCAAATTATTTGGAGTGATAGGCTTTCCTTCTCTTCTTAGTAGATTTTTGGCTTCTTGGGTTAGATGTTTAATCTGACCCCAAGTGGGAAGATGAGCCCTTCAGGTCTGTGGCAGCGACACATGTGTTGGTGTCACAGACATCACTGCTATATCCATGGTGGGCAGTTCTGGATCCCCAATCATGAATCTGGGTCTCTTCAGTATGTTCTCATCCATCATTCTTCGTCTGGGGTCTGAAGTCGAGGGATGCTTCACAGGCTTGCTCATGATATGGTTTGATTCTTCTTGATGGATTCCAAACAGGTTGTAATCCATGACCTAGTGAAATACAAGCATATCCCCTACCCCATGTAAAAAGTTTTCCTGGAGACCAGAAGTTTGTTAATGGATCCTGCCAACAAATCAAGGGCTGTTCAGCCTGAGGAAAGTTAATCTTATTTTGTTCTGTACTAAAATGTCTCTCTGCAGCCATTTTTTCATCAGAGGCCAAATTTAAAAAATTTAGAATGAATAAGGTTTTATTTAAAAGTGTTTGTTGTGACTTAACTATTTCTGTGTCTCCCCCTTTTTGTTTTTGAAGAGCCTGTTTTACATATAAATTGGCTCATTCCACAATAGCCTGTCTTTGGGGGTTGTAAGGGAGACCAGTGAAGTGAGCAATATGCCATGTATCCAGGAATATTTTAAGTTGATAACTGATATAAGCTGGATCATTATCAGTTTTGTTTGTGGCAGGCCCATGACTGCAAAACAGGCATATAAATTATGAATAACATGTTTAGCAGATTGACCAGATTGAGCTGTAGCCCAAATGAATTTAGAGCAAGTGTCAATACATACATGAATAAATGACAATTTTCCAAGATATGAATAATGAGTAACATCCATTTGCCAGAGAGCATTTGGTTCAAGTCCCCTAGGGTTAACTCCAGGCTCAGATTGAGAAGGATTGTTAATAATTTGACATGCAGGACATTGATGGACAATCACCCTAGCTTTAGCCCATATTATTCCAAGTCTCTTTTTAAGGCCTCTGAACATTTACATGTGTTAAATCATGAAAATATTGAGCTTCTTGACCTAGTGTCACCAAGCAGTCAATTTCTTTATTTCTTGCAACTAGAGGCCCAGGTAAGTTACTATGTGCTCTGATATGAGTAATATAAAATGGATATCTTCTTTTCCTTACAACAGTTTGTAATTCTGTAAACAAGTCAAATAACAAGATAGGTAAATTTCATTTAATGGTAGTGGTTGCAATCATTTTGGCAGTATGAGCTACATATGCTGAATCAGAAATAATATTGATTGGTTCAGGATAGTCCCTCAAGGCATGGATTACAGCAGTTAGTTCAGGCTGTTGGGCAGAAAGGCCAGGTGTTTCTATAATTTTAGATTGATTAGCCACATATCTGGCCTTCCCTTTACTAGTACCATCAGTAAAGATCACAGGGGCTTCAATGATGGGTGAATCCTTCATCTTTTTTGGAAGAATCCATTGAGTTGATTTATAAATTGTAAAATAGGGTTTTTTGGATAATGATTATCTATTGATCCTACATAATCTGAAAAGAAAATTTGCCAACCTATGTGGTTTTTAAAACAATTTTGGATTTCCTTAACAGTTAAACTAACAATTACATGATTCAAATCTTTTCCAGACATTTGCACACAATGAATACGACATTTCAGAATAAGTTGTGCCATCAGGTCCAGGTACGGAGACAAAGATTTTGTGACATTATTGGTAAGAAAAAGCCAGTAGAGAATATTTCCTAATTGCATCAATATTCCCATGGGAGAATGAGGAGAAGGTATAATTACTAACTGAATGGGCTGGTTTACATTGACCCCGACTTAGTTGGGAGTTTTGTATTTTACTTTCAATCTTTTGTAGTTCTCCTCTGCTTCTGCAATTAGAAAGTGGGGGCTGTTTAATTTAGAATCTCTCCTAAGTAAGGAGAAAAGATTTGGCAATTCCTATGTAGGAATCCCCAAACAAGGTCGGAGCCAATTAATATCTCCTAACAGTTTTTGTAAATCATTTAATGTAGAAATTTGATCTCTTCTTAATTCTACCTTTTGAGGGTAAACAGTGGTACATTCAACTACAGTTCCCAGATATTGATATGGACTTTTTATTTGAATCTTTTCAGGAGCAATAATCAATCCTTCTTCTTTTAGACAGTATTGCAAACATTGAAAAACCTCAGTCAGCTGCTCCTGAGAGGGTACAGCACAAAATATATCATCCATATAATGAACAATACAACATTTAGGAAATTGTTGTAGGACTGGCTCAACAACTTAAGCCACATAATACTCACACGAGGTAGGGCTGTTTAACATACCTTGAGGCAGGACCTTCCATTGATAATGCTTTCTAGGGGCTATATTGTTTATCACTGGCACTGAAAAAGCAAATTTTCCCCTATCTTCTGCATATAAAGGAATTGTGAAAAAGCAGTCTTTTAAGTCCAGGATAATTAACAGCCAGTCAGCTGGTATCATACTAGGAGATGGGAGGCCTTGTTGAAGGGCATCCATAGGCTGAATTACAGCATTTACTCCTCTTAAATCTGCTGACAATCTCCATTTTCCTGATTTTTTTCTGTATAACAAACACTGGTGAATTCCAAGGACTAAAGGATTCTTCTATATGGCCCTTCTTTAATTGTTCTTGGACAAGATCATTTAATACCTTTAATTTTTCTGAAGAAAGAGGCCACTGCTCAACCCAAACTGGTTTTTCTGTAGTCCATTTTAATTGAATAGTTTCAGGAGAAGCATAATTATTTTTACAAGCAGTGGCCACTAATGAAAAAGCCAATGTCCCAAACCAGATTTATCCATTTTAATCTCAGATGCAACAGGTTTCACTCTCCCATGATGATGTTGACCTAACTCCAGTCTGTGAATGTAGCCCTCTTTCTGTAGCATTTTTTGGCTTTTATGACCATATTGATCTACTGGTGATAAGTAAATTTCTGCATCCCACTGTTGTAATAAATCTCTCCCCATAGATTGATAGGGTGTTGAGCAACATAAGGTTTCAGTCTAGCTGGCTTCCCATCAGTCCTTCAGAATTAAGCCATTGGGCACTCTTTTTGAGACCCTCTGCTTTTCCTAACCCAGAGACTTCAATATTCACTGGCTGAAGAGGGCAGGTGTCTGGCCAGTGTAAATGGCTAATGATTGAAACATCAGCCGCAGTATCAATCAATCCTCTAAAAGATTTCCCATTTATGATAACTTGACAAGTGGGTCATTCTTCTAGGACCTTTTCTGATAAAAACACTCCTGCCCCTCCTGTGGTATTGAATCTCTTCTGTCTAAAATTATTCCTCTCTTTTTTCTTCTGGACTCTAGGTAAAATTAAGATTTGAGCAATCCAATCCCCTTTTTTAAATTTCCAAGGAATCACAGTGGAAACCATCACTTGTACTTTATCATCCCTTATATTATCCAATATCCCAGTATGAGCTCAAACTCCTTGTTCTGTTAGCCCCACCCTTCCTATTATCCATCCTACTATATCTGTTGGTAATGGTTTTTCCAATTTGGTTGTAATAGAAGTAGGAGTTTCACTAGGAAGGAGAATTGAATCCTGTAAACTAGGGAGATCTACTTTGATATTGAATGCTCATGCAGAGCATAGTCCCAGGGAATCTCACATTGGTTGAGAGTTTGGGTCTTGTTCTCAATAGGAAAAGCTTACTTGGTTGATGGGGCTGGAAGCTTGCCCCAAGGAGAGTTTCCCAACAATGGGGTTCCATCTTTTAGAAAGAGGGACCAGCACTGTTTAGCCCAGTGACTTCCTTTATTACATCTTGGACATAGTCTGGGCTGTTTATTATTGTTACTAGAAGGTGCTGAATCTCCGTGAAAGGAAAGTCGGGCTCGTGGAGGAATATGACATTGTTTTTTAGTATTTCCTGTCTTGCCACAATTAAAACATTTTTCTGAAAATTTGTCCTTCACCTTTAATTTAGCCATTGCTTGGGCTATCATTGAGGTCTTAAAGGACCCCATCCCCACTCCCTGACAGGCTTTAATATATTCAACAATGTTAGCTTTTTCTTTTAAAAATTCTATGGCCTTTTTGCAATCAGTATTTGCATTTTCATATGCTAACAATTGAAAAAATAATATCAGACACCTCAGAGTTAGTAATTTGTCATTTTAATGCCTCTTGTAAATGAGCTATATATTCAGTATAAGGTTCCTTAGGGATTTGTAGGATCTTTTGAAAAGAAGTATTTATTTAACCCTTAGATTCAAGTTTATCCCATGCTGTTAAGCAACATTGTCTAATAGCCAAATCATTCATTATCATTTGATCTTGAATATTACTCCAAGGACCAATCCCTAACAATTGTTCCATTGTAATCAGAAGATTTCAGACTGATTAAGATTAGCAGTAATTTGGGCATGAGCTTGCCAGCAAGAACTTAAATTGTAAATATTCACTGGGCAATAGCACAGCATGGGTTAAGTTATGCCAATCAGCAGGAATCATATTATTTCCTTCTGCTACTCCCTGCATGATTCCTTTTATAAAGGGAGAATTAACACCATAGTTTTGAATGGCCTGCTTTAATTCTTTAAGAATTTTAAAAGGAAAGGGCTCATGAATGAGCTCATAAACTCCATCAGGGTTGGCAGGATCAATGCCTGGAGCCACTGTCTCCCTGACAGTTACTGGAAAGGCTAACTTCCCTTTGAGCCTGTAATATTCCCTGTTGAATGGATGATAGGTGGTATTCATGGATAAAGTTCATTTTCTTTACAACCCTAGAAGTAGAGGCTTGATGAGTCCTCATCACCTCACTCCTAATAGTAGGCAATTGAGGAATATCAGAATCAAAAATTGGAGCTGAAGACTCAGGAGCCAAATATTCTCTATGATGATTTTGTTCAGGGACTGAATATTTAGGTTCCTCCAACAAAGGAGGAAACTTTCTTCTTCCTCCCCTAAGTCCTGTAGAGGTTCTAAAACTGATTTAATTAAGTTCCAAGTACTCCAAATGGACACAGGAATTGGAACACCCTCATCATGCAATATCCTAAGTTCCCTTTCTACTGTCTCCCATATCTTTAAATATAACATTTCTAATGTAAGAAACCAATCACAATATTTCTCAATAGTCTGAAAAAGTTCCAAAAGTTTACATTCACTTCCTTTGCACCCCCTTTTTTAAGGAGTATTCCCTACAGACAAATATAAGGACTATAGTTTCCTGCAATTACCTTATTTCCCATGTTACCCTGTAAATACCTGAGAGAGGGAATGTATCCATAGGATTTCTTTAGTATGACCACACAAAATTCCTCCCTTATTCTCAGGGCTCCACAGCACTTCTAGTGAATAAAAATTCCACTGTTATCGTGGTCCTTTTTTCCTCCTGCCTGCCTGTTAGCCCCATGTCAGGCACCACTTGCCAGACCAGCTCAGGAGGATGGGGCTGAAGAATGGGTGTTTCAGAACTTAAGGAAAAAAGTTAACATAAAACAAGACACAGAGACAGTAAGGTGGGAACTGGGGGACTCAAGGACTCAGGGTTCAAGAGCCCTTCCTCAAGAAACCACACTTTTATTGTGCTCTTTAGATGAGATCAAGTGAGGAGGGGCTATGGGTGGAGGATATAGGATTTTTTTACTATTTTATAAGTTCTTTTACTATATTAAAAGGCATTTAGCTGATAAAAGATTAAGCTTTTACTCTGATCTTTAGGCACATAACAGTCTTTGTTCTTAAGCTTAAGTCATTTACCAGCACTGTGACTGTTTTTCCAAGCAGGAAGATTGGATAAAGTAAAGAAGGACAAGATGTAGTTTTCAGCAAAGAGGCTAAGAAAATATTGTAGAAACATATCTCATGACAGCAGGGAGCCAAAAAAGAGGGGTGGAGTGGGTGGTATATCTGGCAGGATAGGTGTAGGCTGGAGTGGAATGTGAAAGTTAGGGAGAAGATGGTGGGAAGGTAACAGGCACAATAGTTTGGTGTCCTTACAGAGCTCTGGGTTTAAAAAAAAAAAACAAAAAAACCTCCCAACCCTCATGCCCACTACACTTGATGAGACCCCAAAGTTGAAGGGGGATAGGGAAAATGGAGGAGCAGCTTGAGCAGTTGAGATATGTCCATAGTGAATCCCCAGAGTGAATGAGCATCCCCATAACTTCCCCTACTTCACAAAACAGGTCCCTCCTCATCAGTTAGTTAGGGGATTCTCCCTGCTTCTACAGTATATCTCTCTATTTTTTTAATAGTTTTTTTTCCATCAAGGTCCTCTTCTGTTTCTTTTTTTAATTCCTCACCACCCCCTCTTTTCCCATCTCTCCTCCTAATACACACCTTTTTTTAGTAAGGGGAATACCATGATGTCTCTCTAGCCTGGCCCCTGTAGACACAACCTAGGGGCCTGCTGTTAAAACCACTTTATCCAAACAAGGTATCTGTCTCATGGAAAATCCCTGTCTATTGTGCTGATGCCTGGTCTGTTGGTTCCTTTTGGGATCACCTTGATTTGTATTCTTCTAAATAGGGACTCATCTAAGGCCAGGGAAGTCCTCACTGACTCTTTCTCTGAGAACTCTATGTATGCAAAACCTTTAGGATGGCCCCTAAATTTGTCACATAGTAACATGGTTGATGGAACCACAGCCATGAAAGTGTGCTTTCAGCTGTTCTGCTCTTTCACTATAGTCCACATTGCCAAAATATATCTGGAATCAGCTTCCATCTTCTCCTCAATGGACATGATAACTGGGCCAGCATTTTCTGAAGGTGGGCTCATATTCACATGCTTCTCTTCCATGTTCTGTAGCTTCTTTAGCTTCTCAGCTTCTTCTTCCACCTCCCATACTCAAGAATTGATCACTTCCAACTCCAGTTACTCAATGGTGCCATTCCCCAGGTCACTCTTCACCAGTCCCAGCTCCACTTCCTCCTCCTCCTGGCTGCTGAGGACTCTGGAGCCAGGCCCTGGGAAGGAGATAGGTGGGGGCATGAGGCCAGGGCATCTCCTCATTGGGCTTGGGCTCTGTCTTAGGTTCCTGCAGCAGCCCCTCTGGCTCCAGCTCCTCAGACTATAAGCATTTCCTATAGTTCCCTAAACCCCAGGGCCCCCTTCCTGACCTCTCCACCAACCCTGGGCACAAGATGATGTCACTGCCCCTGCCCAGAGCCCTGACCACTGCAGCTCCTTCTGCTGCTGCCACCATAGCCATCGATACTCAGACTGTGTGTAATTTATTATAAAATTAAAGCATAAAAATTAGTATGGAAAAGATCAGCCATCAAATAAAATACATAAAATCATTAATAGATAATCTATGAAAAAGGAATACACATCACTTTAAGCATTTAAGTTGATGCCAAATTTAAACTATATTTATCTGTAATTAAAACATACAAATGAGATTATTTAGTCAAAATTTAATATATCATAAAAGTTCAATAAGAATGTTTTGTTCAGAATGTGGTCAAAAAGGTATTTTCAAGACTGAGGGAGTACTAAGTTTGGTAAAGGTCATGAATGGTATTTTGGCAATGCTATGAATATGAGGAATTTCAATACATATATCAATTGATGCAGCAATTTCACTTGCAGGAACTCACACTAAAAATTTTTCAAAAAAATATACTTGCAAAATTATTTCTTATAGAAAAAGACTGAGGACATTGTAAAGAGGACTGGATACACCAATTTTAATATGTCTTTGTACAATAGTTACAAAGGTGAGGAAACAGAATGTGTTACAGCTACACAGACTGGCATGTAAAGATTTTCAGGAGGCTGAGTAGTAAAGTGCAAAAAATAGTCATAAAGGCAAACACATATATGCAAATATACTTGTTTTTGCAAAGATTATTACTGAAAGACTCTTAGAAACAGACTATAGTGGCCACCTCTAGATGAAATAGAAGACTCTGGTTTCTGATAGTAGGAGGTTTATTCTACAATTTTTCATTTTGCATAAATACAATTTTATTGAATCTATATTATCAAAATAACTTACTGCCCAAGGCAATATTGCAAGCCCTATCAAATTACCAAGCACATTTTCCACAGAACTAAAACAAAATATTTTTAAGTTTGTTTGGAAGCACAAAAGAACTGGAATAGCCAAAGCCATCCTGAGAAAGAAAAATGGAGCAGGAGAAGTCAGGCTCTCTGACTTCAGACTATACTACAAAGATACAGTCATCAAAACCATATGGTACTGGCACAAAAACAGAAATTTAGATGTGTGGAAAAGGATAGAGAGCCCAGAATTAAACCTATGTACATACTGTCTACTAATCTATGAAAAAGGAGGCCAGAATATACAATGGGGAAATATGGTCCCTTTAATAAGTGATGCTGTGAAAACTGGACAGCTACATATAAAAGAATGAAATTAGAACACTCCTAAACACTGTACACCAAAATAAACCCAAAATAGATTAAAGACCTAAATATAAGACTGGACACCATAAAATTCTTATAGGAAAACATAGGTCAAACACTCTCCAACATAAATCACAGCAGTATCTTAGATCCACCTCCTAGAGTAATGACACTAAAAACAAAAATAAAAAATTGGGACCTAATTAAACTTAAAATTTTCTGCACAGCAAAGGGAAACCTAACCAAAATGAAAAGACAACCCACAGAATGGTAGAAAATATTTGCAAATGAAGCCACTGACAAGGGATTCATCTCCAAAATTTATAAACACCTCCTTCAGCTCAATATAAAAAAAGTTAATAAAAAACCAAATCAAAAAAAAAAATGGGAAGATCTAAAAAGGCAATTCTCCAAAGAAGATATATGAATGCCAAAAAACATATAAGAAGATGTTCATCACTAATTATTAGAGAAATACAAAACAAAACTACTATGAGGAACCACCTTATACTGGCCAGAATGGCTGTAATATAAAATATACAAACAATAAATGGGGAAGAGGGTATGGAGAAAAGGGAACCCTATCACACTGTTAGTGGGAAAGTAAATTGCTACAACCACTGTGGAAAACTCTATGGAGATTTATCAGATAACTAAAAATAGAATTAACATTTGATCCAGAAATCCCAATCCTGGGCATCTATCCAGAGAAAAACATGACTCAAAATATACATGTAATACAATGTCCATTGCAGTATTATATACAGTAGCCAAAACATGGAAACAACCTAAACATCCATCAATAGAGGACTAGATAAGGAAGATATTATGCATATACAAAATGGAATATTTTTTGGCCATTACAAGGAAAGATATAATGGCATTTGCTGCAATGTGGACAGACCTAGAAATTATCATGTTAAGTGAAGTTAGTCAAACAGTGAGACACCAACATCATATGCTATCACTTACATGTGAAATCTTAAAAAAGGACACAATGAACTTTGCAGAACAGATAGTGACTCACAGACTTTGAAGAACTTATGGTTTCCAAAGGAGACAACTTATGGTGCTGGGATTTGGGATGGAAATTCTATAAAACTTAGTTGTGTTGATCATTGTACATTTATAAATGTAATAAAATTCATTGAGTTAAAATTAACTGTCATCATTTTTATACAATATATAGTAAAGGATCCATTAAAGTACAGTAGGCTGAAACATTTGTCAAAGCCATGTCTGGAGTATGAGTTTCCTAGTTATGATTCTAGAGAATCATCTTAGACCTTCCCTTATCTGATGAGCTGGGAATCAATTTTACTTTGGAAACAGATATGCAATTATATTGTACATATTAAAATGTTTAAAAATAATTTATAAATACTACAAATAACATCAAATAATTTCATTTTTTTCTACATGTAGTTTATGGCTATTCCTCTAAACATTCTTGTATGCAACAATAAAAAATCAATAATCAATAAAATGTCCTAATATAGATATATTAACTAAAACTCTGTCTTTTAAAAGATTTGAACTTGAGTAACTTATTGCACTACAAGAGTTGAACAATCTGTAGCATAGGAAATCACATTATCTTCAGAAATACTGTAATGAATCTCACAGTACTATATCAAGTGACTATGCAAATTTGTGACAACTAATTTTCTGAAAATGTTTTCTCAAGGCTATAGATCAAGGGGTTCAGCATGGAAATCACTACTGTGTAAAATGCAGAAGGCACTTTAACTGTGGGCAAAGACTTTTCAGGGTTAGGGTTACAGTAAAGGAAAAGGATGGTTCCATGGAATACGGTGATGGCTGTCAGGTTGGAGGCACAGGTAGAGAAGGTTTTCTCATGTTCACTTGCAGTAGGCATCCTCATAACAGTGATACAAATGAGTACATAGGATGTCAGAATTATCATCACACTGCTTGATTCATTGAATATGGCAATAATAAAACATAGCATCTGACTGATATAGGGGTTTGATCAGGAAAGATAAACCAGTACAGAATGGTCACAGATAAAATTATTTATGATGCTAGACTCATGATAAGATAATGCAAGAATAAAATATTTAAATGTCAGGGAACACACTATCCCCCTTGAGCAAGACCCAGCCACCACCAGCAGAACACAAAGCTTCTGAGATATAGCAGTGATATAGAGCAAGGGGTTACAAATGGCCACAAAACTATCATAGGCCATCACTTCTAACATGACAGTTTCTGTTACTCCAAATATGTGAGCAAAACAAAATTGCACAATGGACCCAGAAAAGGAGATGGTTCTGTCTCCACAATCAAGTTCTCTAAAAACTTAGCTGTAACTATGATAGAATAATGGAAATCTCCAAAGGACAAGTGACTAAGGAAAAAGCACATGATCATGTGGAGTTTTGAATTGATCTTGATGATGACTACCATGCCCAGACTCCCCAACACAGTGACTGTGTAGATAGACAAGAAAACCAGGAAGATTGGAACCTGGATATCCTGGTTCTGGATATTCTAAAAAACACAGAAGAATAAATGTGGGTATGATATTCTGATTTCCTTTTGATAACATCATGACCCCTGTTGAATAAAGAACCAAAAGTTATTCCTGAAAAGTAGACATTAACAGAAAAGAGAATCAGAGAAGGAGGAAACTTCATAGGTCTCATTGAAGTTGATACAGAACAGTGATTCTTGGAGTTCCCATCATGGCTCATAGTGGGTTAAGAATCTGACTAGTACCCATGAGAATGCAGTTCTATCCCTGGCCTTGCTCTGTGGGTTAAGGACATGGTGTTGCCACAAGCTTCAGCATATGTCTCAGACACAGCTTGGATCCTGCAGTGCTGTGGCATAAGCTGGCAGCTGCAGATCCTTTTCAACCCATAGCCTGGGAACTTCCATATGGTGCAGGTGAGGCACTAAAAAGACAAAAAAAAGAAAGAAAGAGAAGAATGTTTCTTGAAGTATGGTCCTCAAACCAGCAGCAGTGAGAGCAGCTGAGAATTTTTTAGGGATGCAAAGTCTCCAGTATCATCACTAAATTCCAGAATCAAAGACTCCAGAATGGAGCCTGCAAGTTATGTTTTAACCAGCCCTCCAGGTAATATTGATGAATGATAAATTATAAGAATCACTAAAATATATATAATAATCATGCTACTGTCTAAAATTTAGCCTTCATTACTGAATTGGTGAATTAATATTAATATATTACAGAACTGAAGTATAAATTTAGACCAAAAATAAATGATAGAAAACAACAGCAAGAGAGGTAAGACAGAAGAAAAAAGTACCTTGTTATGGTTCTAAGAATGATACTAACAGAGGTCCCATTGTTGCTCAGTGGTAATGAACCTGACTAGTATCCATAAGGATGCAGGCTCAATTCCTGGCCTTGTTCCCTGGGTTAAGGATCAAACATTGCCATGAGTTGTGGTTTGAATCCTGCATTGCTATGGCCCAGACCATGAGCTATAGTTCCTATTCAAACCCCCTATCCTGGGAAATTCCATAGGCTACAGGTGCAGTGCTAAAAAAGACCAAAAAAAAAAAAAAAAAGAAAGGTTGTCAGATAAATCTCAGTGTAAATTTTTTTGTTTTTGTTTGTTTCAGACATTATAAAGAATTAAATACCCACAGAATGTGTGAGTTGGAGTAAATAAAAAATTGTATCTAGTCCCATGCCTTCCTTCTGGTTCTTAAAAATTGATTACAGAACCTTACACAAGAAATGATGATGTAGCCACCACCAAAACCTCCATTAATGGTGCACTGCCTCCTGAAGAAATTTTATGGCTCTTTTATTGAGATCTTATTTAGCATTTTTATTTGTTAATTAAAGTTAATTAATTAAATTGCATTTATTACATATTAATATGCCTTTTAGGTCATCTATTCTGATATACATTTAAAGATTATAAATATGTACAATATAAAATATATATAACATAAATAGAAGAACAGGCATGTATTAGTTCAACAACAATAGTTTCATACAAAATATCTCCTAAGGTTCAATGAGAAATAAGCCCTCTTTATGATGAGGCAAACTTTAGGAAGATAAGGAGGTGAAAGCAGTAATGCCATAAAATAAATGACTTCAAGATATAGACATAAAACTGCCACAAAAACATATGGATGATTTTGTTCCATCTATTTAGTTTTGTCTGGATCAAGTGTTGGGCTCCAGACATAGCTCCATGAATGCCTACTTGACATGCACTATAAACAACCCTAGACATAAAGCACATGCCTTCAGAATATTCTTCCCAATAGCAAAAGTTACTGGGCAGATAAGTTCCAAATATCCATTATTATTCAGGCTTATTTATATATTTATGTATTTATTTATTTATTTGTCCAGCTGCACCTGCTGATAAATGGAAGTTCCTGGGCCAGGGATCCAACCAGCATTGCAGCTGCAGCCTGTGCCACAGCTGCAGTGACAATGAGTCTCCTTCAACATCTGAAAATATTAGCAAAACCCTGGTATATTAGGGAGATTGATACTAGTTTTCTGATTTATTGGAACAATTACATTAGTACCAATATATACTCAGAAAAGGAGTTGGTATTAAACCCTAGCACTTTCAAATGATTTTGGCAAAAATATCTGGATAAGAATTAAGTTTATTAGGTTTATTCTCAAATTGAAACTAGGCCCATGAGATTTAAAAATCATTAAATAGCCTATAAAATATTTGCAGCTTCTCCATTGGTCACCGCTGCCTGTTTCTGCAATATAGAACTTAATTATCAGAAACACTTCAGGCTGTCTTAGTGAAAATTAAAATGTCTCTAACCAGGAGTTCCCATGGCATCTCAGTGAGGTAACAACCTGATATCATGTCCTTGAGGATGTGGGTTCAATCCCAGGCCTTGATCATTGGATTAAGTATCTAGCATTGCCACAAGCTGTGATGTAGTTTGCAGATGTGGCTTGGACCTGGTGTTGCCATGGCTGTGGCATAGCTACAGTTCTAAGTTGACTCTAGCCTTATAACTTCCATATGCTATACGTCTGGCCTTAAAAAGAAAAAAAAATGTCTCTGACCATATAAAAGGGCTATCTACAATTTTTAGAGTAAGCTATATGAGCTGGAGCTCCATTTTTTTATCTAAATTGAAAGATACCGAAAGAGACATGAACTGACATGAAACCAGAAAACAGTGATCAATTTATGAAGGAGGCCTTTGTATGACTGATGAAACTCAGGAACTTTCATGCTCAGTAATCAGACACTTTTTAAGATATCAACAGGCTTAAGTTTGTAAAAAATCTGGCAGTATATTTCAATGAGACTGCAAGTAGAAATGGCATTTTATTTGCAGGACATAATAATGAATACAAAGAAAAAAATAAAAGCTCAATTGCCTTTCTAAACTTTGCTAAACTGTGGGTCTTATATTTGCCTCTGTGACAATGAACATATAAACTACAGAGAATTATAATTGGAGTATTACTCAGTGGACCACAAAATCATATAATTATATGAAGCACTGTCTCTTGGGTCACTATGGTAGATATATTTTCTTCTAAATCATTTAGACAAAAAATATGGAGCTCCAGCTCATATAGCTTACTCTAAAAATTATAGATAGCCCTTTTATATGGTCAGAGACATTTTGTTTTTCTTTTTAAGGCCTGACGTATAGCATATGGAAGTTATGAGGCTAGAGTCAACTTAGAACTGTAGCTATGCCACAGCCATTGCAAAACTATGATTTAGATTTCTAAATATATTTCATTACTTACTTTTATTTCATATTTTTATCTTTTATTTATACATATATATTTTTCTACTGAATAGCATGGTGACCCAGATACACTTACAGGTATAAAATCTTTTTTCTGGAGTTCCCGTCGTGGCGCAGTGGTTAACGAATCCGACTAGGAACCATGAGGTTGTGGGTTTGATCCCTGCGCTTGCTCAGTGGGTTAACGATCCGGCATTGCCGTGAGCTGTGGTGTAGGTTGCAGACGCGGCTCGGATCCTGCGTTGCTGTGGCTCTGGCGCAGGCCAGTGGCCACAGCTCTGATTTGACCCCTAGCCTGGGAACCTCCATATGCTGCGGGAGCGGCCCAAGAAATAGCAAAAAGACAAAAAAAAATATTTTTTCTCACAATACATGTTCCAGTGTAAGTGACTAGACACAGTTCCCAGTGTTACAGAGCAGGATCCCATTGCTAATCCATCCCAAAGGCAACATTCTGTATCTCTTTATGCCAAGATCCCAGTCCCTCCCATTCCCTCCCCTTCCCCCTTGGAAACCACAAGTCTATTCTCCAAGTCCATGATTTTCTTTTCTGTGGAAAGGTTCCTTTGTGCCATATATTATATTCTAGATATAAATGATATCATGTGGTATTTGCTTTTCTCTTTCTGACTTTCTTCACTCAGGATAAGTCTCTAGTTCCATCCATGTCATTTCAAATGACATTATTTTGTTCTTTTTTATGGCTGAGTAGTACTCCATTTTGTATATATACACCACATCTTTCTAATCCAATCATTTGTCAATGGACATTTGGGTTGCTTCCATGTCTTGGCAATTGTGAATAGTGCTGCAAGGGACATGAGGGTGCATGTGTTTTTTTTAAGGAGAGTTTCATCAGGATATATGCCCAAGAGTGGGACTGCTGGGTGATATGGTTGTTCTATGTATAGATTTATAATGTACCTCCATACTGTTCTCCATAGTGGCTGTACCGGCTTACATTCCCACCAAAAGTACAGGAGTTTTCCCTTTTCTCCACACCTTCTCCAGCATTTGTTATTTGTGTACTTATTAATGATGACCATTCTGAGTGGTTTGAGGTGGTGGTAGCTCATGATGGTTTTGATTTGCATTTCTCTAATAATCAGTGATGTTGAGCAATTTTGAATGTGTTGTTGTCCATCGTGTTTCCTTGGAGAAATATCTATTCAGGCCTTTTGCCCATTGTTTAATTGGGTTGTTGGCTTTTTTGTTGTTGAGTTGTGTAAGTTGCTTGTATATCCTAGAGATTGAGCCCTTGTCCATTGCATCATTTGACACTATTTTCTCCCATTCTGTAAGTTGCCTTTTTTTTTTTTTTCATTTCCTTTGCTGTGAAAAAGCTTGTGAGTTTGATTAGGTCTAATTGGTTTATTTTTGCTCATATTTCTGTTGCTTTGGGAGACTGACCTGATAAAACATTTGTAAAGTTGATGTCAGAGAATGTTTTCCCTATGTTCTCTTCCAGGAGTTTAATGGTGTCTTCTCTATGGGATGCTGCAAAATCAGTGCTCAGATGGAAGTTCATAGCAATACAGGCCTTCCTCAAAAAGAAAAAAAATCTCAAATTGACAACTTAACCCACCACCTAAATGAATTACAAAAAGAAGAACAAGCAAAACCTAAAGTCAGCAGAAGGAAGGAAATCATAAAGACCAATGAGGAAATCACTAAAATGGAGATTTAAAAAATAATATACAAAATCAGCCAAACCATGAGCTGGTTCTTTGAAAATGTAAACAAAATCGACAAACCTCTGGCTTGACTCACCAAGAAGAGGAAAGAAAAAACCCAATAAACAAAATAAGAAATGAAAAAGGAGAAGTCACACAGATACTACAAAAATACAAAAAAAAATGAAAATACTATCAACAATTATCAACAATTATAGGCCAACAAATTCAACAACCTAGAGGAAATTGACAACTTTCTAGTGACTTACAGCCTTCCAAAACTGAATCAAGAAGAAATAGATCAACTGAACAGACCGATTACTAGAAATGAAATTGAATATGTCATAAAAACACTTTCTACAAATAAAAGTCCAGGACCAGATGAATTCACAGGTGATTTCTACTAAACATACAAAGAGGAATTTATACCCATCCTCCTTAAGCTTCTTCAAAAGTTTGATGAAATAAGAACACTCAGAAAGACATTCTGTGATGCCGCCATTACCCTAATTCCAAAACCAAAGATACCACCAAAAAAGGAAATTATTGGTCAATGTCTTTGATAAATATAGACGCAAAAATTCTCAACAAAATTTTAGCCAACTGAATCCAACAACATATCAAAAAGAGGGTACACCATGACCAGTTGGGATTCATCCCAGTTTTCCAAGGATGGGTTCAATATATGTAAATCAATCAACATCATACACCACATTAAAAAAAGAAGTCAAAAACCACATGATCATCTCAATAGATGCAGGAAAAGCATTTGACGCAGTACAACATTCCTTTGTGATAAAAACTCTTACCAAATTGGATATAGAGGGAACATTCCTTAACATAATCAAAGCCATTTATGACAAACCCACAGCAAATATTATACTCAAAGGAGAAAAATTGAAAGCCTTCCAACTAAAATCTGGAACAAGACAAGGATGTCCACTCTCATACTGTTATTCAACATAGTATTGGAAGTCCTAGCCACAGCAATCAGACAAACAAAATAAATAAAAGGCATCCAAATAGGAAGAGAAGAAGTAAAACTGTCACTATATGCAAATGACATGATCTCTGTATAGAAAACCCCAAAGACTCAACACAAAAACTACTTGAACTGATCAACAAATAGTGCAAAGTAGCAGGGCATGATTAACATTCAGAAATCAGTCACATTTATGTATACTTACAATTAAATATTAGAAAATGAATACAAAAATACAATACCTTTTAAAATTGCACCCCCAAATATCAAATACCTGGGAAAACACCTGACCAAGGATGTAAAGTACTTATATGCCAAGAACTACAAAACATTGATCAAAGAAATTAAAGAAGATGTAAAAAATGGAAAGATATTCCATGCTCCTGGTTTGGAAAAATTAATATTGCAAAAATGGCCATACTACCCAAAACAATCTACAGATTCAATGCAATCCCTATTAAATTACCCATGATATTTTTCACAGAAGTAGAACAAACAATCCAAAAAAAGTTGTATGGAACCACAAAATACCCAGAATTGCCAAAGCAATCCAAAGGAACAAAAACCATACAGAATGCATAACTCTCCCAGACTTCAGGCAGTAAGCCACAGTCATGAAGAGAATGTGGTACTGGTACCAAAACAGACATCCTGACCAATGGAATAGTATAGAGAACCCAGAAATAAACCCAGACACCTTTGGTCCATTAATTTTTGACAAAGGAGGCAAGAATATGAAATAGCAAAAAGACAGTCTTTTCCACAAGTATTGCTGGGAAACCTGGTCAGCTGCATGTAAATCAATGAAACTAGAACACATCCTCCCACCATGCACCAAAATAAACTCAAAATGGCTTAAAGACTTAAATGTAAGACAAGACATCATTACTTACTTTTAGATTTTGAATTATTGAAATAATACATAGTCAAAGAAGTAAACATTAACTGTAGGATTTTAAATAAGGAAAAAAGAACAATCTAGATGTAATTGTTACAAATTCAACTGAATTTCAAATCCTATATTCAGAAGTATAGTAGAGAAACTTGGACAACATGACCTGAAGCAAAGGATGGATTTGACCCCTACCAGTGGGAATATGTGCTTATGATTTACCCCTGATGTGATGTGAGAACAGAAGATATACCTCTGTAATATTCTTTCCCCAAACCCATAGTCCTAGTTTAATATGAGATAAATCATTAGACAAACCCATATTTGGAAGAATCCTACAGGATATCCCAGCAGTACTCCTTAGAATCCTCAAAGCTGAGAAAAACAAGGAAAGAATGAAAACCCATCACAGACAGAAGTGATTTGGGAGACATGCCAACTTAAGGCAATGTGGTCTCCTGGAGTGGATCCCAGAAAAGAAAAAAAGGATATTAATTTTGTCTTTTTTTGCCTTTTCTATGGTTGCTCTCATGGCATATGGAGGTTCCCACACTAGGGATCTAATTGGAGCTGTAGCAACTGACCTATTCCAGAGCCACATAAATGTGGGATCCAAACTGGGTCTACAACATACACCACAGCTCACAGCAACACTGGACCCTTAACCCACTGAGCAAGGCCAGAGATTGAACCCACAACCCCATGGTTCCTAGTCAGATTCGTTAACCACTGCACCATGATGGAAACTCCAGAAAAAGGACAACAATGGAAAAAAACTGATAGAATCCAAATAAAATTTATATTTTAGACATCATAATGTAATATTATTTCTTTTTAAAAAATTTTTATTTTACACTAGGTAAAACACTTAACATGAGATCTACTCTAAGGTATTTTTGTCTTTTTCTTTTTATGGATTTCCCAGACCAGATATTAGATCTAAGCCACAGTTGCCACCTACTGTGGCAACACGGGTGCTTTAACTCAGTTGACAGGGCTGGGGATCAAACCTGTGTCCTGGCACTGCAGAGATGCTGAAGATCCCATTGTGTCATAGCAGGAATTCCTTAAGATATATTCAAGTGTAGAGTACAGCACAGCATTGTTGACTACAGATATAATTTTGTACAACACATCTCTAGATCCTAATCTTATTTTACTTAAACTTTGTGCCCATTGATTTGAAACTTCCCATTTTCCCCTCCACTAGCCTCTGGCAACTAATATTCCCCTCTTTAAGTTTATGAATTTTATTACATTACATATGTCCTGTAAATGGAATCATATAGTATTTTTCTTTCTCTTGCACTGAGCAAAATGTTTTCAGTGTTCATCCATGTGGTCACATGTTACAGAATTTCCATCTTTTTTAAAGCCAAATTGCATTCTATTGTTTATACATAATACATTTTTTTAAATCAAAATGTCCACAGATATTTAGGTTGTCTCCAAATCTTGGCTGTTGTGAATGGTTCTACAATGAACATGGCAAGCCTAATATCTCCTTGAAAACTTGATCAGAATTTTTTATAAGTATCCAGAAATAGTATAACTGGATCATGTTTAACTCAATTTTTAATTTGTAAAGTACCTCCATACTGTTTTCCACAGCAGTTACAACATTTTCTTTAATACTAACAATGTAAAGTGTGATGAAAACTCTCTGAAATATCCTTGAACCTTATTTTGTAAATCAAAATTATTAAAAATTGTAAAATTTATTTCTAAAAATCTATCATTTAATAGTCCCATTTTATTTGTATCTCTAATAACACAACCAGTTCTACTTTAGGCCAACACACCATTCCCTCTGAACTGAAATAGTGTAATCATAATTAGCAACTTCTCAGCCTCCACTTCCCCCCAACTTTGAATAACTTTGCTACCCCCCTTGTCAGATTTTGTGTTTAATGTCTTCGGCTGTGAGTGTGTTGGGACTAGGTTGAAGTGTGGAGGTTTGGGGATAGTAAGTAATACTTTTGCACTCCTATAACTAAATAAGAACTAATTTAGTGAATCCAAACTTACATATTATTTCCTGATAATACACACATTTAACAAACAAGACACAATAATTCTAATTCCCTAGACCACAGAATTGGTATGTGAAGAAATCTGGCTTCATATATCATCCTCGGAGTTCCTGTCATGGCTGTTAAAAAGAAACCTATAGAACTGTAGAGATATGCCAGACTTTGAAGGAAAATTTTAGTTTAAAACTGTAGTGGAAGAAAGTTGGAGCCATAAAGTATCTTTGAGTTCTGGATTAATCACCAGTGTTTTCTGTAAGTTTGTTTTTTGTTTTTGTTTTTGTTTTGCCAGGAACTTGATATTAAAAGGTAGTGATGCAGAAGTTTCTGCTGTGGCTCAGTGGGCTAAGAACCTGACTAGTATTCATGAGGATGCAGATTTGATCTCTGGCCTTGCTAAGTGAGTTAAGGATTCAGCATTTCTGTGAGCTTCAGTGTAGGTCACAGATGTAGCTCAAATCTGGTGTTGCTGTGGCTGTGGTGCAGCCCAGTAGCTGCAGCTCTGATTCAACTCCTATCCTGGGAACTTCTATATGCCATGGATACAGCCATAAAAAGTGAATAACATCCTCTTCATGAAAGAAAAACTACAAAATCACAGCAGCCTTAGAACATACTCCAAACATAGCAATTTTTAGGGTATTTTTGTAATGGCTTCATCAATAATGAGGAGATGAAATTATAAACTAAAATAATGTATTACTACTCACCTACCAACTTGAAAATTAGAAATATCCCATGACAATATTTAATGTTGGCAAGAATGGGCAATAATTAGAATTCAGCTGCAAGATGTGTAGAGTGCAAACTAATACAACTACTTGGGAAGTTGTATGATGGTGTCTAGTAAAAGAAAATAAACAAGCTCCCTTTGATCCAGAACATTCACCATAGGACTTTATGCACAGAATGACAGCTTATGTGCAATGTAGTGCATCTTTGTGTTAAAAATGTTCATAGCAACATTTCCATTAAATGCAGAAAAGGAAATATCCAGGAGAGAAATTGCTGGATCATATAGTAGTTCAATTTTAAATTTTGGGATAAATACCTCCATGATATTTTCCATATGGTATGTAATTTCCTGCACCAATTTACATTCTCACCAATGGTGTACAAGGGTTCTCTTTTCTCCACATTCTCTCCAACACTGGTGTTTTTTAGACTTTGTAGAAGGAATGGAGATGGGGCAATTTAGGGATATTGAATTAAAATACACAAAATACTCCGTATGCAGTAGCTAAGAAACAAGGGTATATTGTATAGCATGGGAATTATAGCTATGGTCTTGTAATAATTTGTTTGTTTGTTTGTTTGTTTTTTTATCAGGCTGTACCCACAGCATTGGAAGTTCCCGGGCTAGGGGTCTGATCGGAGCTGCAGCTTTCAACTGACAACACAGCCATAGGAATGCCACATCCCAGCAACATATGCATCCAACAAAGCAGCTTGCAGCAATGACAGATATGAGGGCATATACACACTAAAATTTTATATGCATTTCAAAAGGAGACAAAAAGGTAACTTTGAGACTCTCATAACCTATTATCAGGGGTTGTAACTGAAAAGAAAAAGTTCTAAATATGACACAGTCCTTGAAGCAGTTTGCTCCTGGTGGTGTTAGGCACCATAACTAGAGAATGTGTATGGAAATGTTGCAACGTGCTGACAGTGTTTTATCTTTAATTTCTTGGAGAAAGTAACCTACAGAATCTTTATTCAGAATGTTTTCTGCTTGTTTTTCATATTTCCTGATGTAAGAGAGAGAGGAAGAGAAGAGGCAAGGCAGCAGAAAATAAGGGAAGAAAACAGGGAAGGGTAATAATTTACATGCTTCTTGAAATTAGAATGTGGACGTCTTTAGAGGAATGTTTTTAAGCCTCATATTCTGGGAGTGATACATAAATAGAATTTTCTTTTTTTTTCTTATGAACTGAAGATGATTTTTTAAAGCACAGTAAGATTTAATGATCATATATATACACATATATTATCTTATTTACTCAATAAATTATGATACCATTACTAGAAGAAAAAATTTAATAAAAATTAAAATGTATAAAAACATTTAAGAAAATAAGTCCTCTCTCATCAAAATTACATTTAGTGAGAAAACAGTTGTTCAGCATTGATTAACTTTCTGATCAATACTTACATATCATTATTTCTAAGGCTATACATCATGGGGTTTAGCATGTGGATCACCACTGTGTAAAACACAGTGGCTATTATCATGAAGAGAAATGATCTTTTGGAGCTGGTCATACAGTAAGGAAGAAGGAAGTTCCCATGTAAGACGGTGATGACAGTCAGGTAGGAGGCACAGTTGGAGAAGGCTTTTCAGAGCCCACCAGTAAATGACATCTTGATAATTGTGACAATGATGAAAAGAAACAAATAGAGGTTAATTGGAAGGCTACAAGCCTCATTGACTGTGGAAATGATAAAACTCAGCATCAGGTTGAAATACGTGTCAGAGCAGGAGGCAGAGATGATGGCAGAATACTCACAGAAAATATGGTTTGTAATGTTAGAACCGCAGAAAGAGAGTTCCAAAAGAGAATATGTGAGTGTCAAGGAACATAACCCACCCCATGAGCAAGTTGAGGCTACCAGGAGGGTATAGAGCTTAGGAGACATAGAAACCATATAGAGAAGGGGGTTACAAATAGCCACAAACTGGTCATAAGCCATCAAGGCTAACATGAATATTTCCATAATCATGAATGTGCAGCCAAAGGAAAACTGCATCATGCAACCCATGTAAGAGATAGTCCTTATGTCCACAAACAAGATCTCTAAGAGTTTGGGTATAGTTACAGAAGAGTAACAGAAATCAAGAAAGGAGAGATGGCTGAGAAAAAAGTACATGGGGGTGTGGAGCTTGGGATTCATTGTGATGATCACAATCATACCCACATTCCCCACTATGGAGACTGCATAAATGGCCAAGAAGACCAAGAAGAGGGGCACCAGGAGGTGTGGTTATTCAGAGAAGTCCAGGAGAATGAAGGTGATTCCAACTCTCTGATTTCCCTTTTCCATCACTATGGTTCCTGCTGGAGAAAATCAGAGAGTCCTTCCTGAGCAACCAAATGTTTCAAATCTAGTGGAGCCTGAAGCCTGCATGGTGTGTCTCTGGGTGTTTGTGAGGGAGTAAGTTTGTGTCCTGATGGAGGGTCAGGTCTAGAATGGACTAGAATGATCTGAGCATCAGGGGTGGCTCAGGAAATGGATCTCTTTGAATTTGCTCATCTTAGCTCTTTCCCATTTCCCTTCACATAAATGTTTCTTTAAATAGACCCACTTAGTTAAAATTTTTGACTATGGCTACAGATTCCTATGTTTGCTCTGGCCATTTCAATTGGCCAAGATTTCTTCACATTGCTCTCACTTTTCCTCACTTTTCTGTATTTCTTGTCACTTTTCCTCTCCAGCCATCAGACAAGCCCTAGTTTAACATCCTTGTAATGATTTCATCAACTGACTTAACCTTGTTAATAGGTCATTTGCATCTTCTAGAGAATAAGAATGACATCTTGTAAAGATCTTGGGCTTTGTAATATGGTCAACCTGGGTTCAAGTTTGGCCTCAGCCGCCTATTGATATGTGTCCCTGACAAGTTGTTTAATCTTTATGCAACACATTCCCTTATCTATAGAGATATGATAATAGTGTAAGCATTTATTTTTATTTTTATTGTACAATTTTATATATCATAATTTAAGATAGCTATTTTGTAAACATCTAAGATTAATTGCATATGTAGTAAATGTCACCTCAAATTTAATTTCTTCTCTTCCTGTGCTTCTAATTCTGTTTTTAAATAGGTATATTTTGAATTTCAAATATATGACTATAAAATACCTTAGAATGCAGTACCAGTTATAACTTTAGAGATATGAAGTGGCACAAATAGAGAATATTACATGGAAAAATATTGCAGAGACATAGAGGAAATAGCTGTCTTTCCTAGTTCATTTTAATTCTTTCTTCTTGGATACACATCTCTACTATCATCTCAAACCATCCATGCATAAACTTTCTTTTCTCCAATTCTCTTCCCTTTTTCTTGATTTCTATGATTTGCTTTTCTTCTCAATTTCAGGTTTTGAGAAAGGCAGTTAGGACTAAGTGAAAGTATTCTTCAAAAAGTGCTCCCATCTTTATCCCTAGCTCCCACCATCTACTTACCTAGGTAACAATCATCTTTATTTAGCCTGCCTATATGACCACACTATCTTTCATTAAATTTTATTTTAGATTTGTGCTTGGATTTAGATTTGTAGACATTTTCAAAATTACCTCCTTACAAATTACTCAAAATCTTAACCCTTTTTTTCTGAATTTCTATAATCCCTAATGTCACTATATCACCCAGACTCTTTAATTGATACTCCTTTTGTTTAACTCACAGCAGTAATTTTGATCATTTTTGCATAAAACACATTTTTATAACATCATGCCTTCATCACATTGACCACATTGTCCTCTACTCCATCAGATTTTAAGCATCACAATTTTTTAATATCAAATTCCTGGCAAAACTCTTCCAGACAATGTTGGTGATTAATCCATAAAATGAAGTTATATTACTGCTCAAACTTTCTTCCACTTAACTGGTTTTAAACTCAAAATTCTAATGCAAATTCTGGTATATTTCCCTACAGTTGTATGGGTTTCTTCTTACTATTTTCCTAAAATATATTTTGAAATTGAGAACAGGTAATATTAGTTGAATATCCATCAAGTAAATTACAGAAGGAACATTAAAAGACAAATGCATTCCAACAATTTTTAAAATGTAAGAAATAGATTTGAGTAACTCCTTCTTCTTAACTGAATTAAGTGTACACTATTGTACTGCTACTAGATTTGCAAAGGTGTTTCTCTCCAAAAGTATTGATGATTTCATAGTTTCCTACATCAGAATAAAAGTATTACACTTAGTTGAAGAACTCACCAGAACATAGTTATTCTTTTTAGATTTATTGACTGAGGTCTTCCTTGATTTAAATAAGGTTCTTGAAAAGTATTTCCAAAACACAACTTTGATTAAAATAAATTGTCATAGCCTATAATATTAGGGTATCAAAACTTCTTCCAAAGTATTTTCCAGTAAAGTCTTCAAGAAAATTGTATTTTTCTCATTAAAAATATAAGTCAAGGACATCATAGAGAACCTCTCAAGGGTGAGCCAGACTTTCAAATAAATTTGGGATCATGCTGTATATTTGCATCTACCTGAGTGATTTTGGGGAATCACACCACAGAGAATTTTGATTGAGGTGTTTGTCATGAGCTACAAATAAGACAATTGCACTTAAGATTTTTTATTTTCATAGATGGTATACTTTTCTTCAGCCAATCATTTTTTTTTGTGTGTAACATTAGGCACAGTCAAATAAAAATTGAACACCTGCATTAAAATTAAATACATATATGATTTATTGACATAGGTGGTAATATAATTTCAATGTATATTAATACCATTAAATAATATAGGAAAGCTCACTTCTCTTTGCTGGGAGAGTTTATCTTGGCAGCTAGACAGAGGCAGTGGTTATCTGATATCTTCTAATACCATGTATCTCATTTACATTTCATAACATTTTAGAAAATGTGTTATATATGTGTGTATTGGTGTATAACATGAAATATCAAAATAAATATAAATTTCTAAAAGTATGTTAACTGCAGTTTTTACTATATCTATGGACATTTACACAGAAGTACAAAAATTAAATAATATTTATTTCCAAACATTTCTATTGTAGATGTATCCCAGGCAAATTAAAATTAAACCTAGGGTGCAATTAAAATACAAATCTCAAGAGATCAAAGATGCTAATTGACCAATTCCCTTATGATTTAATTTTATGAGTTTAAAAGAGATGCTTGTATGCAAAGATTGCTTAACTCTAATTTCAGAAAAGAATCATTTGTTATGGGACTGTTTTAGAAATACACTACAAAAAAAAGTAATCCTGAATATAAATATAAATTTGAGCTAAAAAATAGATTTTAATTTTGAGAAGGCACACAAAATAAATACTTTGTTAATTTGGCTTTTAATTTTATTCTATCAATGGAATGTAGTATAGGTATTATCCAGAACTGTCATCAAAACCACCAATGATTTTTCCATCAAATTCCTAATATCTTCAGGTGTCCATTATATAAAAGATAGAGTTCTGTTTTTACAATAGCAGCAGAAATAATATCGGATTCAAGCTATTCTATTGGGAATTCACAGGATTCAGAATTGTTGAGGCCAATATAGTTAAGGCCAAAAATATATGGTGAATTTCACAAATATTGCACAATGTTTTTGCTTCTTGTAATCTGAACATATCCCTGAAAATAGCTGGCAGAGGTTTGAAAGGGAAAGAAATTTCCTTTTGTAGACTAAATCCCAGGTAAGTCTAATTTTAACATCCTCTTCATTATTGCGTGTGTGCATGTGTGTTTCTAATATTGAGAAACTTTTTCTTTTTACAAAAGCCTGTATATTCCAGTAAGTTTTCAGAAAAGTGCCTTTAATGACAGGCAAGGCAAAAATGCTGCCATTGACTAAATACTAGTTAAAGGAAATAATGGACAAAGCGGAACACTGTGAACATGAGAGATACTAAGTGATTAAATATATTTAATATTACATCAAGTCCTTTTGGGTTACTCCAGTAGAGGGCTAAATGTCTGAAATAAACTTGCATTAACATTATGCTAGTTTCAACAGCATGTTGAGTGATGCCTCAGGATCCCAGACCTTGAGCCTGGTGGAGCACAGTCTAGGCACCCTGCTGGGCCATGCTTTATCCTACATCTGCATTACCAGGGGCTGCTCCCAAATGCTCACATCAACTTACAGTGGCAGGGGCTCTGGCTGGCTCTGGGTGGGTCCTGTGCATGCTCTACCAGTGTGCAGTGCATACCAGTAGAAAGCTGGGCTGCACTGTGCACTTAAACTCCAGTAGTCAGATGCTCCCTGGGCAGTACACTCCACCAGGGCCCCCAGCACCCGTGCTCACCACTCCTCTATGGAGGCCTGAAGGACTGGCCTTGGCCTTGCCAGCATTGTGCAGTCCAGGGCCGAGGATTGCTAACTTGGAGGTGCACACTGGCAGGATGGCTAAGAATATGGGTAGGATGGGGGGCACTACTCTGCTGGGGTCCAGGGGCCAGGGCCACTCTCCAGAGGCATCACTACCTGGCTTCCCTGCAAGGTGAAGCTGAGGTGGGGGGCCTGGCAGGAAAGACAGGCTGGGGGGGGCCATGTGTGGCTCTGCCTTTTGGTTGCTGGAAGCAGCCAAAGTCCCCCAACCCATCCAGGCAACACCAATCCAAGGCCCTGGGCTCCTGTCCTGGGAAGGGAGAGATCTGGGTGCTGAGTTGCCAATGAAGGCCTTGGATCATCCCCCAGCTGATCTGGGGGTTGGGGGAAAGTGGTTGTGGGGAGGCAGAGGCAACAGTTACCTATTTCTAGCAAAATGCCAGAGGTTAAATTGTCTTAACCTGAGAGAGAAAAAAAAAGCAGTTCTAGTTTCAGTTCTGACTATTTATCACCCACTTATATCAGTATAACTAAGCGAGTTCTCTAATTTCTAGTGTAATCAGCTTACATATTATTTTTGGTTTTAAATATAACAAGATGTATTTATTTCACTGTTTGTAGGTGTTTTATAATTGACTTGGAAAGTACCATATTGCAATGAATTAGTTATCCCCTGAGATCATAGATTATCACGCATTTCATGTTGGAAACACACATGGTTACTAAGCACAAATACAAAACTATTTGGCTATGATATAGATTAAGTTCCTCATTTGGTCATATCTGACCAATTGAAAGAAAGGGTAGGTGATAGAAAAAAACTAGGGAATTTTAGCATTAACATGGAAAATAAATACAGTATTTCTTACTTCATTTTTATATATGTTTTATATAATTTATAAATTTATAGTGTATATTATATATTAATATAATACATAAATATGTGTATATATACATATTTTACAAAATTTTGCAAATTTTATTGATTCCAAGTAACTATTAAATGTGCCCATCTAAGATCTTATTAAGCTCTTAAAGCAATCCTTTACTTATGTATTTATTTATTTACTAATAAGGATTTTTATTTTTTCCATTGTAGCTGGTTTATAGTGTTCTGTCAATTTTCTACTATACAGCAAGGTGACCCAGTCACACATAAATATATACACTTTTTTTCTCATATTATCATGCTCCATCATAAGTGACTATGTATAGTTCTCAGTGCTAAACAGCAGGAACTCTTTGCTTATCCATTCCAAAAGCAATCCTTTAAAGCAGCTGTTAAATGCTGAAATTTTAAGACTGCCACACAAAAGTATTATGACATTCACAAATTACAGATCCTACTTTCCTAATTAACATTTACATTTTCTAATACGGTGTAATATATTCCAGGAGGTAAATTTCAAAGTGTGTGACTAGTGATACTAGGGTAGAGGCTTTTAAATCTTAGAAGGAAAATCTTCAAAAATCATTCCAGATAAATTTATTTTTGAGTGCAACCAATTCCACACAAGTGTGATTTTGAAAATTTTTAATCTTGTATCAGCTCTTTAAAGAGTAAAAATAATACATATGTTATCAATTAACTTGATGTCATTAACATTCATATCTCATTGGTCACTATCCATTGTGGGAGGTTAAATATATCATGATAAGCAAGTCTTCAGATTTGCATCCCTCTCTTACTTCCATTATTGTTATTTGGCAGGTAAGCCAAAGGCCTGAGCTGATAGACACAACTGGGAAAAATTTCACCAAGGTGACTTTCTTCATCCTCTCTGGATTTGCAAACCACCCTGAGCTATGGGTCAGCCTTTTCTTTTTATCTGTTCACTGTTTCTTTTTATCTGTTCACTGTTTTGGGGAAACATGGACTGATTATGTTAAGCAGAATTGACTCTCAGCTTCACACACCTATGTCCTTTTTCTTAGCAATTTTACCATTCATTGACATATTTTATTCCTCTACTATAACACCCAAGGCACTGGGGAATTCCCAGTCAAAACAGAAAACCATCTCCTTCATCGGATGATTTGTTCAAATGTATTTTTGTGGATTTGGTTAGTAGTGAATGTTTTCTTCTGGGATCAGTGGCCTATGACCACTATGTCACAACCTGAAATTCCTTACTGTATTCAGTGATTATGTCTCAGAAAGGGTGTAACTGGCTGGGAACAATGCTATATACAGTAGGCTTTCCAATTCTCTGATATCCATCTGTGTGATCAGCAGTTTGGCATTCTGTGATTCCAGCATCAATCACTTTTTCTGTGACACCATAGCTCTTTTGCCCCTGTCCTGTGTGCATGCATTCAGCACAGAAATGGAGATCTTTGTTTTGGCTGGGCTCACCATTCTTAATTCTCTCTTATAATCATTATCACCTATATTGTCATTATCTCAGCCTTCCTGAAGACCAAGTCTGCATCAGGCAGAAAAAAAGCCTTTTCTACCTGTGTGTCCCACATCATGGGTGTGACTATCTTCTATGGGTCCCTGATTTTCACATATTTGCAGCCTGATAACACACCATCCTTGACCCAAGCACAGGTGGCATCTGTATTCATACCATTGTCATTCCAATGCTGAATCCACTCACCTATAGTTTGAGGAATAAAGATGTAAAAGGTCCTCTCCTGAGAATCATACAAAGAAAACATTTTGCATGAGAAATCTCTTTGTGCTGCAATTAAAGCACACCTGTCTGGTTTCAAGCACTCCATTGCTCTAACAATTAGGAAACTACTAGAATAATTCAAAAAAGCATAACACAAAATAACTGATAATAGAATCTTAAAATGTGAGAGACAAATTATTATTTAATATGTATGGGATACATTATAATCATTTTAAGAGTTCATTTCATTACACTATTCAGACACACACATGCACAAATAAGAAAGCAACTGACCAGTAACTGAATCTTTCCCTGACTATCCTTGATTGAGCATATCGTCACAGTAAAACATGTTAGACAATTATTCTATTGACTTTTCATATTGTTTGATATTGTTTTCTCAATCATCAACAAATTGAGAGTAATAGTAAACTAGAAAATGAAGAGATAATGACTCCAATTATGGCTGAAAGCCACAGAGCCAAAAAAAAAAATGTGCAGCATTAACAAATGCAAATATAAGTCCAGGGTTGAAGGGGTGGGTTTTTGAAGTTATTCCAGTGGTGATCAATGAGAACAAGAGACACGGGGTAATACAGAGACATCTCTTGGCCATGTAGATTCATTTCACTATAACAATTATAATTTTGATCATTTATTTCTGAAACATGATTTTTGATTACACAGAAAAGCAATGCATTTATGAAGTGGAGTTCATTCTCCATCAAAAAGAGCAGTTTAATTTCTTCATCACCTTGATCTTCCTCCCTAAGTTCAAAGACTTGATAAACATTTAAATGTGAATGTGTCTATGTGAGTGTTTGTGTAGATGAATGAAGTACTAGCAGTAGCATAATTCCCTAGGCATTTTAGAAGGAATCTGTAGAGATTCTCATTTCTCCAAAGCAGGCAGAAAAACCTTCACTAAGTATGTAGTATTAAAAGGGGAAACTGTTTCCTTATTATTTTCCTTGAAAGGAGATTTAAGGTAAACCTCAAGTAATGAACTCTCCCAGGCACTGTTACAAAATGATCACTGGAGAAGATGTAACCCTCATTATTGCCTTTACTGAGCATGAATCATTGAGTAGTAACTAAAGGATTTGGGACATCACATTTAAAATATATTTTAAAAGGAATTTGATGAGGTGCTTTAAAAATAAAATGTGTGTTTATGATATTTTTCTTTCCAAGTATGTAAGCTCTCTGACAGAAGAGTTTGCTATGTTATATTTTTCCTATCCACAACACATTGCTAATGATCACATACACAATATGTAATTAAATACTTTCTTTGCATTTTATTTGCTTGTGGAAGCATAGGGATTCATGCATCAAGGGCAGGGATTCTACCTTAGTCATGTTGATCTCTTTCTTTGGTATTTGGAATGTGTGCATTTTGGCATTCAAAAACACATTAGTTTAGTTGAAACTTCTATTTCTAGAATTCCTGCAAAAACATCTTATTTATATGATAAAATGGCATAGTAATTAACATATTTCTTTTCACCTGATTTTTCCTTATGGTTAAGATACAGAAATGAGTATACAGAGATTTATAGGATTTAAAATCATATAGACAATGTATAAATCTCTGGTTAAGCCTTCTCACATATCCTGTACGACAGACAAATCTCCTATAAAAAATCAGCCTCAGTCTTGGAAATAAGTAGCTAAAGATAATTCATGTGAAAGGCTCTGTTTGTGCACACATATTTACTTGGTTTTAAAATTTTAATTTTCTTCTCTGATCTACAAATGTCTTCTGACTCCTGCAAGGTTCATTTTATAATGTAAAATACTATGCTATGAACCATTATAAGTGACAACTTGAAACATACTATGCATTACACTAGGGATATATTGAGGTTTCTGTCTTATCAGTCATTTCTTTTGTCAAGTCTACATGAATTTCTTTTTCCTCTGAAGCAGAATGTAATTCAGATTGGTTGCTCTCAATATTTTTTCATCATCATCATGGAGACCTATTAACCTCAGTATATTTTCCTTTCATTTCAAAGATTTTCTCTCATGAATTATAACCACATTGCTCAATTTTTTGTAAATATCTGTAACATCAAGACTGCTGAACTGTATTTATATTTACCCTTGGTCTAATTGTATGTATCAATTTTCACTTGTTTTTGCATATGTATTAATCATATATAGATAATTCTAAGATTTTATCATTTTGGTATCAATAAAATTATGCACCTAATTGTTATTTTTATGCTTTTATGTTTCCTTGCTTGTTTCTAAGAGAAAAAAGTGCCATATTTTTCTCACTAATCACAAGCAAAAATATAATTTATTTGACCAAAGTTATCATTAAATTTCCTTATATAGTTTCAATATTCTCTTCATATTTATTTATGTGTAAAACTTCCATCTTTCTCTCTTCTAGATGCTCTTTATATTCCTTCCCTCTAGAATCTGTGATACACATGTCCAGAATGAGCCTTATATATCTTTGCATTTTCTCTAGTCTTTCCTTCTCTCTAGACTCTAGCACTTGACCAGGCCAGATGATCAACTTAATAATGTTTAGAACAGTGTCCCCACAGTGATCACAGTTTGTAAAATGACCCAGATTTTTTTTTCTTTTTTTCATTAGGCTGGAATAAAAGACAATCTGTTTAAAATGTTTACCTCATCAGGCTTCAAAATAAAAATACTGAGTATTTTTTCCAAGTATTTATACTGCAGTGCCCTTAAAATACACCTGTTAACGTTTGTGTTTCTCTAGTTTGTGTTCTATTTCACAGCTTTAAAACATCTTTTCTATCAATGTAAAGAAAAAATAAAATTATGTTTCACATTTCCTTTTTTTTTTTTTTTTGGTTGTGCTCACAGCATGCAGAAGTTCCCAGGCTAGGGGTCCAGGGTTCAGACTCACACCCAGCAGCAACCCAAGTCACTGCAGTGACAATGCTAAATCTTAACCAGCTGCACCACAGGAGACCTCCTTAATTTCTTTTACTTCAAGAAAGACTAGAAATTCCTGAAGAACCAAATTACTCAATGAAAGTGACTTTTTGATAGCAGGCAGAGTCAGACTCACTCTCTTGCCCCTACACAAAGATTAGAGAGCAGTTCAAAAATGAATTCCAGATATTGTCTGAATTGGAAAAAGTACTGTAAAGTAAGTTAAGATTTTTATGTAAGATTTTTACATAGGATATTTGCTTTCAAAATATGGGAAAGGGAAATGGTCTGAGAATCTAAAAATAGCTAAAGAAATGACGGAGTAAAAATACATTTTAGAAAAAATATAGAACAATTGGTGTTACAAAACATGAACATATTGGAGAAAAAAGTAATTTTATATTTATTCAGTATAACAAATTCTTCTAAAAAGACAATGATTATCAAAGTGAGTCTAAATACAGTATATTATATTTTTCACACATTTTTTAACAAAATAGTGATGCAAAATATTATAATAGAATAACTATTTTTATAGAACACCATTTTTACTATTCCATTTGCCTGACTCTCACCTCTTCCATATATATATATGTTTAATACTTTATACTTCTCTTCTTTCAGTGTGACCATATCACTGAAGACTCTGAAGAAATTTCCTTGAGAAAAAAATTTTAAAATACTATGGCTACCCTCATAGCATATGGAATTTGAATAGGAGCCACAGACACAGTAATGCTGGACCCTTAACCCAATGCACTGTGCCAGGAATCCAACTTGCACTTCTGCATTGACCAGAGCCACTGCACACTGCCCTTGGTTTCTTAATGCACTGCAACACAGTAGGAACCCTAAAATTTGTTTTTAATAGAAGAGGTCCAATTGTCTCCATGCAGTCCCTACTCTTAGTTTTTCTCCAAAGCGCTTACCACCATAGACACACAGATTCTTCATTATTGCTTCTCCTTCTCCTCTCTCCCAACATAAAATAACACTCTTAGTACATATTACTCTCTGCCCCTCAGAGTGCATGGCCCATCCACTGCATGGGCCTCTGCACTGATGTTCCCCTTTCTGAACCACTCCCCTCCCATATACCTGCATGACTAACACTTCCCTCCTTCAAATATTTGCTCACAATCCAACATTGTATTAAGCTTATCTTGACCACAAAATTTTCTGATTGCTTCCTCATGCCCCTATTCCAGAACTCCCTCCTCTGAGCTGTTTCACTTTTTATTTTTATAGCAGTTTTCACCTTCTAACACATTATATTACTTTTTATGTATTTTTCCTATTTACCCCAGCTGTGAATTTATAATCTTTAATACTACAATTGATAAGACCAGACATGCATATCAACATTTGACTCTTTCTTTCCCAGAATCTGAGTCAATTATACTAGTTGAATAATGCATAAATTGAAATCCATTAATTTCAATTTATTAATCCATAAATTAATTGATAAATTGGTTAATCCATAAATTTCCCACATTTAAATTAAAGAGTCACATTCATTTTCTGTCTGCAATGTAGTATAATATAAAATTGATACTTAAAGGAAAAAAAGTGGAGAGTTCCTGTACTGGCTTATAAGTAACAAACCCTACAAGTATCCATGAGGATGTGGGTTGGCTCCCTAGCATCTCCCAGTGGGTTAAAGATCCAGTGTTGCTCTGACCTGCAATGTAGTTCACAGTCATGTCTAAGATCTGCTGTTGCTGTGGCTGTGGCAAAGGCTGGTGGCTAAAGCTCTAATTTGACCCCTAGCCTGGGAACTCACATATGCTGTGGGTTTGGCCCTAAAAAGACAAAAAAGTAAATAAATAAAATATATTCTTTTAGCTTGACCTATTTTTTTTTAAATCTTGAATTATTCTTAAACAATAGGAAATTTAAAATTTTAACTTTAGATTATCTATTTACTATGCCACAATAAAAGTAATTATTACCACTATATACAGGTCAAATTTAAAGCAACACTCAGATGAGTAATGCATATATTAAATTCATATATTATCAAACAGATTACAAAAAGTAAATAAACAGCTATTACTAGGTAATAGACAAAAAAAATGAATTCAACCTAAAGGGGAAAAGCATTTCTATGCCACAGTATGCTTCTTTGGCATAAGGATTACCTTGAGCTGGTTATTTTTATTTTTATTTTTTGTCTTTTGTCATTTTAGGGTCGTACCCACACATATGGAGGTTCCCAGGCTAGGTGTCTAATCAGAGCTGTAGCTGCTGGTCTATGCCAGAGCCACAGCAACATCAGATCCAAGCCAAGTGTGTGATCTACACCACAGCTCATGGCAAAGCTGGATCATTAACCTACTGAGAAAGGCCAGGGATTGAACCTGCAACCTCATGGTTCCTAGTCTGATTTGTTTCCACTGTGCCATGACAGGAACTCCAAGCTGGTTATTTTTAAGAAAGAGCAGACACAGGATATATTCCGAAAACTGAGTGGAAGTTACCCTTTTGTAAGAGGCATTTACATTTAAAATGGAAATCTTCATGTACAAGGATGTCTCTCTCTCTGTACCAAGAAGAGGAAGAAAACTAAATATCTAGAAACTTATCAATGAAGAAGGCTTGGACTTGAACCTGCACTGACAAACATACCATTGTTTACTATGTTCTTTTTCCTGCCTCCCATCCTCCCTCCCCCCATTATCCTTTGTGTTTAGCTTGATATGATGTTTAAGGGGGAGGCTTGGGCCATTTGAAGGAGTCACTCAGTTTTCCTGGTATCACCCATGTATACAGGATATAAATATCATTAAATTTCTGCTTATTTTTCTCCTATTATTCTGTCCTTCATTACAGTGGGTGGGTCTCATTCAAAAAATGAGAATAGAGGAAAAATTGTTTGTTGTTCTTCATAATCCTAGTAAAGTAGGGGACGAATGATAAAATCTAGATAACAATTAATGGATTTGAAGGCAAAAAAAATAGCATCTATCTGAAAAAAAAAACAACATTCTTTCAAGAGTTAAAGAAGAAAGAAATAGTAACTAGAATAAAATAAAAGAAAAAACATTGAATGAAAAACATTGAATGAAAAAAACATTTAACTGCATGAATGAATAGTTAAAACTGTAGTGAGCTAGTGTATATCATCATTAAATCAAAAGATATTTAAAATCTCTGATCAGACTTTGTTTTCTTCCATTTGGCTCAGTGAGTTAAGGATTTGGGGTTTCACTGGTGTGGTTTGGGTCCCAGCTCTGGAGCAGGTTCAATCATCACTGTCCCTGGAAATTTGCATGCTGTGGGCATGGCCAAAAAAAAAAAAAAAGGAGAATAGCTTAAAGTCATAAGCAACACTAAACATGACATATGTAGGGAAAATATTGAGGAAGAAGCACTCGCTCCCAGTAATTTTGCAAACAACAGGGCTTTGGAGGTAGCATTTACATAGAAAATTACCATGTCTCTCATTTGATTTAACTCTCAGTTATTTACTGTCAAATAGATTTATATTCACTTTTTAACCTCCAAATAAGCCTGTTTCAGCAGCACTGACTTCTAATAAATAGAACTGCCCTTCATCAAAGATATAGTACAAATAAAATGTGCTCCCTTGGCTACAACAATATATTACCTCCTAAAACCATGATGTATGAGTGGACTTTTCTGTAAGATTCCCTTTTAAATCTATACAACCATTGATCTAATTATCATGAATTAATGAAAAAACCTACAAATTATGGGTTTTATGAAAGTCTAATGTAACACTGTTTATAGTATATTATGAAATTTTAGGTGAATTGAGGATGAATATTGAATATATAGTACCACAAAAATTATGCAAATCTAGAGGCATATAAATAATCATTTTATGAAAAAAATAATTGAGAGAAATTATCAAAACATTTCAACAGTTTTGAATTGTTTTCAGACTGTTCTTTGTATTTGGTTTCTAATGAACATATTACTCTTATATAGTATCACACATTTAAATATAAAAGTATCATTGAGGAAAATGTATCCTTCTGTCCCTGATGGCTTCAGACCTAGAGTAATTAAGTATTTCCCTAGAAAGTGCTTCTCTACCTCTCCAGGCATCAATTTGGACATCACAAAAGAAGACCAAACCATTAGGCTCTTCATTGTGTGGGTAGTAAGGGAAAAGATAAGTAGCATTTCAAAACTTGGCAGAGCTGCATGGAGTCCTTGAACTTTTGTCTTTGGAAACATTTTGAATAAAATCGCACGTAAAGTGGCCCACAGGGATGACCAAATTTTTCATTATCACCAATCCACAGTATATGAGGTAACCTAGAATTAACAGGATGAGTGGCAAGACCTAGGTTTCTCTGTTTATATACATATTTGTTTTAAACAGCTTTCTGGAAAATTTTACCTTTGATCAGGAGCTGACCACAATTTCTATGTTTTTTTTTTCCCTCTGGGAAGTGAATGCACTAAGATTTAAAGAGAACATATCTCTTAGAAAAAAAATATATTACAGAAATTTTCTACTTAAATAGTCTTCATGTCTTATTTGTGAATAAATTTTGAGGTTGACATATGGCTAAAAAGATAATACAGGAAGACAGTGGTTTTACATCAAATTTGACTCCTGGTAAGTATTATTTTGAAAATTAGAAGGTTTTCCTTAGGCTCAGATAAAACGTTGACGTTATCAGAAGAATATACATGTAGATAGTACTTTGACAACACCCTAAGTAATGCCAGGGCATGTGGAACTAGAAATACAGAGATGACATAATCAGGGACTACAAGAAACATGCATATTTTAGAAATATAATTTTGGAAGAATTTTGATTTTGAATGGTAAAATTAGGAAATTATTCATCATAACTTTTGGAAGCTAACATGAACCTGTGGTCTATCATTTTAATGCACACTACTAATATCCACTAGGTTAAATATATTTATCATTTATATTAAATAATATTGGAAGTTAAAAGAGCACATGGTGGATTAAAACTATTATTCTGTCATTGTTTATTATATATATAGCATTTTCTTCCTGAGGTTTGCTGAAGTTTATAAATGGGAATATAGTATCATAAGTCTGCTGTCTGATGTCAATCTATTTTGGGAAAATTACAGACCCAACATATAATAGTACTGATTTTGGATAAGTTACCAAAATTCTCTGTGCCATTTTTCTCCTCTAAAATATGTGGCTAGTAGTATTACCTATGGTGTAATAATCCATGGAATCATAATGCTCTAATAAAGGGAAGCATTCAGAACAGTTTCATGCATATTTTAAATATCCAATATATTAGCTTACATTATATCCAAATGCTAATTTATACCTATTTCTATATTTGGCAATCAAATTAAGATTTTTCTCTTTTTACTCTGTAAACCTTTCTTAATATCACATTATAGAAAAACTAAACTAGTAAAAATATGTCCTGTCTTTCATTTAAACACAACTTTCTGAAGCCATGCCTGCTAAACATCAACTTCAATTTCTCAACAGTTTAGAGCATTTGAATACTATGGGTGGAAAACATAACACACATGTGAATGACTTCATCCTTATGAGACTGACAGATTCTGAAGCAATCCAGAGGATACTATTTATGCTATTTCTCCTGATATACCTGGTTACTGTGCTGGGCAATGCAGGGATGATATGGATAATCCACCCGAGTCTCCAGCTTCAAATCCCCAAGTATTTTTTTCCTCAGCCACTTGTCATTTCTTTATCTCAGTTACTCAAAAGTCATCACACCTAAAACTTTAGAGAACTTACTGATTCCCACAAAGTACATTCCATACATGAATGGCTTCACCCAGTTGTATTTCTTTGTCTTCTTGGGGGTCACTGAATATTCTTCTCTCCTCCACAACATTTGACTGCTGTGTAGCTACTTGCAGTCCTCTGCAGTATCACATTGTTGTGTCCACATGATGCTGCTGCTCCTTAGTTTTTGGATCTTATTTGACTGGTTTCATGGACTCTTTGTCAGTGTGCTTTTCATGAGCATACTGGATTTTTGCAACTCCAATATAATCCATCACTTTTTCTGTGACACATACCTAATTTTAGCCTTGTCTTGTACTGACATATAAGACATGGAAATAATGATATTCATTGTAGCTGGCTCACTCTAATGGCATCTCTTATCACAATACTTGTGTCCTATGTGTCTATACTGTCTACTATCCTGAAAATTACTTCTACCTCATGAAAGAAATAGCCTTCTCTACTTATGCCTCCCACATCCTGGGAGTCACCATCATTTATGGCACTATGGTTTTTACTTATTTAAAACCAAGTAAGTCCTCCTTGGGAAAGAAATCAAGTGGATCTGTTTTTTATACTATTGTCATCCCCACACTGAATCCACTCATTCACAGTCTTAGAAACAAAGAAGTAAAAAATGCTTTCATTAGTCTTACAGAAAACCGTGGGTACCTGGCAATTAAAGTGAGAGTGAAGCTAAACTGAATAGATTTTTTTCCCTCTTCCCTATAGTGTATTCCGTTGGTTTTTTTCCAGAAATGCTTGAATCCTTTATGTATTTGTTTTCTGTTTGACCAAATATGGTCTTTTCATTTCCAGGAAGATACCTTTAGAAATCCATGTAGGGGGTATAGCTCAGTGGTTGAGCATTTGACTGCAGAAATTGATAATATATTGGAAACTATAAAATATATTAATGCTATGGTCAAAACTTACATATTTTTGAGGATAACTGATTTGAAAATCAAAAAATATGATTGTCATTTTTAAAGCTATAGCATACAAATTCCCATGTATCCTTGAATTTCAGATAATTTTATTATGGAAAAGAACTCCATTTGAGGAGTAATGATAGGAATTATTTCATTTATTTTATGGAGAAGCAATATAGCGAGTGATTATGAAAATTTGCTTTGGAACTAAACATTCCAGAATTTATATTCTAGATCTTGTACCCTTTTAGCTGTATAACCCTTGATAACTCACTGAAAATTTTAGCCTCAGGATTCTTCAACTGCAAGAAAGAAATAATAATTCAAGGTCCATAAAGTTATAAAATAAAATCAGATAATGACTTTTGGGCATTTAACGTAGTACTAATAAAGACTGGACATTATCATTAGAACACTCACATTACTACATTATTTTTAATGTTCCATGACTTTTTCTTAAAGAATATTCACTTTTTTCTTATAAATTACTTTTGATTGAATTAAAGGATAAGCACACAAGCAGCTAAGGAACAAGTCAGCACTTCATAGTTTTAGAGTTGGAGTGCTATATATTAACATTGGAGAAAATTTGGAAAACATTGAAATATTTAAGTTAGTAGAAAGGCCCTAATGATAATTAACAGCTTTGTATGTGTTCTAGATTAATAGTTATTCATAAATACATACATATTATATACATAAGCAATGTTTTTGTCATTTCCTATGTACTTTTTTATAGCTTTCCATATAAACTTACAAATTTAACATTTTTTTATTCTTTTGTTAATTAAACCTAAGGTGAATGTGTTCTTGGTACATCGGAAAACCTCATGACTCATTTTGAGATGCTTTGGACCTGAAATATTTGTAAATTCATCAAGTTAAAAATTTGCATGCAGTTCTATCTCCTTGGTGGCCTCCTTACTTTTCTGTGATGTGTCAACAAGATTCAGTAAAGTGCTCCTTTGTTAAAAATCTGTGTATTTAAAAAAAAAAATCATAGCCTGTCTGTTGCATTCTATAGGCTTTTATAACAATTAAAATAAATGGTTGAATTAAATGCTTGACTTACTTGTCCTACTTTTTTTTTAACAGAGACAAATTATAAAGCTACAAATTTACAATGAATTCAGATTTTGCAGCAACTCATACATTTTAGTCAGATTGGGTACTAAAATTTCCTTTATTTTATTTATTTATTTCTTCATTCATTCATTCATTCATTCATTTTGCCATGCTTGAGCCATGTGGAAGCTCCTGGGCCTGGGATCAAACTTGTGCCACAGCAGCCACCTGAGCCTTTACAGTGACAAGGCTGCATCCTTAACTCACTGTATCACAAGGAAACTCCCTAAATATTTTTTTTCTACATAGTCTAAAATTGCACTTTCTATTTACTCTGCTATTTACATGCTATATAAGAACATATGTTTCCTTTTCCCCACTATTTGGTATGTCTTAAACTTTTGTAACTTTTTTTTTCTTTTTTCTTTTGTCTTTTTTAGGGCTGCACCCATAGCATATGGAGGTTTCCAGGCTAAGGGTATAATCAGAGCTGTTGTTGCTGGCCTATACCAGAGCCACAGCAATGCCAGATCCTGGCTACTTCTGTGACCTACACTACAGCTCATGAGCAATGTTGGATCCTTAACCGACTGATCAAGGCCACGGATCAAACCCACATCCTCCTGGTTACTAGTTGGATTTGTTTCTGCAGCATCATGACTGGAAATCCCTGTAACTAGTTTTTTGTTTTTGTTATTTTTTCAAGCAATAATTATAATTTTTTTATTTTTTGAAATTTGCAGTTTTCTTTGCAAAATTGTATTTGATTATTTTCCAAAAACACATTTAAAATTTTTATTTTGTCTTTTTAGGTCCATGCCTGTAGCATATGGAGGTTCCTAGGCTAGAAATCAAATCAGAGCTACAGATGCTGGCTACAGCCACAGCCACAGCAACATAGGATCCAACCTATCTCTGTGACCTACATCACAGCTCATGGCAAAGCCAGATCCTTAACCTACTGAGAGAGGCCAGGGATCAAACCTGCATCCTCATGGATACTAGTCAGATTCATTTCCACTGAGCCATGAAGGTAACTCCTAAATATTTAAAATAAAGTGCAAAAGTATGAATTCCCTTTTAAGAGTTAAATGCTTAAAAATCTTACCTAATTTAAAACTGTCAATTAACTTATTCAAATATTTTAAATATGTGTTATCTTCCTCTAAATAGTTTATTTTAAATATCCCCATATTATATATGAATGACATTTAAAATTATTATGACTTTTTTGTCTAATAGCCATGATATTTAGACTCTAAACATCTATTGATACTGGGTTTTGCTTAGAAAAGTTTAATAATATGCTTTTTTTTGGCTTTTCTTGATTAGGGATGGAGTAGACACAGGTAGTTTTAGAAGTCCTGATAAAGGACCATATTTAAAGAGGGAAACTTAGGGGACATTCACTGAGAGATCTCTGTAAGTAAATAAATTGCTCAAAAAAGCCGTCAGAACAAGGCAAGTTTGCTTCATTAGTGGAGCCTTACGAATTGCCTCAAGTCACTGGGTGGGGGATGGGATTAGGCCTGCATTCATATTCAGAACTAGGGCAAGAGTATGAGGACCACCTTTCTGGGGATTTGAATACACCTTGCCAGATATTAAGGAGGAGCTACTACTCCCAGAAAGGAAAAGGTGGGCTTTTCCAACCCCCACTCCCCTTGAATGATAAAATCTGTAGCCCACTGGATCCTCAGGGCAGAGCTTCTGCACCTGCCCACTTGCATCTGTCATGAGCATCCTATCTTCATAAATTTATTTCTTGCATATCACTTTGTCTCTCACTGAATTCCTTCTTTGCAGAGACATGAAGAACCTGAATCTCGGTGAGGCCAGACACAGGGTGAGTGATTCTAATTTAAAACTTGGGGAGGAGGCAAGATGGCAGAAGAATAGGGGGACACGCTGGCCCTCTCCCACAAACACAAACAAACAAAAAAATCTGCAGGATAAATGACTCACACAGAACAGCAACCAATTGCTGGCAGAAGAACCTAAACTCCAATAATGGCAAGAATTTCATGACATTACTAGGTAAAACAAGAGAAAAGAGAGTGAGAGAAGGGGAATGCAAGCTGGACAGGTGCTCCCCAAAGGGAACTGCAGAGGAGAAAGGGATCCTGTACCCTGGAAAGTCATCTACTCAATGGAAAGATCAACCAAACCAGAGGAATCTCCAGATGCAGAGGAGTGTAGCAGTAAGCTGGAGTTCTGAAAAGCAGAGCGAGAACCAAACAGATCATCTGATCTATGGGCACGGTGACCAAAAATTGAGACACCTGGGTGGGGGCTGGGCACTGAGATGTCAGCTCCTGAGGTTAGTCCCCGGGAAAGGGCTGGGGGGGCTGGGTGGTACAGAGACTGCTTGGGAGGTCTAGAAACCAGTCCATCAAGTTTGACAGGGCAGACTGCCTGGGAGACTAGAAAGCAGAGTGTCACAGGGGGAGGGAGCAATATGCTAAGGGTGGAGAAGTGGAAAGCCACATCAGAGGGAACCTGAGAGAAGAGCCGGGTCTGTGTCAATGTTGGGGAGGGGAGAGAAGAAGGGGTGGGCCCCCATAGAACACTCCCCATGCCACAGCGAGCTTACTGGCCCACTAGCTATCAGAAAGTTGTGCTTCCCAGTGCATCCCCCCACCCCCCACCACCCCTTACATACACGATGGACCTGGGGCTGCCTGCCATCTGGGAGGGCTGGCCTCAATAATTTCTGGAAACCTACCACCACAAGGGCTGTCCATGCCCTGGCATGCTTGACCTTTGGAGGGGCTACACCCACGTGGAGTAGCACCAAACACCACCAGCCCCTGGGAAAAGGCCTGCAGACCAGAAAAACTAGAACAAGCTTGGCCAGGCTCAGAAAAGGTCTGTCTAATTCTTGGACAGTCCTTCCAAGTCGGGCTACCCTGGGGAAGAGCCTCTTGGGTTTGCAGCAGCTCAGCTAGCTGCTCCATCCCTCGTGGGGTGCCACATTCCTACAGAAGAGCTCCCCAGGACTGCCAGCCCCTGCAGGAAACCCCACACCCTAGAAAATCTAGAACAAGCTTGGCCAGGCTGTGATAGGTCTGCCTAATTCTCGGACAGTCCTTCTGAGTTGGGCTGCCCTGGGGAAGAGTCTCTTGGGTTTTCAGTGGCCCAGCTAACTTATTCAGGCCTCGGGGGGTACTTCACTCCTATGGAAGAGCTACTCAGCACAGCCAGCTCACTAGAAGAGCCCAAGGAGCCCAGAAAAGCTACAACAAGCTTGGCCAGGCCATGTAAAGAGCTGCCTAAACTCTCAGACAGTCATTCTGAGTCAGGCTGCTCTGGGGAAGAGCCTCTTGTGTTCTCAGTGACCCAGATAGCTGCACAAACCCTGGGGGGTGCTGCATTCCTGCAGAACAGCTACCCAGCACCACGAGCCCCCTGCAAGAACCCCACAGCCTAAAAACACCAGAGCAATCTCTGCCCGTCCAAGTGAAATTTTCTCCCATCGTGGTGTGGATCTCCCACTCTGTCTGCCCTAAGGAAGTCCTCCTTTGCTTCAGAGAGACCCTGTTAACCCCGCCAACACTCCAAAAAGCTACACTGCCTCAAAAAAGACTGAACAACAACACCAAACCTCAGGAAACATTCCATGGCAGTGACAAGACAAACACTGCCCAGCCATCAGGAGGACAACTCCACCAAGAAAATGAAAACAACAAGCAAGATGAAGAAGCTGAGAAACCACCACCAGTCAAACCAACAGGAGAACTCACCTAAAGCAGTCAACAATGAAACAGATCTCTGAAGTCTGACAGACCTGGAGTTCAAAAGAGAAATAGTGAAAATACTGAAGGAATTAAGAGAAGATATGAACAGTAATGCAGACACCCTCAGAAAGGAAGTACAAAATATAAGGAGGAGCCAAGACAATCTAGAAAATTCATTTGCAGAAATACAAACAGAACTAAGGGCAGTAATAACCAGAATGAACAATGCAGAAGAATGAAGCAGTGACATGGAAAATAGAATAATGGAAATCACCCAATCAGGTCAGCAGAAAGAAAACCAAATCAAAAAACAGGAAAGCAATATAAGAGACCTATGAGATAATATAAAGTGGGCCAATCTATGCATAATAGGAATTCCAGAAGGAGTAGAAAAAGATAAGGGAATGGAAAATATAGTTGAAGAAATTATCACTGGAAAATTCCCAAATCTAAAGGATACTGAGTTCAAGATACAGGAAGCCCAGAGGGCCCCAAAAAATTTGAACCCAAATAGACCCACACCAAGACACATTATAATAAAAATGGCAAAAGTTAGTGATAAAGAGAGGATCCTAAAGGCAGCAAGAGTAAAGCAGGATGTTACCTACAAGGGAATTCCCATAAGATTATCAGCTGATTTTGCTACAGAAACTCTACAGGCCAGGAAGGAATGCAAGAGCTATTTAAAGTGCTAAAAGGAAAAAATATGCAACCTAGAATACTCTATCCAACAAAAATTTTATTTAAAATAGGAGAAATAAAAAGATTTTCCAACAAGCAGAAGTTAAATGGATACAGCAATACAAAACCAAGGCTAAAAGAAATACTGAAAGCACTTCTCTAAACCAAAAAGAGGAAGGAAAGAAAGGGAGGAAAAAGGAAAAAAAAAAACGAAGAGGAAGAACTAGGACTGAGGAAACCACAATCAGAGAGCAGTCCCTCAAATAAGCCAGCATACAGATATAATCATGAACATGTTTCAAACAAAATAAAATTAAGAAGAAAAAAAAAGGGTCATCAAAATCATAAAATGTGGGCAAGGGATGTTGGGAAATTAATAGACCCTTTTTGTTTGTTTGTTTGTTTGTTTCTCTTAATTTTAATATAGTAATGAAGTGTTTCAACACACAAGACCATCAAGCTAAAACACACAATTATAGGAAGAGGTTAGCATACTTAAAATCAGGGCAACTGCAAGCCAAAACCAAACATTGCATTTGCAAAAAAAAAGGGAAAAAACCCACTCAAACAGATAATAACCAGAGACCATTCAACCACAAAAAGAAAGGAAGAATGGAGAACCATAGAATCAACTGGAACAGGAGGTTCAACATGGCAATAAATAATCATCTATCAATTATCACCTTAAATGTCAATGGACTGAATGCCCCAAGCAAAAGACACAGAGTGGCTGAGTGGATAAAAAGGCAAAAACCTTCAATATACTGCTTCCAAGAAACTCACCTTAGGACAAAGGATACATATAGATTGAAAGTGAAAGCGTGGGAAAAAATATTTCACGCCAATAGACATGACAGGAAAGCAGGAGTTGCAACACTCATATCAGACAAAATAGACTTTAAAACAAAAGACATAAAGAGAGACAAAGAAGGACACTACTTAATGATTATGGGATCCATCCAAGGAGAGGATGTTACTATCGTCAACATATATGCCCCAAATATAGGAGCACCCAGATACATACAACAAATATTAACAGACATAAAGGGAGATATTGATGGGAATACAATCATAGTAGGAGACCTTAATACCCCCTTCACACCAATGGACAGATCCTCTAGACAGAAAACCAGTAAAGCAACAGAGATCCTAAAGGAAACAATAGAAAAGGTAGATTTTATTGATATTTTCAGGACACTACATCCAAAAATCAGAATACAAATTCTTCTCAAATGCACATCGAACATTCTCAAGAATCAACCACATATTGGGACACAAAGCTAACCTCAACAAATTTAGGAGCATAGAAATTATCTCAAGTATCTTCTCTGACCACAATGCCATAAACCTAGAAATCAACCATGGGAAAAGGAAAGAGAAAAAACCTACTACACGGAGATTAAACAACATGCTACTAAAAAACCAATGGGTCAATGAGGAAATCAAGAAGGAAATTAAAAAATACCTTGAAACAAATGATAATGAAGACACAACGGCTCAAAATCTAAGGGATGCTGTGAAAGCAGTGCTCAGAGGGAAATTTATAGCAATACAAGCCTTCCTCAAAAAAGAAGATCCCAAATTGACAACTTAACCCTCCACCTAAACAAATTAGAAAAAGAGGAACAAAAAAGACCTAAAGTCAGCAGAAGGAAGGAAATTATAAATATCAAAGAAGAAATCAATAAAATAGAGACTCAAAAAACAATAGAGAAAATTAATAAAACCAAGAGCTGCTTCATTGAAAAGGTAAACAAAATTGACAAACACCTGGCTAGACTCACTAAGAAGAGGAGAGAAAGAATCCAAATAAACAAAATTATAAATGAAAAAGGAGAAATCACAATGGATACCGCAGAAATACAAAAAACCATAAGAGAATACTATGAACAACTATATGCCAACAAATTTGGCAATCTGGAAGTAATGGACAGTTTTCTAGAATCTTACAGCATGCCAAAACTGAATCAAGACGAAACAGACCAACTGAACAGACCAATCACTAGAAATGAAATTGAAGAGGTCATCAAAACAATCACTACAAATAAAAGTCCAGGACCAGATGGCTTCACAGGCAAATTCTACCAAACATATAAAGAGGAATTGGTGCCCATCCTCCTTAAACTCTTTCAAAAGGTTGAAGAAGAAGGAATACTCCCAAAGACATTCTATGATGCCACCATCACCCTAATTCCAAAACCAGACAGAGATAACACCAAAAAAAGAAAACTATAGGCCAACATTGTTGATGAGTAGAGATGCAAAAATTCTCAACAAAATCATAGCCAACCGAATCCAACAACATACCAAAAAAATTATACACCATGACCAGGTTGGGTTCATCCCAGTTTCACAAGGATGGTTCAACATATGCAAATCAATCAACGTCATCCACCGCATTAAAAAAGGAAAGTCAAAAACCATATGATCACCTCAATAGATGCTGAAATAGCATTTGACAAAGTCCAACATCCCTTCATGATGAAGACTCTCACCAAAGTGGGTATAGAGGGAACATTCCTGAACATAATCGAAGCCATTTCTGACAAACCCACAGCAAGTATAATACTCAATGGGGAAAAACTGAAAGCCTTCTCACTCAAATCTGGAACAAGACAAGGATGCCCACTCTCACCACTGCTCCTCAACATAGTTATGGAAGTCCTAGCCACAGCCAGCAGGCAAAGAAATGAAATAAAAGGCATCCATATAAGAAGAGAAGAGATAAAACTGTCACTGTGTGCAGATGACATGATACTATACATAGAAAACCCTAAGGACTCAACCCCAAAACTACTTGAATTGATTAATAAATTCAGCAAAGTAGCAGGATATAAGATTAACATTCAAAAGTCTGTTGCATTTCTGTATACCAGCAATGAAATATTAGAAAAGGAATACAAAAATACGATGCCTTTTAAAAGTGCACCTCACAAAATCAAATACCTTGGAATACACCTGACCAAGGAGGTAAAGGACTTATATACCGAGAACAATAAAACTTTAATCAAAGAAATCAAAGAAGATGTAAAGAAATGGAAAGATATTCCATGTTGTAAAAATGGCCATACTACCCAAAGCAATCTACAGATTCAATGCAATCCCTATCAAATGACCCATGACATTTTTCACAGAACTACAACAAACAATCCAAAAATTTATATGGAACCACAAAAACCCAGAATCACCAAAGCATTCCTGAGAAACAAAAACCCAGCAGGGGACATAACTCTCCCAGACTACAAGCAATATTACAAAGCCACAGTCATCAAAACAGTGTGGTACTGGTATCAAAACAGACAGACAGACCAATGGAACAGAATAGAGAACCCAGAAGTAAATCCAGACAACTCTCTTCAATTAATCTTTGGAGGCAAGAATATAAAGTGGGGAAAAGAAAATTTATTCAGCCAGAATGGCTGGGAAACCTGGACAGCTGCATGCAAAGCAATGAAATTAGAACACACCCTCACACCATGCACAAAAAATAAACTCAAAATGGCTGAAAGACTTAAATATACGACAGGACACCATCAAACTTCTAGAAGAAAACATAGGCAAAACACTCTCTGACATCAACCTCATGAAGATTTTCTCAGGTCAGTCACCCAAAACAATAGAAATAAGAGCAAAAATAAACCCATGGGACCTAAGATTTTGCACAGCAAAGGAAACCCAAAAGAAAACAAAAAGACAACTTACAGAATGGGAGAAAATAGTTTCAAATGATGCAACTGACAAGGGCTTAATCTCTAGGATATATAAGCAACTTATACAACTCAACAGCAAAAAAGCCAATCACCCAAAGGAAAAATGGGCAAAAGATTTTAATAGACATTTCTCCAAGGAAGATATGAAGATGGCCAACAAACACATGAAGAAATGCTCAACACCACTGATTATAAGAGAAATGCAAATAAAAACTACCATGAGATACCACCTCATACCAGTCAGAATGGCCATCATTAAGAAGTCCACAGATAACACGTGCTGGAGGGGTTGTGGAGAAAAGGGAACCCTCCTGCACTGTTGCTGGGGATGTAAACTGGAACAGCCATTACGGAGAAGAGTTTGGAGATACCTTAGAAATCTATACATAAAACTTCCATACGACCCCACAGTCCCACTCTTAGGCGTATATCCAGACAAAACTCTGCTTAAAAGAGACACATGCTCCCCTATGTTCATTGGAGCACTTTATATTATCCCATGAGTCTCTTATATTGCTTTCCTGTTTTTTGATTTGGTTTTCTCTCTGCTGACCTGATTGGGTGATTTCCATTATTCTAACTTCCACATCACTGATTCGTTCTCCTGCATTATTCATTCTGTTTTTTTTTTCTGCCCTTAGTTCAGTTTGCATCTCTGCAAATGAATTTTCTAGATTGTCTTGGCTCCTCCTTATATTTTGTAGTTCCTTTCTGAGAGTGTGTGCATTACTGTTCATATCTTCTCTTAATTCCTTCAGTATTTTCACTATTTCTCTTTTGAACTCCAGGTCTGTCAGACTTCAGAGATCTGTTTCATTGTTGACTGCTTTAGGTGAGTTCTCCTGTTGGTTTGACTGGTGGTGGTTTCTCAGCTTCTTCATCTTGCTTGTTGTTTTCATTTTCTTGGTGGAGTTGTACTCTCCGTGGCCAGGCAGTGTTTGTCTTGTCACTGCCGTGGAATGTTTCCTGAGAGCTGGTGTTGTTGGTCAGTCTTTTTTGAGGCAGTGTGGCTTTTCTGGAGTGTTGGCGGGGTTAACAGGGTCTCTTTGAAGCAAAAGAGGACTTCCTTAGGGCAGACAGGAGTGGGAGATCCACACCACGATGGGAGCAGTTTTCACTCAGCCGGGCAGAGCTTGCTCTTGTGTTTTTAGGCTGTTGGGTTCTTGCAGGGGGTTGGCAGTGCTGGGTAGCTGTTCCACAGGAGTGCAGCACCCCCCACATTCTGGAGCAGCTATCTGGGTCACTGAGAACCCAAAAGGCTCTTCCCTGTGGCAGCCTGATCCAGAAGGACTGTCCGAGAATTAGGCAGATCTTTTCACATCCTGGCTGGCTTCTTGTAGATTTTCTGTGGTGCAGGGGGTCCTGTAGGGATCTGGCTGTCCTGTGCAGTTGTTCCACCGGAGTGCAGCACCTGAGAGCTGGAGTAGCTAGCTGGGCTTCTGCAAACACACGAGGCTCTTCCCCAAGGCAGCCCAACTTCGAAGGACTGTCCAAGAATTAGGCGGATCTTTTCATGGGCCTTCCAGGGTTGTTGTAGCTTTTCTGAGCTGTGGGGGGTCCTGCAGGGAGCTGGCTTTCCTCTGCAGTTGTTCCATGGGAGTGTGGCTCTCCCCCCCCCCCCCAAGACCTGGAGTGGCTATCTGTGCTGCTGCAAACACAAGAGGCTCTTCCCCAGGGCAGCCCAACTCCGATGGACTGTACAAGAATTAGGCAGATCTTCTCACATCCAAGCCAGGCTTGTTGTAGCTTTTCTGGGCTGCAGGGACTCCTGCAGGGAGCTGGCAGTCCTGTGCAGCTCTTCTGCCAGAGTGTGGCACCCCCTGATGGCTGCAGCAGCTAGCGGGGCTGCTGTGAACCCAAGAGGCTTTTCTCCAGGGCAGCTCAACTCAGAAGAACTCTCCAATAATTAGGCAGATGTTTTCGTGGCCCTACCAGGCTAGTAGCTTTTCTGGGCTGTGGGGGGTCCTTCCAGGAGCTGGCAGTCCTATGCAGTTGTTCTGCAGGGGTGTGGCTCTCCCCTGCCATCCCCTGAGAGCTAGAGTGGCTAGCTGGGCTCCTGTAAAACCAAGAGGCTATTCCCCAAGGCAGCCCAACTTGCAAGGACTTTTTAAGAATTAGGCAGATCTTTTCATGGCCTGGCCAAGCTTGTTCTAGCTTTTCTGGGCTGCAGGCCTTTTCCCAGGGGCTGGCGGTGTTTGGTGCTGCTCCACAGGAGTGTAGCCCCTCCAAAGAGCAAGCATGCCAGGGCAGGGACAGCCCCTGCAGTGGTAGGCTTCTGGCAATTGTTGAGGCCAGCCCTCCCAGATGGCAGGGAGCCCTAGGTCTGACATGTACATAATGAGCGGCAGGGGGGTATGCACTGGGAAGCACAACTTTCTGATAGCTAGCGGGCCAGTAATCTTGCTGTGGCATGGGGAGTATTCTATGGGGGCCCACCTTTTCTTCTCTCCCCTCCCCAACACTGGTGAAGACCTGGCTCTTCTCCCAGGTTCCCTCTGATGTGGCTTTCCACATCCCCACCCTTAGCAGTATTGCTCCCTCCCCCTGCGACACTCTGCTTTCTAGTCTCCCAGGCAGTCCTTGTCCCATCAAACTTGACAGACTGGATTCTAGACCTCCCAAGCTGTCTCCCCTCCACCCTGCCACCCCATCCCATTCCCAGGGACTAACCCTCGGAGCCGAGGTCTCAGTGCCCAGCCCCCACCCAGGTGTCTCAATTTTTTGGTGACTGTGCCCATAGTTCAAATGATCTGTTCAGTTCTTGCTCTGCTTTTCAGAACTCCAACTTTCTGCTACACTCTTCTCTGCATCTGGAGATTCCTCCAGTTCATTTGATCTTTCCCTCTAGTCGGTGACTTTCCAGGGTGCGGGATGCCTTTCTCCTCTGCAGTTTCCTTTTGGGACCGCCAATCCAGCTCAGATTCCCCTTTTCTCACTCTCCTCTTTCCTCTTGTTTTGCCTATTAATGTCACAAAATTCTTGCCCTTATTGGAGTTTAGGTTCTTCTGCCAGGGATTCGTTGCTGTTCTGTGTGAGTCATTTATCCTGTAGATGTGTTTTTTTTGTGTGTTTGTGGGAGAGGGCAAGCATATCCCCCTACTCTTCTGCCATCTTGTCTCTCTCTGTTGTGGTCATTCTTATTCTGGACATTTAATATGCATAGAAACAAATAATGTATGGTCTTTTCTATCCTTTTTCTTAGCATGTTTTCAAAGTTTATTTATATTGTAGCATGCATTGTTATTTCATTATTTTTATGGTGAATTAATAGTCTATTTTTTGGATGTACCACAAACTCTTTATTCACTCATCTGCCATTTGACTTATTGTGGCCATGAATAGTGCTGCTGTAAACAATTGTACACATTTGTGTGAACACCTGTTTACAATTCTTTTTGGTATTTATCTATAAGAGGAATTACTGGATTCTTTGACAACCCTATATTTAAATTTTGAGGAACACCAACTGTGTACACAGAACTTAAACATCATCTTACATTTTCATCAGCAAAGTTCTCCAGCTTTCACATTATTGACAGTGTCCTTTGAAGCACAAGAATTTTTAAATTTGGTGGGATCTAATTTGTCTAATTGCTTTTGTTATTTATGCTTTTTTTGTTGTATTTAAGGAACCTCACTTAATTCTAAATCTTGAAGATTTCTTTCTATGGTTTCTACTAATAATTTTATCATTTAAATCCTACATTTGATCTATTCAGAGGTAATTTTCATATGTGGTATGAGGTAGGATTCAAATCCATTCTTTCATATTTGATACCAGTTTATCAGCATCACTTGTTGAAGAGCCTATTCAATTCCTATTGAATGATACTGGCAACTTTGTCAAAACACTTTTGACAATAGATGTATGAGTTTATTTCTGGACCTTCAATTTTATTATTTTGATCTGTTATCTTCTCATCCAAGTAGACTGTTTTAGTTACTGTAGCTTTTAGTACATTCAGAAGTGTGAGCCTTCCAAATTTGTTCTTAACTTTTCAAGACTATTTGACTTTTGGGGATTCCTTATAGTGCTATATGAATTTTAGGACTAACAATCTTTTTCTGCCAAAAAAGCTGTCAATTTATTTCTTTCTTTTTTTTTAATTTTGAGGACCAAACCTGCTGCACATGGAAGTTTCCAGGCTAGAGGCCAAATCAGAGCTGCAGCTTCTGGCCTACACCACAGCCACAGCAACACCAGATCCCAGCCATGTCTGTGACCTAAACTACAGCCACAGCAATTCTGGATCCTTAACTCACTGAGCAAGTCCAGGGATTGAATCCATATCCTCATGGAAACTAGTTGTTTTTGTTTCCACTGAGGTGCAAAAGGAACTCCTGTTAGTATCTCCAATGGAACTGATTTGCATCTACATCTACTCTAAAGAGTATTGTTATCTTAATATTTTAATCCATGAATATTGGATATGTTTCTGTTTATAGATCTTTAATTTCCTTAAAAGTGTTTTCTATGCTTTGGTGTAAAAGTATTTCACTTGATTAAACATTTTATTCTTTAGGATGTTTTTTCAAATAAAATTATATTCTTAATTTTTACATAAAGATTTTTATTTTTTCCATTATAGCTGGTTTACAGTGTTCTGTCAATTTTCTACTGTTCAGCATGGTGACCCAGTTACACATATATGTATACATTCTTTTTTCCCATATTATCATTATAGTCAATTTACAATGTTCTCTGAATTTCTGATATACAGCAAAGTGACCATTTTGCACATATATACATTCTTTTTCTCATATTGTCTTCCATCATTTCCATCACAAATGATTGGACATAGTTTTTTGTGCAATACAGCAGAACCTCATTGCTAATCCACTCCAAATGCAATAGTTTGCATCTACAAACCCCAAACTTCCAGTCCATCCCACTCTCTCCATCTCCCCCTTGGAAACCACAAGTCTGTCCTCTGTGTCCATTAATTTTTTTCTTTTCTGTAGATAGGTTCATTTGTGCCTTGTACTAGATTCCAGATATAAGTGATGTCATATGATATTTGTCTTTCTCTTTCTGACTTACCTCACTTAGTATGACAATCTCTAGTTCCATTCATGTTGCTGAAAATGGCATTATTTTGTTCTTTTCATGGCTGAGTATTATTCCATTGTGTATATGTACCACCTCTTCTTAATCTGTTCATCTGTCGATAGACATATGTGTTGTTTCCATTTCCTGGGTACTGTCAATATTGCTGCAATGAACATATGGGTTGAATGTATCTTTCTGAAAGAAAGTTTTGTCTGGATATATGTTCAGGAGTGGGATTATTGGGTAATATGATAGTTATATAGTAAAACAGTAATTTCAAATTGTTTTCCATAGTGATTGTGACAATTTACATCCCCACCAACAGTGTAAGCTGGTTCCCTTTTTTCCACAACCTCTCCAGCATTTGTTATGTGTGGACTTATAAATGATAGCCATTCTGATCAGTGTGAGATATTACCTCATTTTAGTTTTGTTTTGCATTTTTCTAATAATCAGTGATGTTGAGCATTTTTTCATGTGCCTGTTGGCCATCTGTATGTTGTCTTTGGAGAAATGCCTATTCAGGTTTTTGCCCATTTTTCAATTGGGTTTATTTTTATTTATTTTGCTGTTTAGTTGTTTATATACTTTGGAGATCAAGCCCTTGTTCATTGCATTTTTTTAAAGTATTTTCTCCTATCCCTTTTTTATGGTTTCCTTTGCTGAGCAAAAACTTTTCAGTTTGACTAGGTCTCATCTGTTTATTATTGTTTTTAATTCTATTGCCTGGGAGACTGAGCAATAAAAACATTTGTATGGTTGATATCAGAGAATGTTTTGCTTATATTCTCTTCTAGAAGTTTTATGGTGTCTTCTCTTCTACTTAAGTCTTTAAGTCATTCTGAGATTATTTTTTTGCATCATGTGAGGGTGTGTTCTAGTTTCACTGTTTTATGTGCAGCTGTCCAGTTTTATCAGCACCACTTGCTCAAAAGACTGTCTTTTTACCATTTTCTCTTCTTCCTTCCTTTGTCAAAGATTAACTGACTATAGGTGTTTGGGTTCATTTCTGGATTCTCTATTCTGTTCCATTGGTCTCTTTTGGTTCTGTACCACACTCTCTTGATTACTGTAGCTTTGCAATATTGTCTGAAGTCTGAGAGAGTTATGCCTCCTGCTTTTTTCCCCTCCATATTTCTTTAGCAATTATTTGTCTTTTATGGTTCCTTATACATTTTTGGCTTGTTCTAGCTCTGTGAAAAGTGTCATTGGAAATTTGGTAGAGATTGCATTAAATCTGTAGATTTTTTTGGGTAGCATGGCCATTATAACAATATTAGTTCTTCTAATTCAGGAATGTGTGATACATTTCCAATTTTTGAATCCTTTTTAATATGCTTGTTTAATGTTTTATAAAGACTTAGTATATAAGACTTTCATTTCCTTGGTCATGTTGTTTATTTTTTAATGGCCACACTGTGGCATATGGAAGTTCCTGGGTCAAAGATTGAATATTAGCTTCAGCTGTGACCTACATTGCAGCTGCAGCAACACTGGATTCTTTAACCCACTGTACCAGGCCAAGGATTAAACCTGAAACTTTGTGGTGACCCACTGTGCCACTGTTGGATCTACTGTTTTCTTAATGTTATTTTCCAATTTTCATTTGTGTTGTATAGAAATACAACTGATTTTTCTATGTTGATTCACAAATTTTCAGAACACATTTTTAACTTTGTTGAATAATACTTGAAATATAAATGTGTATATTTAAGTGAATAATGTAGTGGTTTGATGTACATAAACATTACAAGATGATTACCAACTTCAAGATAATTAACACATATCACCACTCATAGTTAACACAGGTAACTCTCTTTTCTAATGTGAAAAAGAATGCTTAAGATCAACTTTCAGAAAGTTTTGAGCATAAAATATTATATTATTAACTAATCACCATACTGTACACTAAATACTTAAAACTTACTTTTCCCTAACTAAAAATATTCCTAATTTTACCTAAAATTAACATGATGGTCACTCAGATCAGATAGTAATGAATGAACCATGCCATTACTTTTGATGACTATTTGGACTATGCTTTCAAAAAGTTATATGATATTTAATTTTATTCTATTATTTTCATTTTTATACTTTATTTTCTCCTGCAGCATATAATTATGAGAATATTGTAAAAATAATCTAGCTAACTTTATTTTTCATTGTACATTATTCACACACAGAATTCCAGTTGAAACTAATTCCAATTGCTGTATTAAAGTTCATGAGTTATTGAAATTGCAGTATAATTTACTGATTTTTTTAGGGCCACACCTGCAGCATAAGGAGATTCCCAGGCTAGGGTTATAATAAAGAGCTACAGCTGCCTGCCTCCACTACAGTCACAGCAATGCCAGATCCAAGTCACATCTGTGGCCTACACCACAACTCACAACAATGCCAGATCCTTAACCCACTGAGCAAGGCCAGGGATTGAACCCCCAACTTGATGGTTCCTAGTCAGATTTGTTTCTGCTGAACAATGATGGGAACTCCTGATTTCAATTTTTGTTTTTTTTTAAAGATCCTTAACCCACTGAGCAAGGCCAGGGATTGAACCTACAACTTGATGTTTCCTAGTCAGATTTGTTTCTGCTGCACAATAACAGGAACTCCTGATTTCAATTTTTTTTAATAAATTTTCTCCATATTCTTATAAGGGAATATAATACTTTATATCCAATGATGAAGAATTCTCTAACTTTCAAAAAGCTTGCCATTCTATTGTGGACTCGGTTTATCTGATTTAATTATTGTAAGTTTATAGCAGACCACGTTCTGATAACACCAGTGTAAATATTGAACTGGTGGTGGAAACTCTATGTTAACTGCTAGAGCAATTGTAGTTATTATTTTGATAGCAGAAGCAAGAGAAACTGAAGAATTTTTTGCAATACTACAAAATAAAAAGTAATAGACTTTTTATAATGCAGGAAATTTTCAGGCTACTGATTAGTGTCAGAGTAATTATAATTTTTGAAAGAAGTGTTTCACAAATGGAATTTTATACTTATAACCTTGTAAAACATACATTATGCTTTTAATTCCCTTTATTTCTTCATTAGACTCAGTTATACCTGTGAACATGACTGCCAAGACCAGCTTGGCTGGTGAGAGCTGAAGAATGGGTGCTGTGAAATTTAAGAAAAAGTTAACATAAAACAAGACACAGAGACATTTATCTTAATTAAAGGTGGGAACCTGGGACTCAAAGTCTCAGGGACCAAGAGTGCCACCTCAAGAAACCACACTGCCTTTATTGTGCTCTTTGGGATTACATCAAGTGAGGAGAGGGCTATAGGTACAGGATATAATTTTTCTTAATTATTATTTTAAAAGCCACATAGCTGGTAGCTGGTTAAGCTTTTATTCTGACCTATAGGCATTTAACATTCATTAGCATTGAGGAAGCTTGGCTTAAGCTATCTATGCATAACATCTAGAGAATCACCACTGTGCATCTGCAAATGGTGTGCATATCTGCAGCAACCTGGCATGCCTAGGTTTGCACCTGGTTCTCTTTGCTGATGCATATTCTCTAATGACCCCTCATAAACCCCTTGGGGCTATGAGGCTCATCTTCCTCTTATTGTTAAGAGGACATATCATGCTGTGCAAACTGCATGCCTATCTGCACAGGTATGGCATGCCTAGACCAATAGATTATGTCCTCATTCAGCTGACCATATGAATAACTTATGCCTTTTGATCTTTGTTCATAAGCTTACCTTATTTACCAGCACTACAACTATTTTTCAAGGGGGAATATGGTGTAAAGTAAAGCAGCACAAGATGGAGTTTTTAGCATAGAAAATAGAAACAGAGAGGCTAAGAAAAGACTGTGGAAACATGTCTCCTGACACATGACAACTTCAGAAAATCCTCAATCAAAATATACAGAAAAGAAAAGGAAAACTGATATGTGGATATGAACCAGGTTTGACATTGAGGTATACAATTTTTTTCCTGCATTTCTTATTATTTTTCTGAATTATATAATGGTGCATTGGCTCTATATATGTAGATAATGTTGCTTAAAGAGTTTAGCAATGAGATTAACATTCACAAATAGTAAAGAAGGGGAGAAAGTAATTCCAATTGCTGTGTTAAATATTTTGTTATATAGGAAAATACATTCAGTAAAATTGGTGAGAAAAATATTTGGATAGGGTATAGGCTTATACAAAGTGATTCATTGCTCAGATACTAAATTCTGCAATCAACCCTAACTGACTACTATTACAGTGAGAAGTAGGGCAAATATAATGTCATTCCACATGTCAGTTATTAGAAATATTTAGGTAATTAACTTTCATATTCAGATGATTATTGCCATAGAAACACAAATTTAATTATAACAATTTACCATTCAGCATACCATTTACTTCTCCATGTTTCTACCATTTTCTTGTTGCCACTATTTGAACCATTTGTGCCATGTGTACACTTATGCCATGTGTACAGCCCTGAAAACACCCTCCCAAAATAGCCAAAAATATATACATATATTCTTGATAATACTTTCTCAATATGTTAAATAATTAAAAACATAAATGTTAAAAAGAGGTCTTGAGTATTATCAAGTATTATCAAGTATTATTATTGAGAAAATATTATTATTCAGATTTTTTTCCTCTGTGCCATTATGGGAACTCCAAGAATATATTATTGACAGTAATTCTCTCACTGAAGTGTATTCACATATCCCTTTTACTTCAGCTAACAATAGGATCATGATAGTATTTTCCCTCGGACTTCGGGATGGGGTTTTAAAAGTTATTGTGAATGAGATGTCTATGGTTATCAAGAAAACTAGGTAGAAGCCTACCTTAAGGAGTGTACATTTTGCTAAATCTGTTGGAAAGTTATTTCAAAATGATTTGGAATAGAGAATGCTGTAAACATATGTTCACCTTTTTTATTATTTTATTTTTGATATTATAGTTGGTATACAATGTTCTGCAAGTGTGTTTGTGTATATAAATATATGTATATACAGGAGGATCTCATTGACTATACACTCCAAATGCAATAGTTTGCATCTACTTTGACATATTCCACACCCATACTCAGACACAGATGAGTGATCTGGTAATTTATCACCTCATATCATATCTTTGTATATCAGGGTATATGTCCTCCAATATCCATAATGCACCAATTTCTGATGCTAAGAGACTACTAATAGTTTCTTAATGAGTAACTTTTATTAAACAGTAGGGCGTTTGATGGGTCTGGTGATATTAAATTTGAGTTTTTACAAATCTCTTGATATGAGTTAAATTTAATCAATTTGTTTTAGGTAAGTAAATCTACCAGTAAATTTTATATCATTTCAGAAAAGTAGGAATAAATGTTAGTTATAGTAAAGTTAATGAGAAAGTTTATTAATGGACCAAAAATTTATTTTGCATTATTGAAGTCCTATTATCTATTGAATATTATGAGCTTGATTTTTGCTTTGTTAGAAGATAGAGGTTAGGAAGTCTCCTGGCAATAGCAAATTCATAGTAAGAAAAAAAATAAATATTTTCTCCTTAATAACATTATAGCTGAATAATAATTTTAGATAGAATTGGTTTCTTACAGTACAGTTTTTTTGGGGGATGTAGAACTGTTTTTTTTAATTTAATTATTTTTTCATTATAGTTGGTTTACAGTGTTCTATCAATTTTCTAATGCACAGCATGGTGACCCAGTTACACATACAAGTATACAATCTTTTATGCTATTCAAATTCACCATTCAAAATTAATACAGCTAAATATTCCAATTCATCTCCATATCAACCACATTCCTCAATGGATCAGATACCTCTGGACAGTTCATGAATTCAGACTAACGTATTTTATTGGAAATCTGCAGAAAAACATGAATTCCTATGTGCACACTCCCCCCACACACATACAAATGCCAAGTCAAGGGCTAAAGACATTTGAATTATCAAATACAAAATACCAAGTTGAAGAAAAAATGTGATGCCCCACTTATAATTTTTGTCTACATTTAGTTGAATGTATCACCAGGTTTATTTGGTCCTCTTTAAAGTGCCTTATTTTCATTGAATTAATCACAGAACAAAACATCCTTGTGTTTTAAAATATCAGCATCACTGGAAATACATTAGCTTTGGAAATGTTGACATTACATAAATTTTAGTAATATTTTTTTGGTCAAAGGAATTCATGTTTACTAAGGCAAGCATTTATCATGATTTGCAGGAGAATTAAGGGAAATCATTTAGAAGAAGAGCTTTTCTACAAGTAAAAGTTTAAATAAAAAACACTGAGATAAGTATGGAGTTCCCGTCGTGGCACAGTGGTTAACAAACCCGACTAGGAACCATGAGGTTGTGGGTTCGGTCCCTGCCCTTGCTCAGCGGGTTAAGGATCCGGCGTCGCCCTGAGCTGTGGTGTAGGTTGCAGACGTGGCTCGGATCCTGCGTTGCTGTGGCTCTGGCGTAGGCCGGTGGCTACAGCTTCGATTCGACCCCTAGCCCGGGAACCTCCATATGCCACCGGAGCTGCCCAAGGAAATAGCAAAAAGACAAAAAAAAAAAAAAAACCCAAACAAAAAAACACTGAGATAAGTAGAAGGGGCAGAGACACAACCTTGTTAAGACCCATACCCCTGGTGGGCAACCACAAAGTAGAAGGGGGTATCACAACCTTGGAGGGATTGGTTCTAACACTGGGTACCCCAGGCCTTAGGATAGGCACTGGGAATAAGAATTTCTTTAACAAATTTTAAAAACCAATTTATGACAATTAGAGCTGGTTTGTGTATGTTAAAACATCATTGCGTCTCAAGGACAACTCCCATTTGGCTAGTGGTGTATTATTATTTTAATGTGCTGTTGAATAAAACTTGCAATAGGTTTTGAGATGTTTTCAAGTGTATTCATCGTTTATCGCTTTTTAATTAGTAGTGGTAATATATTTTTGTGTTTATTGGTTAGTAATACTAAGCAACATTTATCAGTTAAAATATACAGAACATTTTACACAGGAGTATATTTTTTAATCTACTAAACAATTTATAAGTATTGTCATTCATACTTTTTAATTTTTAAACTTTTATTGAAGTATAGTCGATTTACATTGTTGTGCTAATTTCTATCATACAACAAAAAGTGATTCAGTTATATATGTACACATATCTATTCTTTTTCAAATCACTTTCCCATAAATATTATCACAGAATATTGATTAGAATTTCTTTGGATATAAACTTAGCAGTGAAATTGAAGAATCACATGGTAGACATAAAGATGGTAAAGAGTCACTTGTAAGGATGCTCAGCATCACTAATTATCAGAAAAAGCCAATTATATCATCTTCAGTTTTATAAGGCACATTTTTGTGTGTCTCAAATTTTTGCTTGACTTTTTTTTTATGCAAAACTTTGAGTATATTATACCCTACTTTTTTTTTTTTTTGTTCTGCTACATTCTACTTATCAACACAGGGAGGGGGTAATTTCATGTTATGGTAGGTACCAAGATTATTTCTGGGTGATGCCCTTCCTATTTTATGAATGACATCATTTTTATTCTTTCTGTTCTTTACTCCTTCCCTCCACCATTTTTAAAAAATATGATACTGTTAGTCAGTGTAAAGTACTTAAAAAATCCAAATACTTGTTTGTATGTTATTAATGAGCTTGAGGGAAATTAATTTTCTGTCCTTATAAGCTAAATATACAAATAAAAGTTAGGTTTACTACATAGGAGATATTTTTGTCTAGCAGGGTAAGGAAAACTTTAGGGAAAAATACCCTCTATGATGCTAATAACTTGTCATTATTTCTTAAAATATATACCCCTGGAATAGAGACAAGAATATTTTTCAGTGTTTTATAAGGAAGTTGCTGTTAAAAAGTGGTCAGAATTGACTGTAATTCAGAGTGGCCTTTAGTAATTAAGTGAAAAATAATCTCCATGATTTACCCAGAGAGTCTTCATTACAAAAGAATCCAACATAATTTTCTAGTATATTATTTTGAAAACACTGTTCCCATATAACTCTGAGAAAGAAATTTCTAAATTACTGAGATTTACTGTTAATATAGGAGATAAATAAAAGGAACACAAATGTTGAGAAAAATTATCTTTTGAAATCAGTGAGATTTTATGAGCACCAGGTATGTTAAAAGCCATCATTGCAGTGTACAAATAGAGGAATATATTTCATGTCTTATGGTTTATTACAGATTTTAGAGATGGCAGAATGTAGGAGAGTTCACAAACAATTCTGATATAAGATAGGCTGAAATTCTATGTCCTCACTAAGAACTGTGGATACTGGAAAATTAGAAGAGCTTATGTGTGCTTAGAAATAAGACAAAAGTTGAATGGAGATACTGACACTCAAATAGCTTTTGGAGAATGGCAACTTGTCCATCTCTGAATGACAATTTTAAGCAGAATATTGACCACAGTATAGAATTATCATACATTGTGTCCATACAAAAGCATCACAGATTTATAGTTTCCACTTGTCACATTTCAGAGGTTTAATTGTAAAAGGTAAAAATCTACCTCTCAGAGAATGTCCAGAGGAAAACTGAAAATGCATAAGCTAAAATCTATAATTATGTGAGAGATAATGTGTTGTATATATAGAAGAGGAATTCCTGGAAAAAATCCATAGAAATCGTTCATTTCATCAATATTTGTTCTGCCAACATTCTTCCATTTTAGGGCTTATTTACTTTGTGCTACCATGAGTTATCTATTCTATAAAAGGCAATACATAAACATAAATAAATAGCTTATTAATATGGAGGGCAAGCAGGTATATAAAGCATGAACTTCAGATGTTCAATTTTGTGGCCACCTTTTGATTATCATGTAAGGCTATTATCTAGGGTATCTGTGGATAAGATAAGCAGGAGTCATGGGATAAAGTTACACAGAATAAAGAGTGTAAGGATAGTAGATTATATACTCTTTAACCTGGATATTGAATGATAAATAATCTCAAGGTTATTAACCCTCCCATAAAGATCAGTAACTTCTGTAAAGATACAGAGTGTAGATTTTTTTCCAAAGATGGATGTGCTTGTATAACTGAATCAGAGAGAGGTGATAGAAAAGCAATGCTTTTCATTGTGGCATCTGCAGTAAAATAAATTTTCAAAAGTAGAAGGATCCACCCAACACTTTATATTCCACCATCATCTATTTCCCACCTTTGTCTGCCTACTTTCCTTCAGCTTTTCCAGAAGATTATCTGTTTATTTTATTTTGGACAAATCTAGAAATTTTCAAGTTGTGACATCCATTTGAAGAGTTGAGATGAAGACAGTATCTACTGACAATCTGCTTGGCCTTTTATTTTTATTTTTTTATTAGAGTATAGTTGATTTACAGCATTGTGTCATTTTTTAATATATAGCATAGTGACACAGGCATTCATAAATATATATAATATATAATGTATATGTATATTCTTTTTATCATTCTATATTCTATCATGTTCTATTCGAAGATATTTTGGGATATTGTTTCCTGTACTATACCTATCTGCTTTGCGTCATTTTAAAAACACACATCTCCTTCCTCTTTCTCCTTTGTTCTCTTCTAATAACTCAGAGTTTTCAGATATTTGAATAATACAAACTCTACTAGGAATAGAACCCTACAATCATTCAAAAATCATCCCAGATTTAATATTCTTAGAGAAAAATACAAACTTTTGAGTAATAACCCACTGTCCTTGATATAGAAATGTAACTATAGGGATTCTGAGTTAACTTAAGGTGCTTTTTAGAAATTGTAAAAAGAAAAATAGAAATTGGAATATCTTAGATAATACAACATGACAAAACATGTTTGTCTGCCCATTAACAATTGTCTATTACAAAATATCACAAACATTCATGATGATAACATCAGATTATTTAATGTCCATAAGTGTTTCCCATTTCATTTCTCCTGCTATAATAACTGGAGCAAGTGAGTAAGGAAGAGGTGGTTCACATTAAATTTATAAGATAATATATATTTATCCATATATGTATACCAAATATGTGATACATAATTGCTTATTAATGGCATTATTAATTGTGTTAAATGTGAATTGGGACTTTATATTTGTAGCATGAACCTTCAAAGGCAGTCATATATATGCTAAATCCCAAGTGATAGAGCATGCAAAATATCTGCAATAAAAGTTTTGACTTGAAAAACAAATGAAGGAAAAAACAGAGGCATTATCTCTTAATTACAAATGTAATAACTTGGCAATGTTAATCAAGAATCATAACAGATCTAACAAGGAGGAGTTCTGATCATGGCACAGTGGTTAACGAATCTGACTAGGAACCGTGAGGTTGCGGGTTTGATCCCTGCCCTTGCTCAGTGGCTTAACGATCTGGTGTTGCCATGAGCTGTGGTGTAGGTTGAAGACGTGGCTCGGATCCTGCATTGCTGTGGCTCTGGTGTAGGCTGACAGCTACAGCTCTGATAAGACCCCTAGCCTGGGAACCTCTATATGCCATGGAAGTGGCCCAAGAAATGGCAAAAAGACAAAAACAAACAAACAAAAAACAAATCTAACAAGGAGTTTTGTTTGAAAAGTTCTATAGAAAAATACTACCTTCAAAAGCTTATTTGAAATTCATAGTAAGTCTTTGCTGTGGTCTTTAAAAACAAAAGAACCAAATGTTAACAAAAGTTATTAAGAAGTCACAGGCAGAATTTCCCCCAAGAAGAATAGTCCATAATATCATGTAATACCCTATGATGAATTTATTTTTTGTTGTTGCAGGTAAACAATTTCACACTCATCCCATCTCACTCATGAAACCATGCAGCTGAACAGTAATATGACTGAGTTCATCCAACTTGTGTTGACCCAGGATCCTGTTAGGAACAAAATAGTGTTTGTCATTTTCTTGATTTTCTATTTGGGGTTATTGTTGGGTAACCTGCTGATTATTGCCACCATCAAGGCCACCTGGGCACTGGGAGTCCAATGTACTTCCTCCTTTTCTACTTATCCTTTTATGATACCTGTTTTTCTGCTTTCACGTCTCCTAAAATGATTTTTGATGCTCTCATGAAGACCACTATCTCTTTCAGGGAGTGCATGATCCATGTCTTTTCGCACATTTCTTTGGATGCCTGTAGATCATCATCCTTATCCTCAAGGCTTTTGACTGCTATGTGACTATCTATAAGGCCCTGCACTATACAGCCATTATGAGCCATCAAGTGTGTGGTATGCTGATGGCCCTGGCTTGGGTGGGGTCCTATGTGGATTCTTCAGCTCAGATTTTTCTAAACGTGAGTTTATCTTTCTGTGGTCACAATGTGATTGATCACTATTTTTGTTACTTGCAGCCTTTGTTAAAACTTGCCTGTGCAAAATTCTATGTGACCAAACTACTCTTGATGTCCAATAGTGGGGCCGTCTTCCCCCACTGTAATACTCACTAAGTACAGTGAGTATTGTCATGCTGGTATTCTCCTATGTAATCATATTGCATTCTCTGAGAAACCAAAGTGCTGAAGGGAGGAGAAAAATCCCTCTCCACCTGCAACTCCCACATCTTGTGTTCTTTTTTTTTGGTCCTTGTATATTTATATGGACACTCCCTGCAACCCCTTTCTCCATGGATAAGATTGTAGCTGTGTTTTATACAATTGGAATGCTTTTGTTCAACCCTCTGATTTATACTTTGAGGAAAGCAGAAGTAAAAAATGCCATGATGATGTTATGGAGTAAGAAGCTGGATTCAGATGACAAAAGATGAATGAAAATTTTTTAAGTTTTTCTTCATAGTCTGGATTGACCTGGAAAAAGTTGGTAGAGACTTTATTGTGAAGTGAATACAATTGTGTATTAGCAATTTGAAAGTATACACTGATTAGCACTGAGTCAATTTAATGTAGAGGAACAGACAACACTATTAATAAATGGGTCATAAGGACAATTACCTTAGGTGTTGTATATCTGTCTCTCTTATCTGCCAAGTATTACTGCAGTTTTCATCTAGTGTGTCCTCACACCTACCTGATGCTTTATTTTATTTTATTTTTTTTTTTGCTCCCAGACAATCTGGCCCTATATGCCTATATACACAACCTAGTAATTTTTATGTATTCCCAACAATTTCATGGATTAAAAATTCTGTTTCATTATATCTGTTCAAGAACCTTCAACTTAGCTTTCTTCCTAATTGGTATCAGACTCAAATATTTGTAGAAGTTTCATGAAGTAAGAGATAGTATATAATCTAGTATTACCCCTTTCAATTCTTGGTTGTTTACTTCAAATTCTTACCATTTTGTTACATAGATCATTTTTTTTCCCAGTTGGAAATTTACCCTTCTGTTGTAGTTCTTTGATCATAAGAAAGTTTTCACCATAGGTTTTTACTACATATAGTATGTTTAATAAAATCTAATTTGTGTTCCTAATTTAATATCTTCTAACTTTGGAGGAGTATTAAATTTTCTCTTAAATTATACCAATTGTATTTTACAAATTATAATGGGTTATTATTGAGTGTAGCATAGAAGTTCCACCTTAAAAGTGATGTATTTTTGTGGGCTGAAAGGAGAGTGTAAGCTGTTGATGTTAGTGAATTTCAATTTGTAAATATACTTGAGCAGTAAATGAGAAAACCCAGAGATTATTTAGGCTTGAGTTTGAATTATTTATATCATAGATATGAATATGTGTTTCCTTTCTTGAAAAGAAAAAAAAACTGTGGGAACAGTAAAAGAAAAAATTGCCAGGAACTCAGAAGTAAGAGTAATGAGATGAATAGGATGAACAGAGAAATATTTTAGGGAAGGAAAACAATTGCATTTGATATTCTAATGGTGGATAAATGACATAAAGCATTATGTCAAAACTCACAAAACTACACAACAGAAGAGTAAACACTAATGAAAAATGTCTGGAACTGGTAAATTGTGAAGGTGATAGAGTGTAATTTTGCACAATTTTCTATAACCTTAAAATTTCTATAAAAAATAAAGTATGTAAAACATTTTTATAAGAGAAAGATAAATTTCTCCTTGCTATATTTAAAATATTTAAAATTTCAATAAATTTATTATGTATATTGTATTAAGCTACCTATTGATACCCTCAAATCCTCTACATCTTTCCCCAGTAACCTATAAAAATATCATTAATAAATATGCAATACTATATATGCAAATATTTTCTGGGAGAATAATGTTTTTTTGATTGAGAAGTATTATTTTTTTTATTTTTGGCTATTCTGTGGCATATGGAGTTTATGAGCCAGGGAAGTATTATTCTTAATTGGCATGCATTAAACTATATGCTGTTATAAATCAAGAAGCATTTGAATTAATATATTTTTACACTCCAAAAGATAGTCTTAAATACTTTGTATTTACATATTAATGGTTTTCACTATTCTTTAATTTTTTTTCATTTTGCTTTCAGGAACATTTTTGAAAAAAATATACACTTCTTGAAAGTAGGTTAAGTCTTCAATAATAACGAACGTTTGGATTTTTTACTACAAATACATTCTATCTAAATTTATATTAGTTTCTCTTTTTTTTGTCTTTTTAGGACCATGCTGGTGGCATATGGAAGTTCTAAGGCTAGGGGTCAAATTGAAACTGCAGATGCTGGCATAGGCCACAGGCACAGCAATGCCAGATCCTCAAACCCCTGAGCAAGGCCAGGGATCCAACCCTCAACCTCATGAATACCAATCTGGTTTGATACAAACAAGCCATGATGGGAACTGCCTATATTAGATTCTTAAAGGATGTAAATGTAAAAACTGTGTTTCAAAGCCTCAGGCAGGATTTTGCATAAGAAAAGTAGTTGAGAAATTTTAACATCTAAAATTGAAATCTAGGTTTATCTATATCTATCTATCTATCATCTACCTATCATATATCTATCTATATCTCAAAGGATGGTAAAACAAGGAAATTCTACCACCTTCTCATTGCTAATCATTATCCTAGCAGTTGACAATATGATAATAAAGAAAAATAAAACAACATTCACACTTCCATGAATATTATGATGTAGTAAAGATGGAAAAAAAACAATTATTTAATATTGCAGGGGTTATAAAAATGCCTCAAACTACACAAAGCAAGACAATTAGAGTGTGAAGGTGGCAATGCTAGGCTTAAGATGTGTATATTAAGGATAGTCAAAACAACAGGAGAAGTCACCTAAAACAGTCAACAACAAAACAGATCTCTGCAGTCTGACAGACCTGGAGTTCAAAAGAGAAATAGTGAAAATACTGAAGGAATTAAGAGGAGATATGAACAGTAATGCACACACTCTCAGAAAGGAACTACACAATATAAGGGGGAGCCAAGAAAATCTAGAAAATTCATTTGCAGAGATGCAAACTGAACTAAGGGCAGAAAAAAAAAACAGAATGAATAATGCAGAAGAACGAATCAGTGATGTGGAAGTTAGAATAATGGAAATTACCCAATCTGGTCAGCAGACAGAAAGCCAAATCAAAAAACTGGAAAGCAATATAAGAGACTCATGGGGTAATATAAAGGGGGCCAATCTACACATAATAGGAATTCCAGAGGAATAGAAAAAGATAAGGGGATGGAAAATATATTTGAAGTAATTATTGCTGGAAACTTCCCAAATCTAAAGGATACTGAGTTCAAGATACAGGAAGCACAGAGGGCCCCAAACAAGTTGAACCCAAATAGACCCACACCAAGACACATCATAATAAAAATGGCAAAACTTAGTGATAAAGAGAGGATCCTAAAGGCAGCAAGAGAAAAGCAGAATGTTACCTACAAGGGAACCTCCATAAGATTATCAGCTATTTTCTCTAGAGAAACACTACAGGCCAGGAGGGAATGGCAACAGATATTTAAAGTGCTAAAAGGAAAAAAAAATATTCAACCTAGAATACTCTATCCAGCAAGAATATCATTTGAAATAGAAGCGGAAATTAAAAAAAAAATACCAGCAAACAAAATCTAAAAGAATACAGCAATACAAAACCCAGGCTAAAAGAAATACTGAAAGGACTTCTCTAAACCAAAAATGAAAAGAAGCAAAGAAAGTGAGGAATAAGAAAAAGAAAAAAAAAAAAAAAGAAGAGGAAGAACTAGGATTGAGGAAAGCACAATCAGAGAGCAGTCACTCAAATAAGCCAGCATACAGATTTAGTCATGAACAATATTCAAAGAAAATAAAATTAAAAAGAAAAAAAAAAGAGTCATCAAAATAATAAAATGTGGGCAAGAGATGTTAGGAAATAAATAGACCCTTTTTCTTTGTTTGTATGTTTCTCTTCTTAATTTTAATATAGTAATGATGTGTTCAAACCTACAGGACCATCAGGCTAAAACACACAATTATAGGAAAGGGCTAGCATACTTAAAAAACAGGGCAACCACAAGCCAAAACCAAATATTGCATTCGCAAAAAATGAAAAAAAAAAAACACTCAAGCAGATAATAACCAGAGACCATCCAACCAAAAAAAAAAAAAAAAGGAAGAGTGGAGAACAATAGAATCAGCTGGAACAGGAAGTTCAACATGGCAATAAATAATCATCTATCAATTATCACCTTAAATGTCAATGGACTGAACGCCCCAATCAAAGGACACAGAGTGGCTGAGTGGATAAAAAGGCAAAAACCTTCAATATGCTGCCTACAAGAAACCAACCTTAGGACAAAGGATACATTTAGATTGAAAGTGAAGGGGTGGAAAAAAATATTTCACGCCAATAGACATGACAGGAAAGCAGGAGTTGCAACACTCATATCAGACAAAATAGACTTTAAAACAAAAGACATAAAGAAAGACAAAGAAGGACACTACTTAATGATTAAGGGATCCATCCAAGGAGAGGATGTTACTATCATCAACATATATGCCCCAAATATAGGAGCACCCAGATCCATACAACAAATCCTAACAGATATAAAGGGAGAAATTGATGAGAACACAATCATGGTAAGATACTTTAATATTCTGCTCACACCAATGGACAGATCCTCTAGACAGAAAACCAGTAAAGCAACAGAGATCCTAAAGGAAACAATAGAAAATTTAGACTTAATTGACATCTTCAGGACACTACATCCAAAATAATCAGAATACACAGTCTTCTCAAGTGCACATCGAACATTCTCAAGAATCGACCACATATTGGGACATATTGCTAATTTCAATAAGTTTAGGAGCATATAAATTATCTCAAGTATCTTCTCTGACCACAATGCCATGAACCTAGAAATCAACCATGGGAAAAGAAATGAGAAAAAACCTACTACACGAAGACTAAACAACATGCTACTAAAAAACCAATGGGTCAATGAGGAAATCAAGAAGGAAATTAAAAAAATACCTTGAGACAAATGATAACGAAGACACATCCTCTCAAAATGTGTGGGATGCTGCAAAGGCAGTGCTCAGAGGGAAATTTGTAGCGATGCAGGCCTTTCTCAAAAAAGAAGAAAGGTCCCAAATTGACAGCTTAACCCTCCACCTAAACAAATTAGAAAAAGAAGAAGAAAAAAGACCTAAAGTCAGCAGAAGGAAGGAAATTATTAATATCAAAGAAGAAATCAATAAAATAGAGACAAAAAACAATAGAGAAAATTAATTAATCCAAGAGCTGGTTCTTTGAAAAGGTCAACAAAATTGGCACTCCCCTGGCCAGACTCACCAAAAAGAGTGAGAAAGAACCCAAATAAACAAAATAAGAAATGAAAAAGGAGAAATCACAATGGATACTGCAGAAATACAAAAAAAAAAAATAAGAGAATACTATGAACAACTATATGCCAACAAATTTGACAATCTGGAAAAAATGGGCAATTTTCCAGAATCTTACAGCCTGCCAAAACTGAATCAAGAAGAAACAGACCAACTGAACAGACCAATCACTAGAAATGAAATTGAAGAGGTCATGAAAACACTCACTACAAATAAAAGTCCAGGACCAGATGGCTTCACAGGCAAATTCTATCAAACATATAAACAGGAAATGATACCCATCCTCCTTAAACTCTTTCAAAAGGTAGAAGAAGAAGAAAGACTCCCAAAGAAATTCTATGACCCCACCGTCACCCTAATTCCAAAAGCAGACAAAGATACCACCAAAAAAGAAAACTATCGGCCAATATCTTTGATGAATATAGAAGAAAAAATTCTCCACAAAAACGTAGCCACATGAATCCAACAACATATCAAAAAGATGATACACCATGACCAGGTAGGGTTCATCCCAGGTTCACAAGGATGGTTCAACATTCACAAATCAATCAACATCATACATCACATTAACAAAAGTCAAAAACCATATGATCATCTCGATAGATGCAGAAAAAGCATTTGACAAAGTCCATCATCCATTCATGATCAAGACCCTCACCAAAGTGGGTATAGAGGGAACATTCCTGAACATAATCAATGCCATTGATGAGAAACCCACAGCAAGTATAATACTCAATGGGGAAAAACTGAAAGCCTTCTCACTCAAATCTGGAACAAGACAAGGATGCCCACTCTCACCACTGCTCCTCAACATAGTTATGGAAGTCCTAGCCACAGCAATTAGACAAACAACAGAAATAAAAGGCATCCAAATAGGAAGAGAAGAGATAAAACTGTCACTGTATGCAGATGACATAACACTATACATAGAAAACACTAAGGACTCAACCCAAAAACTACATGAACTGATTAATAAATTCAGCAAAGTAGCAGGATATAAGATTAACATTCAGGAATCAGTCACATTTCTATATACCAACAATGGAATATTAGGAAAGGAATACAAAAATACAATACCTTTTAAAATTGCACCTCACAAAATCAAATACCTTGGAATACACCTGACAAAGGAGATAAAGGACTTATATGCCTAGAACTATAAGACTTTAATCAAAGAAATTCAAGAAGATGTAAAGAAATGGAAAGATATTCCATGTTCCTGGATTGGGAAAATCAATATTGTAAAAATGGCCATACTACTCAAAGCAATCTACAGATTCAATGCAATCCCTATCAAATTTCCCATGACATTTTTCACAGAACTGGAACAAACAATCCAAAGATTTATATGGAACAACAAAAGACCCAGAATTGCCAAAGCAATCCTGAGAAACAAAAACCAATCAGGAGGCATAACTCTCCCAGACTTCAAGAAATATTACAAAGCCACCGTCATCATAACAGTGTGGTACTGGTATAAAAACAGACAGACAGACCAATGGAGCAGAATAGAGAAGCCAGAAATAAACCCTGACACCTATGGTCAATTAATCTTTGACAAGGGAGGCAAGACCATAAAGTGGGAAAAACAAAGTCTATTCAGCAAGCATTGCTGGGAAACCCGGACAGCTGCATGCAAAGCAATGAAACTGGAACACACCCTCACACCATGCACAAAAATAAACTCAAAATGGCTTCAAGAATTAAATACAATACAGGACACCATCAAACTCCTGGAAGAGAACATAGGCAAAACAACCTCTGACATCAACCTCATGAATATTTCCTCAGGTCAGTCTCCCAAAGCAACAGAAATAAGAGCAAAAATAAACCCATGGGACCTAATCAAACTGAAAAGCTTTTGCACAGGAAAGGAAACCCAAAAGGAACCAAAAAGTCAACTTACAGAATGGGAGAACTAGTTTCAAACGATGCAATGGACAAGGGCTTAATCTCTAGAATATATAAGCAATTTGTACAACTCAACAGCAAAAAAGCCAATCAAACAATGGAAAAATGGGCAAAAGACCTGAATAGACTGTTCTCCAAAGAAGATACACAGATGGCCAGCACACACATGAGAAAATGCTCAACATCGCTGATTTTAAGAGAAACACAAATCAAAACTACCATGAGATACCACCTCACACCAGTCAGAATGGCCATGATTCATAAGTCCACAAATAGCAAGTGCTGGAGGGGGTGTGGAGAAAATGGAACCCTCCTGTACTGTTGGTGGGAATGTAAGCTAGTACAGCCACTAGGGAGAACAGTTTGGAGATACCTGAGAAAGCTATACATAGAACTTCCATATGACCCCACAATCCCACTCTTGGGCATATATCCGGACAAAACTCTCCTTAAAAGAGACACTTGCACCCGCATTTTCATTGCAGCACTATTCACAATAGCCGGGACATGGAAACAACCCAAATGTCCATCAACAGATGATTGGATTCGGAAGAGGTGGTATATATACACAATGGAATACTACTCAGCCATAAAAAAGAATGACATAATGCCATTTGCAGCAACATGGATGGAACTAGAGAATCTCATACTGAGTGCAATGAGCCAGAAAGACAAAGACAAATACCATATGATATCACTTATAACTGGAATCTAATATACAGCACAAAAGAACCTTTCCACAGAAAAGAAAATCATGGAATTGGAGAATACACTTGTGGCCACCCAGGGGGAGAGGGAGGGAGTGGGAGGGATTGAGAGTTTGGGGTTATCAGACACAACTTAGAATAGATTTACAAGGAGATCCTGCTGAGTAGCATTGAGAACTATGTCTACATTCTTATATTGCAACAGAACAAATAGTGGAAAAAATGTATATATGTATGTGTATCTTAGCTCCCATGCTGCACAGCGGAAAAATTGGTCATTTAATTAATTTTAAAGAGTACTTGGTATTCACTAACAGAATAATGGAGAACTACAAGACTAATTCAATAAATGCATACAAAATGATAATTTTCAGTCTAGATTTTCAATAAAAATATAATAGTAGGAGTTCCCGTTGTGGCGCAGTGGTTAATGAATCCGACTAGGAACCATGAGGTTGCGGGTTCGATCCCTGCCCTTGCTCAGTGGGTTAACAATCCGGCATTGCCATGAGCTGTGGTGTAGGTTGCAGACGTGGCTCAGATCCCGCGTTGCTGTGGCTCTGGCGTAGGCCGGTGGCTACAGCTCCGATTCGACCCCTGGCCTGGGAACCTCCATATGCCGTGGGAGCGGCCCAAGAAATAGCAACAACAACAATGACAAAAAATAAATAAATAAATAAATAAATAAATAAAAGCCACATTAAAAAAAAATATATATATAATAGTAAATGAAGCATAGTAAGCAATTTTCACAACCTGGCAGAATATCCCAGTAAATTCTACAGCTACTGTAATACTAAGTGGTGAATTCTCTCTAAGTTTAGAAACAAATACAAGTCTGTCCCATCTAAATTTCTTTTCTTCATTCTACTCCAGAATGCAATAAGGCAAGAATAAGAAATAAAGCATATAAAGATTCATAAAGAAGTAGCAAATTTATAAATACAACACTTATGTAGATATTATATAATTTTATAGGTAGAATATGCTGAGGGCTCTAAAAAAATCTAATTGACCTAATCAGTTAATTCAACAATATCACAAAATAAAATGTCAATACAAAATATTGCATGCATTTCAATGAAAACAAGACTGAAATTAGAAACCAATATTGTGCATTATGGTATTAAGATGAAATTTGAGGGACATATTTAAAATATTCAAATCCTTCAAATGTAAATCAGAAAACACCACTGAAAGAAAGCAAGTACATAAGTAAAAGCAAAGATAAGCCATGTTGATGAATTAAAAGTCTCAATATTTTACCATATCAAATTCATAATGTCAATGCAATTCCAATAAACCTACTTCAGGGTACTTGAAGAAACTGACAATTTTATTTTGATTTTAATATAGAAATAAAAAATTTTAAAGGAACCTAGAACAGAAAATCACTCCCCCAAAAAGAACAAAGTTCTAAAGAACAAAGCTCCCAATGTTGTATGGTGTTGACATAAGGATAAACATAAAATCATTTAAATATAATAGAATGTCTAGAAATTACCTATAGTCATGATTTTTTACAAAAATATCAAGACAATTCAATGGAGAAAAAAATACTTTTTTCAACATATTGTATTGGATCATCTGGATATCCATGTGAGGGAAAAAAGGAAGCTCAATCACTACCTCACACTATACAAATATTTAACCCAAAATTAGTCAGAGACCTAGAAGTTAAAGCTAAACCTATGAAAGAATTCTATAACAAGAAAATTTACCTGGAGGTAGGTCACTGTTTACTAGATATGACACAGCAAGAAAGACCCTTGAGAAAAACTAAAAAAAATTGAACACTGTCAATCAATGTTTTAAATCTTCTGCTCATTGGATATCATCACTTATAAAAACAAAAAGAGTATTAAGAAAACAATATCTAGATTTATATATACAAAATTTACATTTTATACATGTATTTATATATAATATATATATTACAAAATAACTATATGTGAAATATATACAAATAACTTACAAATTAGTAATAAGAAACCTATTTTAAATTGCATAAGGTCTTGAAAAGAAACTTCAAAAAAGATAAAAATTTCCAATAACATTTATTTTAAAAATATTCTCAACTACATTAGTCAGCAGAGAAATCCAACTAAAACCTCAATATTTTATCAATGCATACCTCCTAGAAATACAAAAAGGAAAATAACCCCAAGTGACAAGAATGTCAAACAACTCAGTTGCCTGAAAACACAACTCCTTTGTTAAGCTTTAGATTATCTATCCACATGTTTTAATATCAACTCTGGTACCATACTGACCATCAGAAAAGTCACAGAGGTAACTTCTTAGGAGCTTTTAGATTTTCTGTTTATATTCATATCCCTCTAATGAATGCAAAAAAAAAAGGTTTTGGATTCAAGTACTTTTAAATGGCTGCCATTAATTATATAACCTCATTGCTGCAGCTTTCAAGCAATGAATACTAGGTTCTAGAAAATGTTTAAAATTGATAAGCAGACAAAAGTTCTGAGACATGAGTGCACAAGTTGTTCCTCACACTGGCATTATGCCTTTCTTGCTATTCATATAACATTAAGAGAGAAAAAAAAGGAATGCACTTGTTTTGTTTCCAAGTGCAAGGAATACAATTCCCCATGTAAGGATATGTGCTTTTCAAACTTGTCTCTCCAGAATACCTGCTTCAAAGACAAAGCCTTTCCATCAAAGAAGGTAATAAATTCCTGGGAGAAAATAACAGCTATACAACAAGGTTCTTGAACCTTTATGGAAGCCTCTTTAAATACACTTGCTTTGTAGGTGAAAATGTACCTTTTGTTTACACATCCAGAGCAAGATGCATATCAGATGGAATGACCCATTTGAAAGTGTTTCCAACACACATTCTGCCTCCTGCCTGTGGGAACAGAGCCATCTAGAGAAATTCATTTCTCCATATTATTCCAAATGAATCCATTCTAAATTCAAGTCTCAGGTTTTCTGTGAAATTTGTTGGAGGCTTTAGGTTAGAAGGAAAGATTTTGACTTGTACAAAGACTTTATTATCTACTATTCATTTGATACTGAATTATCCGAATGGTCTTTTTCTGATTATGTCATGTCTTTCATGTTGAAATTTACTGATTCCAAGAGGAAGTCACATTGAAGATGGAATTATTTTGAGCATGTTCAAATATCATTTATATCACCTTAGACCAGAAGATGTTTTCCAACAGTGCTGATGTTTATTAAAGATTATTAATTTTCATATATAGTAATCATTGTTTCAACACTTTTCAAATAGAGTAATACAGCATTTATTTTCAACCCATTTTTCAAAAGATCATTTGTAAATATCATTAACCTATTTTGACAGATGAGGTTCACAGAGCTTAAATACTGGTAGGATCCAGCTCTCTAACACCAGATACCATTCTTTTGCCAAGAGAAACTTCTTTTAATAATTAAGATTAATCTTGGGAATGAAAACAAAATTTAAATACAGCACACAAAAAAGACCTGAATGTAAACATTAAGTGATATAAATGATCATCTGTTTGGTCCAAACATGAACATGAAGACCTCTCCCTGGTATCAACTGCTATGCATAATTTGATACTCTGTGTATTCTTTAAAAATAAAATTCTAGATGACTTTTCCTCAGTTTATTGCATTGTTAAGTTATTTCTCAAAATGTCAATTCCATTCCTAGTTGCATAAACAGTTATAAAAATAAGCGAAGATTGGAGTTACATTTTGGCATAGTGAGTTAAGAATCCAGCCTTGTCATTTCTGTGGCTCAGGTCACTGCTGTGACACAGGTTCAATCCCTGGTCCTGGAATTTCCACCTGCCATAGGCATGGCCTAAATAAATATATCAATAAACAAAATAAGGGGATTTCCTTTATGTGTCCATAGAAGTGTTGTGGTTATTTTCATATATGTTTCCTCATTAAATTTTCATAACATCCTGTGAGTCAGACTATTATCCTCACTTGGTATTAAAAGAAATTAGAATGTAAGTTGCCAAGAAACATACCTCAAAACTAAACATTCAAGTGAGAAAAAGCAGGACTCTAACCTGGTCTTTCTGATTCTCAAATAAATCTACTCAACAACTAGGATGATTGTTTTCAATATCTGGTAGGAAAAATTCTGTGGGTTCATGCTTTGTAGAGAAATTATGGAGGGAAGAAATGTGGGTGAGAAAGAGACAAAGATAAAATGAACCTTCAATAAAAGCAGTACCACACAATTATTTTTATAAGAGGATTCCAATATATTATACTGTGTTTGTGTCTCTGAGTCTGCATGTATGTTGCAAAATTTCCTTCATATGTAGTTGTCTATGAAGTAGTATTAAAATAAAAATGATCATTATAGTACTATCAAAAGGAGTTTACCAATTCAACACTGTTTATTATAACATAAAAATATAGGGCATGGATTAAGAATTTGGAGCAAAAAAAAGTAGCATAATCTGATTTAATCTCAGGCAAAAAAACATGCCCCTTTTGCTACTTGTTTTGTGTAGGATCCTTAACTTCTCTACATTTCTACCTATAATGTGTAAAATAAGTATAAAGAATTACATCTTACAGGTTTTTAGTGACTCAAATAATGGCAAGTCTTAGAGAAAGTAAGTGTTACAGTAGGTGTTATTTAATATGATTATTAGTATGATTATTCCTATATTATCACTATATACTAAGATTGATTCTAATGTGCATATGGATAAAATAATATCAATTGCACAGGTTGCTCTCATGTCATGTGTATAGCAATCAATCATTAAAATACATTTATAAGCTATTATAAAGTAACTGAATTTAGGAAACATGTTTATCAATTTCATTACAGTAGCCCCTGTTTCCTTTCATTACTTTCCCATCACTAATGCCCTGTTACACTTTACAAAAAATATTATAAACTGTTTCATACTAGAATTTCTGTCTTCCATCCCCTAACTGAGAATTAATCCACTTCATAAAAACCACATAACGTTCTTAACTGGAGTTATAGCCAATATTTCCTATTTCTCAAATCTTTATTCATTCTTCTACTCATAATCTCAATTACCTCACAAGGGTTCCCATGTCCTAAGCATAATGGGAAAATTGCTTAGCTTTGCATTCATAGTCTTTAAATCCATATTCTACCACTCTTTTCAGGCTTAGCTGACACTACATGTGAGATTTCCTGCTTCACCTTAACCTCTGAGCATCTCACATAGTAAGATCTTTTCCTGCCTCTGTGTTCACTAAGTTTCTCATGTCTATATCTCAATATTGCCTTCTCCAAGGAGAGGATTTGAGTCATCATTAAGAGATCAGACACACACACACACACACACACACACACACACACACACACACACACATATATATATTCTTAAAAGAATTCATAACAATAGAATCTATGCATTTATTATCTATTACTTGGGGAGACCTAATGAATTCAAGGTTGAGGTAATGAAAAGTGACTTTTTTTCAGGTAATGTAATTAATCATAACATGAGATACATGAATAATAGGAACAACATGACCGAGTACATTCTACTGGGGCTCATACAGAATCCAAAGACTCAGAAAATCATATTTGTTGTATTTTTGATCATCTACATCATTTCTATGGTGGGAAATGTGCTCACCATGGTCATCATCACAGCCAGTCCATTACTGGAGTCCTTCATGTATTTTTTCTGGCTTATCTCTCTTTCATTGATGCTTACTGTGTCAATACCCCTAAACTGATTGTAGATTCACTCCTTGAAAAGAATAGTAGTCCATTCAATCAATGCATGATCCAAGTCTTTGGTGAAGATTTATTTGGAGTTGGTGATGCCATCCTGCTTACTGTGATGGCCTATGATGGCTATGTGGCCATCTGCAAGCCCTTGCACTATACAGCCATCATGAACTGGCAGGTGTGTTGGCTGCTAGTGGGAGTGGTGCGGATTGGGGGTTTTCTTCATTGGATGATACAGATTCTCCTCATCTTCAGATTACCCTTCTGTGGTCCAAACATCATCGATCACTTTATGTGTGATTTGAATACTTTGCTCAATCTTGCCTGCACTGATACCCACACTCTAGGACTCAACAGTGGTTTCCTATGTCTGATAATCTTTGTCCTCTTGATTGGCTCCTTTGTTGTCATCCTGCTCTCCCTAAGGACCCACAGCTTGGAGGCAAGGAGCGAGGCCCTCTCCACTTGTGTTTCCTACATCACAGTTGTCATTCTACCCCTGTGCCCTGCATATTTGTGTACCTGAGACCTGCAGCTAATTTACCTATGGACAAGGCAATTACTGCTTTCTATAATATGATAACTCCAATGTTAATTCCATTAATCTATATCCTGAGAAATGCCCAGATGAAAAATGCCATTAAGAATTTTTATAGTAGAAAGATATTTCAGGTGATAAATAAAGGGTGCATGGAGCCTACCAAAAAACAAAACAAAAAAAACCCCCAAAAAACTATGAGATACAGAAAAAAACACTACAAGTCAAAGAGTCTGCAAGGAGGGTCAGACATAGGTGCAAAAATGGAAACAACCTCACCTGGACTACACTCTGCACACTTGGAAAAATCTACCAAATTCTGGGCTCAGTTTTCTTCTTTTTGTAAATCAATATGGGTTAATAAAATCATTCTTACAAAAAACAATCAAATAAATAAAAATACACTGATACTGAGCAATAATATCTGTAATAATCCAAGGAAATAGGCACTGTGATTATCCTCATTTTACAGGTGTGGAAACATAGAAAAAGGAAAAAGCTCCAAAACAGAAATACAGAAGAACCAGTACCCTATATTAAGCTGATCTCTCAGGCCATGTTCTTGACTGCTGTGACATAAAGCCAGGCAATGATTATAGAAAGGTAGCTTAATTTTACTACTCACCATTTATTGAGACAGGGACTGTTTTGATATATATAGAAGTATACATATACATATATATATATATATGTGTATATATATATATATATGACATATTTATGTGTGTACACACACACACACACACACACACACACACACCTGTTCCTGGGCAAAATGTCAAGGGTGTAACTGGAGCTGAAGCTGCAGGCCTAAGCCACAGCCATGGCAGCACCAGATCTGAGCTGCCCCTGTGACCTATGCTGCAGCTTGGGGCAATGCCAGATCCTTAAACAACTAAGTGAAGCCAGGGATGGAACTTGCATCCTCAGAGAGACAACATTTGTTTCTTAACCCATTTAGCCACAATGGGAACAACTATAATTATATATTTTATATATTTCTTATTATTGTGTATGATATGTAGTTACACATAATATTTATATATGGTTGCACATATATCTATTATTATATATACTATTATTTTTAAGTTCATTACATCTTACTAAATTCTAATAATATTTATTAATAACCCTGCTCATTTTTATTTGTCATAGTTGATGGTAATTTTTGACTGTAACACTATGAAATGTACCTACTTTAGGAGTTTAACACAAGGGGTCATTTAACATCTAAGGGATGTGTAAGGGGAATATGACACCATGTTTCCAAATTTCCTTATTGCAATCAGAACCATTTTCTATCAATCATGTCACCATCTTATGCTGATAACTTATCAAAAAAATTGTGTTTCAAATGAAATAATATTTAAATATCATAGGGGAATTTCAATTTATTAGATAAACTAAAAATCACACTCCACAAAGTACTTGTCTACTTGCTAACAAAAGTTTGTGTAGATAGCACAATATCTGGTTTATGATAAATACTGAATGGATAAATGTGAGCATAAGGAAAGATGAATAAATTCAATCAATTATAAAGCAAAATTATATAAGTGGAGACTAGGAAGTTGTTTCTATCTTTATTGCTTTCAGACTCAAAGACGTATGCTAGGTATATCTCATTCAGAACCTACAATTTGTTTTCACTCTTGCTTAAATTAGGGACAAGAAAGAAATTGAAAATAAACATTTTATCATATGAATAAATAGTTTATTTTGATATTCTCCCAATTCTTAGGAAGGTTTCATCATACAGTTTTTGCTATATTTCTCTGTCACTCATGTCCCTTTTTGGTAATTTTTCATTATGGAAATCTACATTTTTATATGTAGCTACAATCCTGAAGTTGTTTTAACCTAAGGATAAATATATTCTATTCATTTCTTCCAAATTTCATTCATTGAACTGATTGTTTTTTCAGCCTAGGGAAAGTATAAAGCACATCAATGGTTACTAGGGAATTCAGCAGTGAATAAAGCAAAAACTGAATGATGCTTTTACAGAGCTTAGGTACATTTATAGGATCCCAAAAGGAGCAGGAAATTACAACACAGTATTATAAAGAGTGAGATAGTAGAAGGACAAGGTATTTACTAAGAAAGCATGTTTGGGGGACATATAGCAATGATCTTGGGGTTTGGAAAAGATTCCAGGGAGAAAAGATATCAAAAATGGGACTCAAAGGGTGAAAATAGTCAGCAGAGTAAATAGGCATCAGTTTGGATGAGTGTTCTCAGAGAGGGAATATATAATGAAGAATAGAATGTGAAATATGTACACAGAACCCTCATGAAGTTGACATAGCTGTGGTTGTTAAATCCAATATTTATTCCATAATTATTTATTTAATGCCCACTCTGTGCCAGGCAACATGTTGTCCATGCCACATAATTAGGTTCTGAGGTAAATAGCAATCAATATATGAAGTTTCAGAGAATAGGAACATTGTAACGCTAATACTATGGGGAATACAGTGATAGAGCTTAAAAAAAAAAGAATCCAACTAGAAACCATGAGGTGTTGTGCTCAATCCCTGGCCTCCCTCAGTGGGTTAAGGATCTAGCATTGACAAGAGCAGTATTGTAGGTCACAGGGGACACTGTGGTCTGTGGTGTAGGCCAGCATTTGTAGCTCCAACAGAACCCCTAGCCTGGGAAGCTCCATATGCCACAGGTGGGGCCCTAAAAAGCAAAAAAATAAATAAATAAAAATTAAAAAGCAAAAGAAATATAGTCAATTTTTAATATTGCCTGAATTTCAGGTACATAGCAAAGTGAATCAGTTATGTGTGTATAGATATATAAATATCTATATCTATATAGATATATTTCAGATTATTTTCAGAAGCTATTTTAAAGTAGCAAATGATGAAATTAGATTTGAGTTTTAGAGTGATAACTTAAGCTACAGTATTAAAAATATATTGAAGAGTACACCAACAATAGAAAAGAGAAGTAAGAGAGTTACTGTGATGATTTCAACATGAAATGATGGAGGATTGGACTCAAGTAGTGCCAGTGACAATGAAGAATGGCATGGAAACCTGTGCCAAGTAAGTCATTTCACCATGTCAGTGCACCTAGAACAGAGTTAGCAGTGTTTCTGGACCGCTAAGAGCTTACACTTCCAATCTTCTGAACAAATCCAAAAGAGAAAATTGAAACTGCCTCTCTTGGGGATTATGCCTACAATCCCTGGGACCAAGAGGACCCAATGAATGATTAAAGCAAGGGTAAAAATTTGATCCCCTTGATTTAAGGTAAAACCAGTACTGAAATACAATACATATTTCATAACTTCCATTGCTGCAGGCTGAAGCCAACCTCTAATTGAGAGTACATAATTTTTTCTTCCTATTTCACTTTATAAGAAGAAAGATTTAGGCAGCCTCTCTCTACCTTTCTCTTTATAAATTATTTTCATAGTGATTTCATCTTATTTTCTTCATTATGGGAAGCCCAAACAAAAATGGAGAGATTGAGCATAATTCAAGAAATATTCAGGAGTTATAAATAAAATAAATTGATATAGGATGAAGAATTGAGAAAGAAAAGTCATGAATGAAATCCAGATTCTGGCTTAGTTCACTCGATGATTGAGGAACCTGAGAAGGAGCAGAGAAGATGAGTGCTCTTTGTCAGTGAAGAGGTGTCTCTACCCCAAGAAGACTAGACTCCTCCTGCTGTGTATGAAGGATAAACCCTTCAGTGACTAAGGAAACTAATGGCCTCCTCTGCATTAGTTGCCATGGAATACCAAGCTGATTCTTGGTAAGACACCAACCTTATAAGACACCCCAACCTCCCCTTTGCTTCTAGTTCTGTAGCTAGACACAGGTATCAGGAGGCAATTAAAGTGAGGTACCAAGGGTAATACATGAGAAAGTTAACACAATACTTGAGTTTTCTAATTTATACAGATATGAATCCAGGGTATATATGAGAATATTAATATCATAGGATAATCATAAAAATAAACTTTTATAAGACCTATTTTTTGCTATAGGATCACTATGAAGGGATTATGCCTATAATGTTGCATCTGGGAGTGTTCGGTGGTGCAGTCAGTGTGATGGTAGCTAACACTTGAACCAAAAGTGGTCCAGGGTGAGTGACTTAGAAACGCTAGACTTGCCTTGGTTTAATGTAGAGAAGAGATGCAAAGGCATAGGGAGATTAGAATGTTATAATGGATTTTTCATTTAAGATCTGCTGATACTTGACATGTAGATAGAAATCTGTTCTGTATCTCATTATCAATAAGGACAACCAGAAGCATTTAGATTTCAGCTTGAAGAGCTAGCAATAAGCCTACACTCTCCTACACCAGAAGCTTATCAACTATTGCCAGTACCATGTCATAATGTAATTTGTACTACATAGGTATCTTGATTGTCTTTCATTCTAAAATATATCACATGATCCATTACATTAATGATGTTATAATTTATGGACCTGTTGATCAAGAGGTAGCAACTGCTCTAGATTTTTTGGTAAGACATTTACATGTCAGAGAGTGGGATAAGTTAAACTAAAATTAGGAGACCCAAACTCAGTGAAATTAATTAGGGCTTCATTATATGGGGCATATAAGTCTATCCTCTTTAAGATGAAGGAGAGCTTATTCCATGTGTCCACTTCTATAACCAAAGAAAATACACAGTGCTCCATTGGGTCTAATTGGATTTTGGGGTCAATCTATTTTTCATTTAGGTGTATTTCTCTGATGTAATGTTATTTGAAAATGTGCTAGTTTTTAGCAAGGCCCAGAAAAAGAAATGTCTCTGCAAAAGATCCAGGTTATCATGCAAGCTTCTTTGCCACATGGGAGAAATGATACAATAGATCCACAGTGCTTGCTGTGTCAGTGGCAGAGAGGGATGTTGGAGGCTTTGGCAGGCCTCCACATGTGAAATGCAGACCAGATCCTTAGCATTTTGGAGCAGAGTTTTGTCATCCTCAGAAGATAACTACTTTCCTTTTGTGAAAGAGCTCTTGGCCTGCTCTGGGCCTTAGGAGAAACAGAATGCTTCACCATGGACCCCCAAGTTATTATGCAATCTGAGCTGCCCATCATTAACTTGGTGTTATACGACCCATCAAAGCCATCAACCTGGGTGTGCACAGCAGTACTTCATTATGTATTACATAAGTGATATGGCCCAAGTAGCACCTGAAGGCAAAGTTGCATGGATAAGTGACAGAAATGTTCATGGCCTCCAATTCAGTTACACTGCTTTCTTGTTCCCTGCCCACACCTATGTATTCATCTGGAGTTGACTATGATAAGTTGACAGAGGAAGAAAATACTTGGGATTGTAAACAGACAGTTCCAAAATGGTAAGCAGGCATAACCTGAAGGTGGAGAGCTACAGCACCTCAGACCCATTCTGCAAAATTCCTAAAAGTCAGTCATGATGAAAACCCTCCCAAAGGGTAAAACTTGCAGAAGTTCATCTATTGGTTCACTTTTTTTGGAGGCAGAAATGCCCAGATATTCAATATACCCTGATTCACAATTTTGACAAATGTATTGACTGGATCAGGAACTTGGAAGTAATATGGTTGAAAGACTGGTGGCAATAAAATTTGAATAAGAGATATATTTACCTGGTTGTCTTAATGGGCAAAAACACATGAAAATATTTGTGTCCCATCTCAGAGAGGGTCAAAGTGAGAGTGACATCATTCACTACTAACTTTAATAAACTATTAGCAAAAATTTTGCTTCCTGTTCCCATTAACATATGCTCTGCTTGCCTAGAGGTCTTAGTCCCAAAGGGATAAATACTTCTGCCAAGCTTTTTTCAACAAGATTCTGTTGAACAGAGAGTTAATACCTCTGCCTGACCTCTTTGGGAGTACATGCCTCTGAATCAACAGGCAAGTACATAAGTTAACTGTGATGTTTGGGTGTTGATCCTGACTATTAGGGGGAATCTTAACTACTGTTTCTCAGTGGAGATAAGGAAACATGTAGTTGGAATAATGTAGCTCCCAAATGGCCTCTCTTAGCATTACCACAACTGAGGATTAAGATCAGTAGAAGACTGCAACAACCCAATCCAGTCAGAACTGTTAATGACCTAGACTTTTTGGAAAAGTCTATGTATCCCCACCATGTAAAGATTTGTTGCCAGCCTAGGCTTCTCTGATGGTAAAAGGAATATAAAATTAGTAACAGAAGAAAATATTTATAAAAACCAGCTACAACCATGTAACCAATTACAGAAATGACAATAGTATTTGGATATCCTCTCTATTTATGAATATATTGGTATGTGTATATTATACATATATATATATATATGTATATATCTGTTTTCTTCTTGATCTTATTACTTTATCATGTAACATAAAATATGTTGAGTTTCTCTCACAGTATTATAGTATTAATTTTCATCACAAAATTTAAGCTACATCATATTAATGACTTTACCTCCCGAGGACATTACCTCTGCTTCTTGAGAAGGATGTTTGCAATTTCACTTGTACATGGGTCAGTTGTGTCATGTTAGGCTGAATTATGACCTTAGGATTGTCTTCCTTTGGAGACTGAATACGATTTAAGGTGATGTGTATTGTTTTGGGCTCTGTGAGGTTTTTCAAGATGGACAACAACATTTGCATAGGTAGACTGAGTAAATAAGATTGTCTTTTCTACTGTGAGTGGTCCTCATCCTATCAATCTAACCAATTGAATGTCTGAAAATAACAAAAGCCTCACATCCTCTGAGTGTGAGAGAATTTTCTAGCTTCAAACTGATATATTAGCCCTACCTGCCTGAAAGTCTGCATGCTGGCGCATCAGTTCGTACTTATTCTACAGCATCTTCCTGCCTATGGATCTGAACTGGGACACTGACTTCTTGGATGAGAGCAGTTTCTGGCCTCTGGATTTCAAATACGCCAGTAGATATTGGACTTGCCAATTTCCACAATCACAAGAAGCCAGTTACTTATAGTAAATATCTTCATCTATAAGCTATTAGTTCTGAATGACATCACAATACCAATATATTGTAAAACAATTTTCTTAATCTATCAATAATATCTAAGTCAATACAGATTTGATATAATCCCTTTTTGTGGGAATGGAAAAATCACATGATATTAGACTTTTCACAGACATAGAAAATATTTAAAACATTAATATGGAATCTCAAGGGGACCCATAGTTAAAATATCCTTAAAATGTAAAACAAAGGTGGTTGTCTTATATTTTCTAATTTTAAAACTTACTGAAATTCTATAGTAATCAAAACAGTGTGGCACTGGCATAGAGGCAGGCCTATAGAGCAATACAATAGTTTAGAAAAACCCAAGTAAACCATTACATGAAATTTCAAATGGCTTTCTACAAGAATTCCAAGACTTCACGGTGGGGAAATCATAGTTTTTACAACAAATTTAGTTGACAAAACTAGACATCTATTCTATTGCTCACATGCAAAAGGATGAAGGTGGGCCATTAACTTACATCATATTCACAGTATATGCAAATGGATAAAAATAAAAAAAAACCTTAATGGATGAGCTAAAACTATGAAAACTTTTGAAAAATTAGAAAGTAAATTCAGGACATTAGATTAATCATTTTTTTTCGACTGACACCAAAAACAAAGGCAAAAGAAGAAAACATAGATAAATTGGATTATTTCAAAATTTGAAACCTCTGTGCATCATAGAACACAATCAAAAGGAAGAAAAAGAAACTCACAGAATAGCAGGAAATAAATACCTATCTGATAAGGAGTTACTATCCAAAATATACAAGATAATTTTTACAACCCAATAACAAATAATAACCCAGTGAGTAAATAGGCAAAAAACTTGAATGGGCACATTTTTTTTCAAAAAAGGTATATCAACATCCAATAAGATCATGAAAAGATGTCCAATATTATTCATCACAATTGTGCACTGTGTGTGGGGATGTAAATTAGTGCACCTACTGTGAAAGACAGTATGACATACTTCAAGAACTTAAAAATAGTATTACCATATGATCCAGCATTTCCTGTTCTGGGTATATGCTCAAAATATTTGAAAACAAGAACTCAAAAAGATACTTGTACAGCTAAGTTTCTAACAGTATTCTTCAGAAGAACCAAAATGTTTTATAAACCAAAGTATCATTAAAGCTATGAATAGAGTATACATCAACATATGAGCAGAGGTATATAGTCAATAGAATATTACTCACCATTAAAAATAAGAAGATTCTGACCCATGATAAAACACAGATAAATTGTGGACATGTTAAATAAAGTAAGATATTCATTGCTAATATACTTTATATTCCAAGAGTTTTTAATTTACAGGTAGGTCATAAAAATAAAACAATCCCTATTCATTAGTTTCCTTCAGATGTATTTCAAGTCTTTTATTATCTTTTGCTACCAAATAAAGTGCTGCAATGATAGTTTTTGTCCCTTTGAGTGAGAGTGTCTGTTGGAAATGTTATCACTAGACCCATGTTTACATGTTGTTGTAATATTATAATGTTGAAAATTACTCCTTAGAAGATTGTGCCCATATAGACTCCCACAAAATGAAGGGGATTGACTATTACCCAGTCTATATGTCAACTTGTACTTGACAGCACTCTATATGTCAACAGACTTGAATCACAAGGGATATTCACATGATAAGTGAAAAAGTTATCTAATTGGCCATTTAATTTGAACATATTTAGCAGTGAATAAAATTGAACATATTTTAATAGGATTAATTATATTTAATGAGGATTAGTCTCTTAAAATTATTAAGCCCATTGTTTATTTTACTGTAATTTTTATGTTAACAGGTTTAATATACTTACACCTAAAATTATTATTTTTTCTGGTATACACATTATAAATATACCTCATAAATTTGGCCCTTTTAATTTGTTATAGCCTACAGTACTATTTGATGTATTTGAGGGCATATAAAAAATTTGTCCAGTGTTTGGCATATAGAAAGATATGAGCAAATACTGTATTATTATTTTTATCTTCTTTTACTTGAAATGAGAGTAAATGACATTCAAAAATTATTCATATCACAAAAATTATATTTAATAGTTTCAGGTTTGACTTGGAGCTTCCTGAGTTCATTTTGCTTAAAATTCCTAGTATTTAACCTTAAACATGAAATTTGAAAGAGTGTTCTGATTTATGGAAAATGTTATCCTTCCATTTTTCATTCATTTTACACTCAGTGAGACCTTGTGCCTTCAGAAAACATATTGAAAGATTTAGAAAAATAATGAATAAGGGAACAAATTTAACTTTGGACAGCATAATATAATTTAAATGTTATAATTTTTAAAAAAATATGAGCTTAATTTAAAATTATAAACAACTGTAACATTTTGAGAAGTAAAATAAAGTGAATTAAACCAAGAGATTAAAATAAATCTCATGATTGATTGAACCTGTTAATGATATATACATTGCTAAAATTCAATGTTTATTTTTCTTTCTCTCCATCCCATCTTCTATTGTGTGGAGGGGGGCACACATGTGCATGCACTTAAGTTTTGTTATGGAATATAATTGAAATGTTTAGAGAACAATTCTTTGATAAAATATATACTAGAAGAGTATTTTATCACTTGACTATTTGTCAGGAATGTGAAAGTAAGTCATGTAGAAATTTGCTCTAAATTGGCAACATGTTACCTAATATCAATATGTCCTTGATTAAAACTGAAAAAACATTCAGTTGAAGAAGTTATTCACTTATGCTAAATAATGTAAATAAATATTTATTTAATCTTAAGAATATTTTATTTTTCTTATTTCCTATTCCTTATATCATTTTCATGAGAAACCATGAAAAAGATTAAGTATTATGAATTCCATTTTCTTCTGATAATATTAGCACACAGCAGGTGAATGATTACACATTGTAGAGTGGGAGTTCTATGATCTAGAATATGCATTTGACTTCAAATTGCAGTACTCACATCATGAGTATTTTTTTCTTTTCCCCTTTGCAGATATTTTATAACTAGTCCTTTCTACTCATTATGTGAAAAAATGCAGGAAAATAATAGTGTAATGGAGTTCTTACTGTTAGGATTGACACAAGATTCTGAGCAACAGAAAATGGTGTTTGCAATTTTCTTCACTTTCTATGTAGGAACTTTCGTGGGCAATTTGCTTATTACTGTGACAACCTGGACACTTGGGAAACCTATGTGGTTTTTTCATATTTTATTTGTCCATTGCTGATATCTGTTTCTCAACTTCCACAGACTTTGGACTAATTGTGGATTCTCTGTCTGCAAACAAAATCATGTCTTACAACGAGTGTCTGATTCAGGTCTTTGTACTTTATTTATTTGTATGCATGGAGATTTTTGTCCTTGTCTTCATGGCCATGGATCTCTATGTTGCCATCTACAAGCTCTTGCATTATGAAATCATCATGAGCCACCAAGTCTGTGTCACCCTGATTGTTCTTGCATGAATAGGTCTTTTATACATGCTATGGCTCAGATTATCCTGGATTTGAGATTGCCCTTATGTGGATCCAATTTGATTAATCTCTATTGCTGTGATATGCAGCCCTTGTTGAAAATTTCCTGCATGGATTATTATGTGATGAACCTACTGGTGGTGTTCAATAGTGGAACCATTTGCACAGGCAGTTTTGTAATTCCGATGAGCTTATACATTTTCATCTTGCATTCTTGGTGAAACCACAGTGCAGATGGGAGGAAAAAAGTGCTCGCCACTTGCACTTCCCACACCATTGTAGTTTTCTTATGTTTGCCCCATATATATTCATATATTTCCACCCCAACCACATTCCCCATGGGCAAAATGGTGGAATATTTTATACTATTGGAACACCCTTCCTCAAACCACTCATCTACACACTGAGGAATGCAGAAGTGAAAAATGCTATGAAAAAATTATGGCATGTCAAAATAACCTCAGAAAACAAATGGACTAATTGTAGACCTGGCCTCATTATGTATTGGGTCATAATTTATCTAAATTTGTACATATATCAAATATTATAGTGTATTATTATTATGGAATAAAACATAAAATCACATATAAGATTGTGAGCTGCCTTTGTTTTTATAGGTCACAAGGAAGATGAATGCCAAAGGTTCTCATTCCTCAAGTGGGCCAATCTTAGGAGATCTAACTGTGCTCTCCAATCAAAGTTTATTGTGAAATAAATTCAGTAAAATAGTGCAGGTTTTCTTGTTCACACTTATTTTTAATTTCTGGGACATTACAAAGCTCAGTCAGAGTTGCTGTCATGGCTCAGCAGTTAACAAACTCAACTAGTATCTATGAGGATGTGAGTTCTATTCTTGGCCTCATTCATGGTGGGTTAAGGTTCTGGCATTGCCATCAGCTGTGGTGTAGGTCACAGAAAAGGCTCAGATCCTGTGCTGCTGTGGCTGTGATGTAGGCTGCAGCTATATCTCCGATTTGACACCTAGCCTAGGAACATCCATATACCACGAGTAAGGCCCTAAAAAAAATACAAAAAAAAAGTTCAGTGTCTGCATTGTCTTGTGAAATTGACATGTGATGCATAAAGACAGCCATATAGAAGAAAGAGAATTAAAATTCCATAATTCCATTATAATGTCATCTAATCTACTCCTCTATAACACCAGCACACACTTGAGCAGACACAAACACTGTACAGGGGGCCATGGCTATTTGTTTTTCAGATCAATTAGTGAATGAAGGTAAGAGGTATAGAGGAAGTTAAAATAACCTAGCATGCAGATGAAAGAAATAAAATTAATAGAGTAAGGTGTTACATAGGGAAAATTTTTATGTGGCTCAAAAGGACCTAGAGTCAAATAAAAACTGGGGAAATGATGTAATTTTAAAATAATTTATTTTTTAAATAATTCTATATCCATTGAATCCCCTCTTAAGTGATTCATCAAAAGAGGAAGTATGAATTCTATGTCTCATTTAATTTAATTTAATTTTTTAAGAGCTGTGCCTTTGGCATATAGAAGTTCACAAGCCGGGGGTCAAATTGGGGCTGCAGCTGAGGCCTACACCACAGCCACAGCAATGCCAGATCTGAGCTGCATATGTTACCTATGCCACAACTTGTAGCAATGCCAGATCCTTAACCCACTGAGCAAAGCCAGGGATCAATCCCTCATCCTCATGGATATGAGTCAGGTTCTACTCCCACTGAGCCAAAATAGGAACCCCTTCCTTTCATTTAAGGATTAAGTAAAGTGCCTGGTAAACATCCAGTCCTTTTTTGTTATCATTCTTTTGTCTAAAAAAAATCCTAGACCTCCATATTTGTCTGTAAAATGGAAATGAAAATAACCCATATTATTGGCTTGTCTTGTTTTTAATCAAGATAAGACATACAAAAAACTTTGAATAAACATGAAAATTTAACATAGGCCCTCTATTTTTACCATAAAACAGATATTAAAAATAGTTACTGAAATTTTTAAATTTTGATTAATGATCATAATATGTGTTTACTAATAATAGTTTATTTAGAGAATGCAATTTATAATTATAATTTAAGGCAAATTTTAACTGAATATATTTGTTCAGTATTTTAATAGTATTGAATTGAAAACTAAGAGAATGTTAAACACATTATTATTGTTTAAGGAAGAATGAAGACTTTAGGGAACAGATTTCAGGTTTTTTACATTTTGCATCATCTTCTTTTAATATGAGTTAATATTCCTTTTCAAATTATTGTTTTCTTTATATATGAACTCAGGGGTGGAATTGTAGGATTATATGTTAGCTCAACTTTTGTTTTTTACTGAACATCCATACTTTTCTTCATAGTGGTTATACCAGCTTACATTCCTACCAACAATGTAGGAGGTTTCCTTTTTCTTCAAACCCTCTCCAGCATGTATTACCTGTAGACTTTTTGCTAATGGCTATTCTGAATTGTGTAAGGTGATACCTCATTGTAGTTTTGACTTTCATTCACTAATAATTAGTGGTATTGAACATCATTTCATTTGCCTTTTGGCCATCTGGAATATCTACTGAGATATTCTACCTATTTTTTTATTTTTTTATATTAAGCTGCCTGAGTGATTTGTATATTTTGGAGATTAATCCTTCATCAGTTGCATCCTTTCCAAATATTTTCTCCCATTCTGTAGCTTGTAATTTCATTCTATATATGTACATACATACAGACATACATATATACATACAAAGTGACCAGAATGTAGAACTTTACTAGTATTTGAATTTAGAATGAGATTTTGTGTTTAGATATCTCTCCACATGTTTAATGTTGCCTAATGTACTATACAAACCATGACAAGAGTACCTGAGATAACTTACTGAGAACATTTTAGAATTTCTGTTTTCTTCCACAGGCCACGGACAAAATGTTAAAAATGGGTAATGAATCTCAGTACTTTAAAACCACTGTCATTATTTTTATGCCCTTGCTACTCTAGCTCTCAAGCAAAACACACTAGCTTTCCAGAAAAGGATTTTAATATTGATAATAAGACAGAAATTCTCTCTCTGACATGAGTGCACAGGTTAACTACATCAAAGATCTTCACACTGGAAGTATGTGATCCTTGATAGTCACATGATATTGAAGATTGTTTTATACCCAGATTCAGACATAGGAAAGGGGCTGACATGTTTCGTTTCCAAGTGCAGGACTTCAATTCCCCACATAAGAATAGGTGCTTTTCCAACATGTCTCTCCAGAATACCTGCTTTTAAGACAAAGCCTTTCCATCAAAGAAGGTAATTAATTCTGAGGAAATAAGACAGCAGCTATAAGAAAAAGGTGCTTGAACTTTTTGTGGAACCACCTTTAAATATCCATGAATTGCATGTGAAAATATCTTTTTTTTTTTACATATCCAGAGCAGGATGTATAAATGATGGAATTACCAATTTATATATTTTTCTACCATCCATACTGCCTCCTGCCTATGGGACCATAACTATTTATAGAAGATCATTTTCCATAGTGTTCCAATTGAATCCATTCTAAATTCAACTCCCAGGTTTTCTTTGAAAATCATTTGAGTCTTTAAGCTGGAAGAAAATATTCAGAATATTAAAATGACTTACTTTCTATCATCGATGTGATACTTAATTATCATAATAGTCTCTCTCCTATTGTGTCGTGTCTTCCATACTGAAATATTCTTATATCCAAAGAAAGTCATTTTGAAGATGGAATTATTTTTGAACACTCTCAAAAATCATTAATATCACCCAAGACCAGGAGCTAAATTTATCAATAGTGCTGATTCTTTTTAAATCTTGTTACTTTACATATGTAATAATCATGATTTTCAACACTTTTCAAATAGAATAATAGTGTGCTTCATCTCCCCCATTCTTTAAGTTGATAATTATCATTAATATAATATAACATAGACATAAATAAATTTGTAGGACCCAGCTCTCTAACACAATATATCATTCTTTTGTCAAAAGACATATTTTGAAAAATTAAGACAAATAATGAGAATGTAAACATAATTTAAATACACTTGACACACACAAATATATAAACATTAATTATTAATAATATAAATCATAACCTATTTAGTCCAATATGAAGATATTTTCTTGGGATCCACTCTTATCCATAATATGAGCCTCCTGTAGCTTCTTTCAAAGTAAAATTGGAGGTTATTCTTCCAGAGTTTATTGCATGGTTAAATGTTTTTCTGTGTTATTGCTGAAAATGTCAGTTCTTCCTACTTACATATATAGAAAAACATATAAATAAGTGAAGATTATTTGACTAGAGCATTGGAGTGGATATGTTCATATGTTTCCTCCATCAATACTCATAATAACCTGAGTGGATATTATTATTCTTCTCACTTGATATTGGAGGAAATAAGGTTATAAGGTGCCAGGAAATGTATCTCAAACCAAGAAGATGATAGTGGGGAAAGGCAATTTTCTAATATGATTTTTTTTTCTGATTATCAAAAAAATATACTCAACCACGATGATCATCATTTCAACACTTCCCAGAAGAGCCTGTGGATTCATACATTGTAGGGAAACTGGGGAAGAAAGATACTAGGGTGAAGGAGAGAGAAAATGAAAACAGACCTTCATGATTTTCAACAATTTTCAAGTAGAATAATAGTATGCCTCATCTCCCCCATAGTTATTCAAAATTGGAAATTCCAGGATGTTGTACTATGTGTATAATTTTGACTATATATGTGTATAGGTTTGTCTGTGTGTGTGTATTTATATGTCTGTCAATGAAATTATTTCATATACACTTGCCTCTGAAATAGTATTAAAGTAACCATAATTATTATGTTCATATCAAAAGGAGTTGACTAGCTCAATAGTATTTATTTTAACCTAACAATATAGGGCAAAGTTTAAGAATTTAGAGTAAAATAAAGATAAGATGTATAATTTGAACTAATCTTAGATCTTCCCCTTATTAGCTGCTTGATTTTATTAAGATCCTTAACTTCGCTCTGCTTCTACTCTCTAGTGTGTAAAACAAGTACAACAATGATAGTGGTAATCATCTCATAGGCTTGTAATGAGGATTAACAAAATGCCTGTAGAAAAAAAAACATAGAGTGCAGTAAGTATTCAATAAGTTAATTAAAACCAATTTCATTGAAGTATAGTTCATTTAATTCAGTTTTAGTTAATATTATCATATGTTTTGCTATTAACATTGGTATCTAAATTTTTTCCTGTAGCCAACATGGATGTAATAATACCATGCACAGACTTCTGTTATTCCCATGTCCATAGCAATCAATCATTAAACCATATTTATCACTTTGTATAAAGTTATTGGATTGAAAAAAAACATGGCTTCCTGTACCCTTTTCATCACTTTACCATTACCAATGTATTGTTACATTTAATTAGATTTTTAAATATAATTCTTTGGCTTCTGTCCCCTTAGTAAACCTCAGTCCACTTCATCCAAGTCACACAAAATTCTTTTGTGAATTTATACATAAGATTCCCTCTCTCTCAAATCCCTGTTAGCTTTACACTCATATTATCCTATTCTCACACTTATATTCTCATATTTACACTCATACTCACATTTTATCATACACTCACAAATTAATAATCTTCAAGAGATCATACCATTTTTTAATCTCAAGAAAAAACTTATAATAATTCAGAATCCAGCACATTATAGACATTTGCTATTTATTGTATGGAAAGGCTTAATAAATGCAAGGTTGAGGTAAAAAAATAACTTTTTTTCAGGTAATGTGCTTAACAATAACGTGAACTACAGGGAGACTAGGAACAATGTTACAGAGTTCATTCTACTAGGACTCCTACAGACTCCAAAGATGCAGAATGTCATATTTGTTGTGTTTTTGGTCATCTACACTGTTGCTAATGTAGAAAATGTGCTCACCATGGTCACCTTCACTACCAGCCCATTAATTGGGTCCCCCTCCCCTATTTCCTGGCTCATCTCTCTTTCATTGATGCTTGCTATTCCTGTGTCAATACTGCTAAACTGATTGTAGACTCACTCTGTGAAAAGAAAACAAGCACCTTCAATGGATGTATGATCCAAATATTTGGGCAACATTTCTTTGGAGGTGCTTATGTCATCCTTCTTACTGTGATGGCCTATGACCACTATGAGGCCATCTGCAAGCACCTGCAGTATGCCACCATCATCAATCAGCAGCTGTGTGGCCTGTTAGTGGGAGTTTCATGGATAAAAGTCTTTCTTCATGGATTCATACAGATCCTCTGCATCTTCAGATTACCCTTCTGTCCTAATGTCATAGATCACTTTATGTGTGATCTGAATCTTTTGCTCAATCTTGCCTGTACTGATACACATACTCTAGGGTTCTTTGTTGCTGCCAACAGTGGATTTACCTGCCTGTTAAACTTCCTACACTTGGTTGGCTCCTATGGGGTCTTCCTTCACTCCCTAATGACCCAAAGCTTGGAGGCAAGATGCAAAGCCCTCTCTACCTGTGTCTCCAACATCACAGCAATTGTCCTATTTTTGGTGCCCTGCATATTTGCATGCCTGTGACCATCAGCTACTTTACCTATTGATAAAGTAGTTGCTGTATTCTATACTATAATAACTCATGTTAAATCCCTTAATCTATACCTTGAGAAAGGCTCAGATAAAAATTGCTATTAGGAAATTGTGTAATAGTAAATCTATTTGAAGTGAAATGTAAATATGCCTAGAGCTCAAATTTGACTGAAGAGAGGAAAGGGTCATAATGACATTTTTGTTAATCTCAGTAAATAATGCCTGTGAGATAAAGAAAAATGAATCACTGCAAAGAATAGCTTCTGCAAGAAGGGAAGTTGAAATGGGTGAAAGAAAATGGGGGAAGAGTAGCCCAGGACAATTTTTTAAATATTTGGAAAATTCTATCAAATTGGGACTCAATATCACTGAATTCATCAATTTATATGAATTCAAAAATTTTATTCTAATAAAATCACAAATCATATACAGGCAGTAAACAAATATACTGGTATTTACTAATAATCTCCATAACAATCCAAAAAGTTGGGTAGGAACAGCTGTTATCACCATTACAGCTGAGGGAAAAAAACAGAAATGAGTAACTTCCAAAACAGAAATATTGAAGAGCAAATAATTTGAATATAACTGGTCACTCAGACTATGATCTTAAATGCATGACACATTGTAAGGAAATTATAACAAAAAGGAAACACAATTAGAATAGTCACCATTCATAGAAATGGACTGTGGGACTGTGCTGGACTATATATATACATATATATATATATATATATATATATATGTATATATATGTAATAAATACTGTAACATTACATATGTATCATCATATTAAGAAATAATTTCCTTTTTTATTATTAATCTATATAATGTGTTGTACTATATATTAATATATATTAGCATATGTACTATTATAGTTGATTTATTACATATAACTAAAATCTAATAGTTTTATAAGTAAATATGTCTATTTTTAAATATCACTGTTGATGGTTAGATATTTTCTATAACACTGTGTTATGGAACATTTAAGAATATAAAAGACATGGGATATTTAATTTCTCAAGGATGAATATTACATCATTATTCCAAATTTCCTTAAACCCCTCTGAGTCATTTTGTATTGTCCATGTGGACATCTTATACTGATAATCCATCAGAAAGAGGAATTTCATTTTATTTAATGTATTAAAGCAATATTTTATCATAAATTTTAATGTATTAAACAACCATCTTGGAGTTCCCACTGTGGCACAGTGGCTGCAGTGTCTCAGGGTCACTATGGAGACATGGGTTTGATCCCCAACCTAGTGCAGTGGATTAAAGGATCAGGCATTGCCATGGCTGTACTGAAAGGAACAGCTGTGGCTGGGATTCAATCCCTGATCCTGGAACTTCCATATGCTACAGTACAGTCATTAAAAAAATAAAAACAAAAAAGTCATAGTGATAATATGTATGCCTACTTGAAAACAAGTATTTGAACAAATAGAATAATATCTAGTTTATAATAGTTACCAAATGACTAAATATAAGCATAAAGATGAATAAATTTAATAAAATAAAGAAAAAAGTACTACTCAACCTAGGAAAATTTTTCTACCTTTATATGAGACTTTTATTTATACATCTTCTGGAAACCACAATTTGTTTTGGTTACTGCTTAAACTAGGAATAAGAAAAATTATTGAAACTGAGTATGTCATTATATTAAGAAATAGTTTACCTTGATATTCTTCCTGCTCTTAGCAAGATTTCATCACAATATGGATGTAACCTGTTTTTGCTATATTTTTCTGTTAATCAGCTTGCTTTTTGGTAACATTACATCATGAAAAGCAGTTTTTGGAATATGTAGATTCATCCACACAAATTTTACCACTTCAGAATAAACATATTCTATTCATTTCTTTCAGCCTTCATTCACTAAACAACAAGTATTTTGAGTCAAAGGATTGTATCAGGCACCTTGATTGTTCCTGGGGCTTAGGCAGTGAATAAAGAAAAACGTGAGTGATGCTTTAGCAGAGATACCCACAAAAGGGAGCAGAAAACTATATCACAGTTTTATAACCAGTAAGATAATGAAGCACAGTGTGCCATAAAACCTCACTTGAAAGACAAACAACAAAAGACCTTGGTGGGTCAGAAAAAAAAAAATCAGGATGAAAAGACCTTGAAATGGGATACAATGGATAAAATAGCAGTGGAAGAATGAACAGTCATCAGGGAGAGTAACAGTGTTGCTTAGATGATGGAATGTATATCAAAGGTCACAAGGTGAATATGTCTGCAGAAATCCTAATAAATTAAATATTCCTGTGGTTGTTAAATCAACAATTTATTCAAAATTATTTACTGAATATCTATTGTGTGCTAGGCAACATGTTGGATACTTAGCTCATAAAGGGAAAATAATAAATTATAAAGATTGAGAGATAGGAACAGAGAAGTTCCAGAAGGGTCTCATAATTGTGTTAAGGCTTAATGCTAAGTACTATGGGGAACATTTCTAGTTTACATATTTTAAGCTAGAAAATGGTGAAGTTAGTTTCAGTCTTTATAATGATAACTCTGATTCTAGCTTCATTATGGAAAATAAATTGAAGGAAGCAACAAGGCAGCAGATGGGTAGCTAGGAGATTACTGTACTGATTTAAATGTGAAATGATGGAGGGTTGAGTTTGGTGGTGCCAGTGATAATGCAGAATGATGTGGACACAGCTGCTCCTGGTCAGATCTCCTTCACTGGACCCCACTGCACCCAGGAATAGCTGCTGTGTTTCTAGGCTGCTGACAGCCCACAGCCCCATTCTTTATTGACAATTGCATCAGAGAAAACTGGAGCTTCCACATTGGGGATAATGCGCATGTATCCAAGGGTGAACCAGTGGGCAATGAGTGATCAGAGCAGGGATGATGCGCATGTATCCAAGGGTGCACCAGTGGACAATGAGTGATCAGAGCAGGGATGAAAAGGCTTGGTATCCTGTACTTCACTTGGAACCAGTTCTGCAATACAGTAAATACTGCAGAGTTCCATGTATCCAGGCTGAAGTCAAACTCTATTTTTTTTTTTTTCTGTCTTTTGTTGTTGTTGTTGTTGTTGCTATTTCTTGGGCCGCTCTCGCGGCATATGGAGGTTCCCAGGCTAGGGGTTGAATCGGAGCTGTAGCCACCGGCCTACGCCAGAGCCACAGCAAGGCGGGATCCGAGCCGCGTCTGCAACCTACAATGCCGGATCGTTAACCCACTGAGCAAGGGCAGGGACCGAACCCACAACCTCATGGCTCCTAGTCGGATTCGTTAACCACTGCGCCACGACGGGAACTCCCAAACTCTAATTATATTTGCCCTTTCCTCCTCTCACAGGCAACTTAATCTTAAATCTTCTTATATATTACTTTCATTAAAAAATATATATATCTCAGAGTCTCCATCTAGGAAACCAAGTTAAAATGTAAAAATAGAGAAGAGTTCAAGAAATATTTAGGAGATATAATGGAGTTCCTGACATGGCTCAGTGGTTAATGAACCCAACTAGTAACCATGGGGTTGCATTTTTGATCCCTGACCTTGATTTGTGGGTTAAGCATTACCATGAGCTGTGGTACAGGTCACAGATGCAGCTCAGATCTTACATTTCTGTGGCATAGGTCATCAGCTCCAACTCAAGCCCTATCCTAGGAACTTCCATGTGCTGAGGGTGTGGCCCTAAAAAAACAAAAGACAAAAAAAAATATTTAGGAGTTGTAAGTAAAAGAACTTGATGTAGGATGAAGATGTGAGAAATAAAAATAATGAATGAAATACAGATTCTGCCTTAGTACCCCAGATGCTGAGGAAACTGAGAAGAAACAGAGAGAAGATGAATGTTCATTGTCAGTGAAGTGGTCTCTCCACCCACATTGGACATGGCCACTCATCCTTTGGTTGAAAGATTAACCCTTCCTTGCCTGAAGAAACTGCCTTGAGCTTCCCTATAATAGTTGACATGAATGGCAATGCTGATTCTCCTCAAGATGCACCACAGACATCCCAAGTTGCTTTTAGTTCTTTAACCAATTAAAAGTCCCAGCAGGCCCCTAAAGATGAGGTACAGTATTACACATGATGGATGAACTACACTCTAAAATAGGATTTTGACTTTTCTAATTTATACAGACAGAAATCCATGGAATATATTTGGGAATGGATAATCATAGAAAAAAACCCATAAATTATGATCAGGTCTGACTTTTTGATAAAAGCAGAGATTCTTCATTTATCATTGCTAGAGGGGGATTTCAGAAAGGCTCTAACACTTTGCATAGCGGTGACAAACACATGAACTGAAATGTGTCCCACAGTTAGTGGCTTAGGAATTCCAGACCTGCCTTGATTTAATGTTGAGAAAGAGATTCAAAGCCATGGATATTTGGAATATTTGTGTCAGTGTGTCAATTAAGACCTACTCAGCCATACTGGGAGGATCCAGAGACATAAATTTGATAAATACCCTGATAAATAAATTTGTATAGGGAGCCTCACAATTCTTTATAAGGTCTGTAATGGCTGTTTTCCATGGACCAGACCTTAGTGGAAATTATGGCTGCTGATTTTAGAAATCCAAATTCAGTGGAAGTAACTTAACTTCAGGAAACAGTGGCCAAACTAGGGCAGTTAATCCCAAAAGTATTGTGGGGCATTGTTACCAGAATCGACAGCAGAGTCAAAAAAAAAAAAAAAAAAAAAAAAGGCAGAATACACAAAAGAATACTCATCATGTTGTCTAGTTGATCATGGTTTCTCTAGAAGTGAGATAAATAATAATTGTAATCAATTATTAGTTCATCTGTGTTAGCAGAACATTTCTAGTTTATGTGAAGACAATGTTAACTGGAATCATAAAAACAGAGATTCATGGATTTGCAATCAATTCTCAGATTTAAACCAGTTTAGAGATTTAGAATTTCATGGGTAAAGGGGAGACTGGTTCCTCTTGAGGAAGGACCCTTGTATATTGCTAAATTTTTGCAATGCATCTTTCTCCCAGACTTCTCCAAAGGCACGTATGGTATTTATTCAGAGTAACTGTGCCTCGTGGAAAAGAAAATAATCAGAAATTTCAGGACTACTGACTTTGATATGAAAATTATTCCAGGAGATCCAAAAAAGACTAGTCCAGCAGAGCAGTAGCTGATAGAAATTTTATGATTTTCTGAACTTCAGTTTGGGTCTATTTGCGGTGGGTCCATGGTCACAGAACCCATGCCATGATTATTTCCTCAGTTCCAGAACACATAATAGGAACAGGATAACTAGCAAGGCACAGAGTCACCACATTGATTCCTTGACCTGCGAAGTAAGGGTTAGTGTGGTGAGAAAGTGGGAAGCATTACTACTGTAAAGAGTCTGTTTTTCACTTACTTATAAGATTTACTTTAGGTATTGAGCTACAATGTAGGTACAAATTAATAAACTTTATTTTCAGAGTGATTTTAGGTTCACAGCTAAATTGAGAGAAAAGTACAAAGATCCCATATATCCCTTGTCTCTATACTGGGACAATCTACTCATCAGAATATTTGTTAAAATCAAAAGAACCTACATTGATACATTATTATCACCCCAATTCATAGTTTATTTTACATTAGGGTTCCCTCTAGGGACTGCACATTCTATGGGTTTTAACATGTATAGTGACAATATCCCAAATTGTAGTAACATACAGAAGAATTTTACTGCCCTAAAAATCCTCAATACTCCACTTATTCATCCCTCTTCCTTCCCTAACCCTTACATTCAGATTTTTTTTTGCCTCCATAGATTTGCATTTTAAAGAATGTCCTATACTTGGAGAACAGAACTGTCATTTCCAAGGAGGAGTGGGAGGGAGTGGGATGGACTAACAGCTTGGGGTTAATAGATGCAAATATTGCATTTGGAGTGTATAAATTATGACATCCTCCTGTACAGCACATGGAACTATATCTAGTCACTTGTGATGGAACATGATGGAAGATAATATAAGAAAATGGTGTTAATGTGTGTGTGGGGGGGGTGGGGATGTGACTGGGTCACCATGCTGTAGAGTAGAAAATTGAAAGAACACAGTAAACCATCTACAATGGAAAAAATAAAAACATTAAAAATTAAAAAAATAAAAATAATAATAAAGAATGTCATATAGTTGAAATTCTATAGCAGGTAGCACTATCAGTTTGGATACTTCCATTTTGCAATATACATTTAAGTTCCTGCATATATTTTCCTAGCTTAACATCTCATTTATTTTTAGATCTGAATAATATTCCATTATACTAACTATTATTTATCTAAATACATACTGAAGAATAATCTTGTTTTTTTCCAAAGTTTGGTGATCATAAATAGAGCTGCTGCAAACATCCACATGCAGCCAAACTGCTTTTTTGTTTTGTTTTGTTTTGTTTTGTTTCTTAATCTGTCTTTATGCCACATCTTGTCATTTGCTAGTTTTTGTGTTTTTGATTTGTTTTGTTTTTGCCATTGCAACAGGAGAGATCTTTGATTCTTGATAAAATGAGTAGCCATTTACCCATCAATTTTACTAATTTATTTTTAATATAATGATTGTTATTTTTTTCATTATATCTGGTTTACAGTGTTCTGTCAATTTTCTACTCTACAGCATGGTGACTCAGTTACACATACATGAATACATTCTTTTTTCTCACATTATCATGCTTCATCATAAGTGACTAGACATATTTCCCAGTGCTACACAGCAGGATCTCATTGCTAATCCATTCCAAGAGCAATAGTCTGAATCTATTAACCCAAAGCACCCCATCCATTCCACTCCCTCCCCCTCCCCCTTGGCAACCACAAGTCTATTCTCAAAGTCTATGATTTTCCCCTTTGTGGAAAGTTTCATTTGTGCCACATATTAGATTCCAGATATAAGTGACATCATATGGTATTTGTATTTCTCTTTCTGACATTTCACTAAGGATGAGAGTCTCTAGTTTCACCCATATTGCTGCAAATGACATTCTTTTTTATGGCTGAGTAGTATTCCATTGTGTGTATATACCACTTCTTCCTAATCCAAGCATCTCTCAATGAACATTTGTATTGTTTCCATGTCTTGGCTATTGTAAATAGTGCTGCAGTGAACATTTGGGTGCATGTGTCTTTTTCAAGGAAAGTTTTGTCTGATTATATGCCCAAGAGTGGGATTGCTGGGTCATATGGTAGTTCTATGTATAGTTTCCTAAGGTATCTCCATACTGTTCTCTATAGTGATTGTACCAGCTTACATTCCCACCAACAGTACAGGAGGGTTTCCTTTTCTCAGTTTTATTTTCTATTGCATGCCATCAAACCTGTGTGACAACAGTGACAATGCTGGATCCTCACCCCACTGAACCCCAGGGAACTCCTATCAATTTTAGATAGATGTGTGGTTGAACAGTTAAATTTTATTATATTATTCATCATGTTATATTATAAATGTTATTAAACTCAGATCAGTAAGTGAAACACTAGTAAATTTATTGTCAGAAATTTGAAGTATTAATTCTTGTTTTTGTCTTCACAGGCTATTATTATTATATTCAATAGGGGACCAGGAAAATTTAACTCCAGGAATCACCTTAAAACATTTTCTACGCTAAACATATCTTTGTTGCACCACTCATTTCTGAATGGCACTAGACTGTGTCTATGTGAATGTTTTCTAGTAAATTTAATAAATTATTTTTAGTTTTCAACTTTTCCACTACCACTTACTTAGGTTGTATTACTGTGTGTTCTGGGCCTGGGTCCAAAGTTTTTTAAATACAATAATTTTAGAAAATCATTTTTTCTTCACAAATTTCTAGTCAATATAGCACTGCCTTCATTCCTTTAACTCAATTATCTTTTTCATGAAGGTTAAAGTATATGTGCCATCAAATACTTCACCACTTAAATTAGTTTCTAATTAACTTTTTTACACAAAATTTTGGATTTGTTTATTATTACTTTAATTTCTCATCTGATTTTTTTTTCATTCCTCCCACTCAAGATAGTGATGGTGTAAAAAATCTGAGAGAGTTGCTGTGCCTGTCTTTCACACCCAGTCCTTTCCTTTTCTTTTACAAAGTTGCTTGGCCAATACACATTAAAATTAACTGTGTGCTTCCTTTGAAAATAATATTTGATACTAAATTTCTCAAAGTATTTTTCAGCTCTGTATATCTCAGGGTATAGATTAAAGGATTGAACATAGGTGCAATGGTGTTATAGTGCAAATATTTTGTCTTCAGGAAAAGTAGTAGGAGGCCTAACATAAATAAATATAATAGGCACAAAAAATAATATGACTATGGTGGTATGAGATCCAAAGGTATAAAGGGTTTTTTGTTTTCCCTCAGCTGAATGATTTTTTTAAGGTGAATAATGTATTTCCATAAGAAGTAGATAATACAGCAGAGGTAACTAAGGCAATCACATCTGAAAATGTAATCACAAGGATCCCAGTGATGTAGGTATCAATACAAGCAATTTTTAGCAAATGAAAAATATCACAAAAATAGTGATCAATTTCATTAGGACTACAGAAAGGTAATCCAATTGCCATAAAAATTTGAGGAAAGAAATGGAAAAACCCATCAGCCCAAGCGCCTATGAGTAGGAGATTGCTTCTCATCCTGTACATGATAATCACATATTGGAGAGATTTTCAGATGGCAACATAATAGTCAAAAGCCATGGCAGTAAGAATAAAGATCTCAATGCCTCCAAAGAAGTGCACAAGAAGGACCTGTAACATGAAATTAGCATAAGAAATGTTTTTTTTTTCTTTCCACTAGCAGGTCTTGCATTAATTTGAGTGTAACATTAAAAGTATAGTAGATGTCTATGAAAGTTAAGTGGATGATGAAATAGTACATGTGTCAGTTAAAAAGAGGACTGCATTGAATGGAGACAAGGATGAAAAGGTTTCCCACCAACTGAGCAAGATAACAGAATAAGAAGAGCATAAGCAATATATTTGTATGTTCTCATCATATGAAAGCCCTAGAAGAATGAATTCTGAGATTTTTCCATGACTTTCCTTTTGCATTTGGTATAGGTTATACACAAAAATATTATGTTTCTGAAAAAAAGAAAATATAAATTGGGGTGAAAATTAATAGTATGAACAAAATAATATTAAATGTTCTAAAAATAGATTGGCATGAAGAGAATATTAACATTAATTATTATTGATTTATTAAATTAATTTTAAAAATTGTATTGTCATAAATCTCGTGTACAATAATTTAGAGTAGAAATAATTACAATATTTTAATTATAATAAATTATTACTAGATTTAAGAATACGTCTTGTAATGACTTTAAATATTTAAATCTTATTTTTAAAGTAAAACATTTGATTTTTGTTAATATTTATTTTTATAAAACAAAGAAAGATAATTGACCTAATACAAGAAAAGATTATTTTGTGTATTTTTCAATTCTTGTGGATACTATTAGGCTGAATTTCCTTCATTTTATATTGTCAAATTCCCTGATTTATCTTAGAATGAATTCCAAAGAAATATACCAAACTTGAACTGCTGAACCTTCATTTGGGTAGAAGATATGCTTAATTGCCTGTGACTGAATATTGTCAGTCAGTCACAATAAACCAATGCAATTGTTGTTACATTAAAGAATAATTGAGAAATATACATCAGGAAAGAATGTATAAAAATAATCTGAAAATTATTTCTCATATTATAAAGACATTATATAATCAGTATAAAATAGGTGCAGGATAGAATTCACTTCCAGTTGCCATTTTATCCCCTGAAAGGGAATTATCTGTGCACAGTTGGTTTGCAAAAGCTAGCATACTTTGTGTGTGACAGTCATATCTTGGCCCACAGATGTCTATTTTGGAAAACACAGAATGATTTTATGGTTAAGTGTAATTGTCAAACTAATTGTTTAATCTCTTTAAAAGTTTCTTCTTTTTCACCTTAAAATTAAAATATCATTACATAATTCAGAAATTGAGTAATGTTGAAATACCCCAGTGACATATATGGTTCACAAAACAAAGTTCTTTTCCTTTTACTCTTTCCTATTTGGGTGAGTAGTTTAGCAGCAAAAGAAATGCATACATATACAACTAACACAACAGAAAATGTTTTTAATTTACACATAATTTAAACCAGCACAATTTGATAAACTTCAATTTCAACAATATGTTTATGAAAATTTTAAATAAGTTTGCTGATAGGCTTGTTATATTAGGATATTTTTAACAAATATCACTTGTCTGAGTTTTCTTACACTATGTAAAATACTAAAATCTTTTTCTTTATTTCCTAGGCTTGAGTAAGTCTTTTACATGTGTTGTGCTAGGAACAGGGATGCTCTCAACATAGGAGCAGAATCTCTTATATTTAATCTTAAAATTGCTGGGACATTTTAAAACTCTCTGTTGGTATTTTAAAATGTAGGATGTTATAAATTTATTTCAGTTGATTCAGGTGAAACTAGTCTAATTAAAATGGCAGGTATTTTGAAACAGAAAAGTCCTTAATATTTGTAGATATTCAAGCCCAAACTGAGCCTTTTCTTAACAGCAATGTGGAAGAATGCACATAAAGAGGAGTCGAGATACAATGAAATTCCCTGCCAACTTGAAAATACATTAACTTGAAATCTATTATTATTAATATTTTTAATTTAAATAATGCATGATTAAAACCAAAGTATGCTCTAATATTTTTATAGTAAACAAATGATCACAGGTTGCAAGATAAGTAATAGCTTTTAGATGGAAATTATATCAAAAATACATAAACAACATATAATAATCCTAGCACGCTGAAAAAAAAAATACTAGCTCACTAAACATATACCAGCTCACTAAAAAAAGAAAGAATGGGCTTTTTTTTCTTTTTTCTTTTTTGCCTTTTCTAGGGCTGCTCCCGTGGCATATGGAGGTTCCCAGGCTAGGGGTCGAATCGGAGCTGTAACCATTGGCCTATTCCAGAGCCACAGCAATGCAGGATCTGAGCCACGTCTGCAACCTACAGCACAGTTCACAGCAATGCTAGATCCTTAACCCACTGACCAAGGCCAGGGACTGAACCCACAACCTCATGGTTCCTAGTCAGATTTGTTAACCACTGCACCACAACGGGAATTCCAAGGACATTTTTAAATTCTTGAAAAACTAGCATCAGTTTTAAATCCTAGATGTCATCTATTTTATGCCTATGTCTGAAGAAAATTGTTTGGGGAGAACTGAATATAAACTTAAATGTCTAAACAAAAATTAATAGATCTTAGACTGTACTAAATAATTATATTCCCAAAGGCATTCCTTAACAGAGCCATGCCAAATTTTGCCAAACAACTGTCCATGGTAATGTCTCTGAGTCCACATTTTTTTTTATTTTCCATGTCTATCTTATTTGTCTAAGCACAAAAAGGACAACATGACTTTTATTCCATTCAACTCCTTGTTCTTTCTCTTGCCTTATGCACTATTTCTCTGGGGACTCACAAGTCTATAGTCAAGAGAACTTTATGAAACTCTGCTTTGTGTTCTTCCAGAATTCTGAAGAATAAGAGGTAATTAATTCAACCTGTAATAGTATTAAGTTGGTGTGCAGTAAAATTAGAGATGAAATAGGACAAAAAGAACCAGATAAGGGCAGTTAAATCCTGCCTTATCAAGATCATTACTCTTTACAAGGAAGAGTAAAAAGATTTAAAAAAGGAGATGGCCTGGATTAGGAAAATATTTCACATATGGTACCAACAATGGAGTATTGAAATAAAAAAGTGTACATTTTCAAAATTTGAAGTCGGTAGCAGAATGAGTTATATCATCAGAAGTGAATTCAGGATTTGAGGATGATAATATGAGACATGTGGACCATTATCAAGATCCTAGAAATACAAAGTAGATAGATCAATAAATCCATGAACTGCAAAGTCATATTTGGTACAAGGTTACTTGTTTTTAGGGACTAAAATTTCTGGAATAGATCATTGGGAGGTGGAGACAAAGAAATAAAAAAAAAGAAAAGAATAAGCATTCTTTTCTTGTTTTTATTTTTATTTATCTACTTATTTAGTTATTTATTTTTAAAGATGATAAGAGAAAGGAATTTTTTTACTGTTATATTTTTTATATTTTTACCTTTTTTATTTTTTTAATTACTCGAATTTATCACATCTGTAGTTGTATAATGATCATAACAATGTGATTTCACGGGATTTCCATCCTACAGCCCAAGCACATCCCCAACCCCACAAACTGTCTCCACCAGAGACCATAAGTTTTTAAATGTCTGTGAGTCAGCATTTCCTTTGCAAAGTTAAGTCTGTCCTTTTCTTCAGATTCCACATGTCAGCAGAAGCATTTGATGTTGGTGTCTCATTGTATGGCTGACTTCACTTAGCATGATAATTTCTAGGTCCATCCATGTTGCTAAAAATGCCAGTATTTCATTCCTTTAAATGGCTGAGTAATATTCCATTGTGCATAAGTACCACCCCTTCTTGTTCCACTCCTCTGTCGATAGACATTTAGGTTGTTTCCATGTCTTGGCTATTGAAAAGAGTGCTGCAATTAACATTGGAGTTCATGTGTATTTGCCAGTTGTGGTATTCTCTGGCTAGGTGCCCAGGAGTGGGAATGCTGGGTCAAATGGTAGTTCGAGTTTTAGATTTCTGAGGAATCTCCATATTGTTTTCCACAGTGGTTGCACCAATTTACAATTGCACCAAAAGTGTCATAGGCTTCCGTTTTCTCCACACTCTCTCCAGCACTTATTGTTTGTAGGTTTTTGATGATGGCCATTCTGGCTGGTGTAAGGTGGTGCCTCAATGTGGTTTTGATTTGCATTTCTCTAAGGATGAGTGATGTTGAACATCTTTTCATGTGTTTCTTGGCCATCTGTATGTCTTCACTGGAGAACTGTCTGTTTAGATCTTCTGCACATTTTTTGATGGGGTTGTTTGTTTTTTGGTATTAAGCTGCAGAGGGTGTTTATAAATTTTGGAGATGAATCCCTTGTCAGTCGATTCACTTGCAAAGATTTTCTCCCATTCTGTGGGTTGTCTTTTCACTTCATTTAGGGTTTCCTTTGCTGTGCAGAAACTTTTAAGTTTGATGAGGTCCCATTTGTTTATTTTTGTTTTTATTCTCAATACTTTAAGAGGTTGTATCTGAGAAGATGTTGCTGTGGTTTATGTCAGAGAGCATTTGACCTATGTTTTCCTCTAAGAGTTTTAGAGTGTCTGATCTTCCATCTAGGTCTTTAATCCATTTGGAGTTGATTTTTGTGTATGGTGTTAGGGAGTGCTCTAATTTCATTCTTTTCCATGTGGCTGTCCAGTTTTCCCAGCACCGCTTATTGAACCAGCTGTCCTTTCTCCATTGTATCTTCTTGCCTCCTTTGTCATAGATAAGTTGGCAGTAGGTGCGTGGGTTGAATTCTGGGCTTTCTCTCCTGTTCCACTGATCTCTATTTCTGTCTTTGTGCCAGTGCCATATGGTTTAATGATTGTTGCTTTGTAGTATAGTCTGGAATCCAGAAGCTTGATTCCTCCAGCTCCATTTTTCTTTTTCAGGAAGTCTTTGGCTCTTCTGGTTCTGTTGTGCTTCCAAACAAACTTTAAACTATTTTTTTCAAGTTCTGTGAAAAATGTCCTTGGTAATTTGATAGGGATTTCCTTGAATCTGTAGATTGCCTTAGGTAGTATAGTCACTTTGATAATATAAACTGTTCCAATCCATGAGCATGCTATATCTTTCCATCTATTTGTGTCATCTTTCATTTCTTTCATCAGTGTCTTATAGTTTTCAGAGTACAGGTCTTTTGTCTCTTTAGGTAGGTTTACTCCTAGGTATTTGATTCTTTTGGATGTGATGGTAAACGGGATTGCTTCCCTAATTTCTCTTTCTGCTCTTTGATTGTTAGTGTATAGAAATGCCATCAATTTCTGTGAATTAATTTTGCATCCTGAGACATTGCCAAATTCATGGATGAGCTCTAACAGTTTTCTGGTAGAGTCTTTAGGATTCTCTAGGAATAGTATCATGTCATCTGCAAGTAGGGATTCTTTTACTTCTTCCTTTCCAAGTTGGATTCCTTTTATTTCTTTTACTTCTCTGATTGCCATGGCTAGGACTTCCAAAACTGTGTTGAAGAGTATTGGTAAGAGTGGACCTCCTTGTCTTGTCCCTGATCTCAGTGGGAATTCTTTCTGCTTTTCACCATTGAGAATGATGTTCGCTGTGGATTTGTCATACATGGCCTTTATCATGTTGAGGTAGGTTCCCTCTATGCTGTCCTTCTGAAGGGTTTTTGTCAGAAATGGGTGTTGGATTTTGTCAAAGGCTTTTTCTGCATCTATTGAGATGATCATGTGGGTTTTATTCTTCAGTTTGATAATGTGGTGTATCACACTGATGGATTTATGGATATTGAAGAACTCTTGCATCCATGGGAGAAGTCCCACTTGATCATGATGTACAATCCTGTTAATATATTCTTGGATGCAGTTTGATAGTATTTTGTTGAGGATTTTTGCATCGATGTTGATCAGTGAAATTGGCCCATAGATTTCTTTCCTTTTTTTTTTTTTTTTTTTTTTTTTGTTGTTGTTGTTGTTGTCTCTCTCTGGTTTTGGTATCAGGGTAATGGTGGCCTTATGGAATGAGTTTGGGAGTATCCCTTCCTCTGCAATTTTTTGGAATAGTTTCAGAAGGATATATGTTATATCTTGTACAAATGTGTGATGGAATTCACCTGTGAAGCCATCTGGTCCTGGACTTTTGTTTGTTGGAAGTTTTTAAATCACAGTTTCAAGTTCAGTTCTTGTGTTTGGTCTATTCATCTTTACTATTTCATCTTGGTTTAGTCTTGGAAGATTGTACCTTTCTAAGAATTTGTCAATTTCTTATAGATTTTCCATTTTATTGGCATATAGTTGCATATAGTAGTCTCTTATGATCCTTTGTATTTCCGTGATGTCCATTGTTATTTCTCCTTTTTCATTTCAAAGTTTATTGATTTGAGTCTTCTCTCTTTTTTGCTTGATAAATCTGACTAAAGGCTTATCAATATTGTTAATCTTTTCAAAGAACCAGCTTTTCATTTCATTGATCTTTTCTATTGTTTTCTTTGCTTCTAATTAATTGATTTCTGCTCTGATCTGTATGATTTCTCTCTTTACTAACTTTAGGTCTTCTCTGTTCTTCTCTCTTGAGCTGCTTTAGAAGTAAAGTTAGCTTGTTTATTTGAGCTTTTTCTTGATTCCTGAGGTGGGCTTGTATTGCTATAAACTCTCCTCTTAGAACAGCTTTTGCTGCATCCCATAGGTTTTGGAGTGTCATATCTTCATTGTCATTTGCTTCTGGGTACTTTTTAATTTCCTCTTTGATTTCTTCAGTGATCCATTGGTTGTTTAGTAGCATGTTGTTGAGTCTCCACATGTTTGTGTTTTTTGCCATTCTTTTCTTGTTGTTGATTTCCATTCGTATAGCATTGTGGTCAGAAATGATGCTTGATACAATTTGAATTTTCTTAAAGTTACAAAGGTTGGATTTGTAGCCCATGATGTGATCAGTCTTAGAGAATGTTCCATGTCTACTTGAGAAGAATGTGTATTCTGTTCCTTTTGTATGGAATGTCCTATAAATATCTATTAAGTCCATCTGGTTTAATGCATCATTCAGGGTCTGTGTTTCCTTATTGATTTTCTGTCTGGTTGATCTGTCCATTGCTGTAAGTGGAGTGTTAAAGTTCCGGACTATGATTGTGTTATTTTCGATTTCTCCTTTTAAGGTTGTTAGTAGTTGCCTTATGTATTGTGGTGAACCTGGGTTGGCTGCATAGATTTTTAAAATTGTTATAGCATCCTCTTGGATTAGTCCTTTGATCATTATGTAATGTCCTTCTTTGTCCCTTAAAATATTCTTCATTTTAAAGTCTATTTTGTCTGATATTAGTATTGCTACTCCAGCTTTCTTTTGATTACCATTTGCATGAAATATTTTTTTCCATCCTCTCACTTTCAATTTGTATGTGCCCCTAGAAGTGAAGTGGGTTTCTTGAAGACAGCATATATATGGATCTTGTTTTTGTATCTATTCAGCCAGTCTGTGTCTCTTGGTTGGGACGTTGACTCCATTAACATTTAAGGTAATTATTGATATGTATGTTCTTATTGCCATTTTATTAATGGCTTTGGATTTGCTTTTGTGGCTTTTTTTTTTATTTTCTTGTTCTTTTAGCCTAGAGAAGTTCCTTTAGTATTTGTTGTAAGGCTGGATTAGTGTTGCTGAATTCTCTCAACTTTTGCTTATCTCTGAAGGTTTTGATTTCTCTCTCCTTCAAATCTGAATGAGAGCCTTGCTGGGTAGAGTAATCTTGGTTGGAGGTTTTTTCCTTTCATTACGTTGAGTATATCATGCCACTCCCTTCTGACCTTCAGAGTTTCTGTTGAAAAATCTGCTGATAGCCTTATTGGGGTTCCCTTGTATGTTATATGTTCCTTTTCCCTAGCTGCTTTCAAGATTTTCTCTTTGTCTTTAATTTTGGTCAGTTTGATTAATATGTCTCGGTGTATTCTTCCTTGGGTTTATGTTATATGGTACTCATTGTGCTTCCTCGATTTGAGTGAGTGATTCCTTCCCCTTGTGAGGGAAGTTTTCGGCTATTACCTCTTGAAATATTTTTTCTGTCTCCTTCTCTCTCTCTCCTCCTTCTGGCTCCCCTATAATATGGATGTTGGTGCATTTAACGATGTCCCAGAGTTGTCTGAGACTCTCTTCATTTGTTTTCAATCTTTTTTCTCTTTTCTGTTCCACATCCTTAAATTCCACTACTCTGTCCTCCACCTCGCTTTCATTCTTCTGCCTCCTGTATTCTGCTGTTAGCTCCTTCTAGTGAATTTTTTATTTTAGTTATTGTATTTTGCATCTCTTCTTGTTTAAGTTTTATATCTTGTATCTCTTTGGTCAGTGTTTCCTGTAAGTTATCCATCTTTGCCTCCAGTTTATTTCCAATGTCTTGCATCATCTTCAGCATCAACAGTCTAAAGTCTTTTTGCTGGAGGCTGAGAATCTCCTCATCACTTAGCTGATTTTCTGGTTTTTTTCCTTTCTCCCTCATTTGAGTTATAGTCCTCTGTCTTCTCATTTTTATAGGTTTTTGGTGTGGTGACCTGTTTCCAGATAATAGAGTTGTAGCCTCTCTTACCTCTGGTGTCTGCCCCCCTGTGGATGAAGTTGGTATGGGGGCTTGGTGTAGGCTTCCTGATGGGAGGGGCTGATGCCTGCCCCCTGGTAGGTGGAGCTGATTCTAATCTCTCTGGTGGGAGGGGCTTAGTGTCTGGATGGGATTAGACACAGCTGTGTGCCTGAGGGGTCTTTAGGGAGCCTGTTTACTGAGGGACGGTGCTGTGAACCCACCTGGGTTGCTGTTTGCCCTGGGTCTTCTCAGTGCTGAGTGACAGGTGGGGCCAGGTTTTCCCCAAATGTCCACCTCCAGAGAAAGGCATGCTGCTGAATATTCCCAATAGCTTTGCTTTCAATGTCCTCCCCTCACAACATGCCACATTCACCCCTGTTTTCCCAGGATATCCTATAGGAATTGCAGACAAGTTTGACCCAGTTTCCCATGGAGACTGCTTTGCCCTGGGACCCAGTGCACGTGAAAGTCTGTGTGCACCTTTTAAGAATGGGTTCTCCATTTCCCCCAGTCCCGTGGAGCCCCACTGGCCTTAAATGCCAGATGCTCCAGGGGCTCTTTCTCCCAGTGCCACATCCCGCATGTGAGGGATTGATGTGGGGCTCAGAACTCTCACTCCTGTAGGTGAGTCTCTGTGAACCAGTTAGTTTTCAGTCAGTGGAGCTTCCCACCAGGGGGGTATGGGGTTGTTTATATCGTGAAATTGTCCCTCCTACCTCTTGATGTGGCCTCCTTTTTTATTAAGTAGGATATTTTTTTTAAAGTTTCCAGTCCATTTGGGTGGATATTGCTCAGCTTTTAGTTGTGAATTTTGTTGTTTTTAGAAGAGAAGTTGAGCTCCATTCCTTTTATTCTGCCATTTTAATCCTCTCCCTCCCACCTCCTCTTTAATTTACTTTTTAAAGGCTCAGCTGCAAACACATTCACATTCTGAGGTGCTGGGGGTCAGGGCTTCAACATAGGGATTCAGGGCATGGGGCACTTTAGTTGATAATATGCTGTAAACATGAATGGAAGGCATTCTTTTTTGGGGGGGTATTATTTGTGGACTAAAAACAACAAAAAAATAGCATAACCTAAAATTTTAGAGTCGTATATTATTTGGTGGACAAAATACAAAACGTATTTGGTATGCCTGGGACACAGCATCTCAGATGGGTATGAGGAGCAGCTCCAAAAATGCAAAGCAGTAATCATAGTGGTTTTTGCAAAAAAGAACAGGTGGTCAGAACATCAAGGGATTACTTTTAATTAAAGAAATCCAGACATCTAAAATTAAGGAAATTGGCACTTTTTTACATATGGGAAGATGCATAAGCCAGGGATCATTGAAATCATTCCTTTGATAGGCATCTCATCCATCTGGTACCAGTATCCTGTGCTTTCTAATCCTGAGTCTCTTTAGGATGCACTGTGGGGGGACTGAGGGCTAGATGGCAGGCATCCTGTTTCCATCCTGAGTTCCCTAAGGGTTCATGGTCCATGGTTGGGTGGCTGCAGTGGGATGGGTTGATGGCTGCAAAATCCTTTGTGTACATACATGTGAGGCAGATTTTGTTCTTTTTTTTTTTTTTACATTTTTATGGCCACACCTGTGGCACATAGACATTTCTGAGCTAGGGGATGAGTCAGAACTGCAGCTGCCATCCTACACCACAGCCATGGCAACATTGGAGCCAATCCACATTTGCAAAGTACACCTTAGCTTTAGGGCAATGTCAGATCCTTAACTCACTGAGCAATACCTGGGATAGAACCTGAATCCTTAAGGATGGTATGTTGAGCTCTTAACCCACTGAACCATATGGGCACTCCAGGATTTTTTTTTCATTGATAAGGTATTGCCCTGTCTAAACACCACCCTATAGTAGGGCTTTTATCTCTGAGTCTGGCCACTCCCACCTTCTATGACTCTTGGTTTCCCCTCAAGCTGGGTCACCTGGAGCATGGTGGCCAAGCCTGTGGTTACCAGAAGCAGAAAGAAGCAGAACTGAAGGAAGGGGAGGCAGGCACAACCCAGGGGAACCAGGTAGGTGTATTAGTTTCCTTTGCAGTTTAGCAATTAGACTTCTAGGAACTTTAATAATAAAGCCTTGCTTTCTAGTGGTGGCTACTAGTTCCAGTTCCACTGGCTCTGGAGTGTGGAACAGCATGAATGATGGAGATGGAGAACAGATTTTTGGTTGCCAAGAGGGAGGGGGAGGAACTGGGTGTTTAGGTTTAGTAGATGCAAACTGTAGATAAGCAATGAGATTCTTCTAGATAGCACAGGGAACTGTATCTGATCACTTGTGATGGAACATGATGGAGGATAATATGAAAAAATGAATATGTGGATGTATGGTTATGTCACTGTGCTGTATAGTAGAAATTGACAGAGCATTGTAAATTAACTATAGTAAAAAATTGTAAGTAAAAAAAGGCTGAGAGAGGCTTCCTTAATCTACCTACCAGGGTTCAGCTGAGTGAGAAGGGTTTCCTGACACCTCTCTAAGTCCCTCCCAATGCACGCCTATTGTCTGAGCTTTATCCACCTTGACAGCTGCCAGCCAGTGCCATGAAAGGAGCAGACGGTTGCACCAGCCCTCACCCTTCCCCATCCACATCTCTAGAAGCAGGAGCTCAGCTCAACCATTGCTGGATCATCCTCCCCAGGTTTCAGTGTCTTCATGGCTCCTCTTCTCCCTATACTTGTTCTCTGAAACCCAATTCTCTCTTTAAATAATTCCCCACCAACATTGATAGGACAAAAGCATGTTTATCCCCTACTCCTCCCACCCCACTTGTTAGGAGTTAATCTACTTGATAATTTGGAGAATAAACTGTGGGACAGGTCATGGGGCTTTTGCTTCCCTTGTAAATGTGCTGCTGTGTCAGTGCCCTGGGGCAGCCCAGACCAAGGGTCACTGTCCTGATGCTGAAACAACAGACATTTGGATGCTCCTGGTTCTGGAAGTCCCAGTCCAGAATCAAGTGTTGTCAACTGAATACAAAAAAAAACACACCCTAAAATCTGAGAATTATGTTTTATTCAGTGGAACAGCTCAGAAATGGCAAGGGGGGAGCCAGGATATGCAGGAGTTTTTGCAACAATGGCCAGGCAGTCAGAACATCAAAAGCATACTGTTAACTAAGAAAACACACTTCAAATTCATATCCTTATTTATTTTCTCTGTATGGGAAGATGCAAGAAGCTGGGCTGGTTGGACTCATCCCTTTCCTGTGCAGCTTAGTTACCTGAACTCAGAATCCTACTCCCTTTAGTGTGCAGTCTTTGTGGCTGCAGTGGTTGAGGGCTTGGTGACTTTAGCATCCTTTGTTCACTGATATGGCAGGTGACACCTTCCCTCCACAGTGTCTCATAGTCACACCCTCTGAGGGTCTAAGGGATGATACCCAACCACCACCCCCTGCTTCTGGCCCCTACAATCTTGTGAGAGCTTTTGGTATTTGTGGGCAAGGGGTTGCCTCCCTCCTGTCTCTGTCTCTGTCATCACATGGCTTTTCTCATTCTTTCTCTTCTCTGTCCCAAATCTCACCTCCCTTCTTGCTCATAAGGACACTGTCATTGGATCTATGGCCCACCCTAAATCTGGCATGGTATCACCTCCAGATTCTTAAATGAATCACATCTGCAAAGACTTTATTTCCAAAGAAGGTCACACTCACATACATTCTAGGGAGGCAGCACATGGAAAAATCTCTTGCGGAGGGGGGCACCACTTTTTGCACTACAGCTTGTTTCTGCCAATGGTGCCTCTCTGCTCTGTGATGCAGGGCTGGGGCCCCCCTACCCTCTGCTTCCTGAGAGATTCTATAAATAGGAGGCACTAAAGACCACCTGGAAGGCAGAAGGAGGAGGCAGTCTCCCTGAATCCCTGCATCATCAGCCCCCCAGTTGCAACAGAAAGTGCCTCAACCCTCCAGCTCCATCCATACAGTGCCCTGTTGTGGTGCCAGAGCAGCCAGCAGACACCCTTCCCAGCCTGCAGGGCCTCCTGTGAAAACATCCTAGTTCTAAAAAATCACTCACCCACTGTTCCTGCAGCCAAGGGCAGCTGGCTGTTTCTACCCTCTGCTCTTTTTCTGCTTCCCAGCTCCCAGCAATGTGTAACATCCTCCCTCTTTTCAAAGCCTCCTTTGGCATACCTCTCTGGTGTGGAATCTCTTGCCCAGACAGGCATACTAATCTGTCCTGAAAGGTCAAAGTTTAAGGTTGCCCATGGAACATTCTGCAGCCCCTGGGGGAGGAAATAATACCTGTTAGCACTAAAAAGAGGCACAGTAGGAGAGCGTGAACAAAGTAGGTTACAAACATAGGGAAACATGACATCAAGTGGAGAAGAGTCAAATTCCTAACCAAAATAACACCTTACCAAGATGGATGATGAGGCCACAAGCCACCTCCCAGAACCCCAGCCAACCACATTCTCTATTTCACTTCCCATGTGGAACTGTAGCTGCCATTCTCTTGGGCTTTGCAGTAGCCACTGATTGTGGGAAGGCAGTTTCTGTCCAAGAGGGCTTGCTCTGCATGGACTCATTTCCATCCAGGTGCCATGACCCCTTTCCAGGCACTTCAACATTGCAGCAGGATGGCAATGAGACCCCTCAAGGGGGATCTGTGGCCAAAGAGAGGCAGGACAAGTCTCTTCCCAGAGTCACTCAGCCCGTGGTAACCAGATAAGCCCTCAGAGCCAGCACTGTAGGTCTCAAGGCAGAATGATGCTGCCCCTTCCTCACCCTGGCAGATACCCCTTATCCCCTCTCTTTTCCCTCAGATTGGAGTGAGCTGAAAACTGTGATTTCAGTGTGTTCTTTCATCTATTAAATGCATTTTCAGCCACAGTCTTATTTGGTCTGATCCCCAGAAACACTGTGGTAAGTTTTGGGGACTGGTGTTCATTGTCCCACCAGAGAGAGAAGACAATGGAACTCAGAGATGGCAAGCAACTTGCCTGGATATTCAAAGCCTCTTCTCTACCTAAAAGGAAAATTCCTGAGATGTAAGAGCTCTGTGTGTATGAGCTGTGGTGATTCAAGAATGGGCCTCACTCTGGCATCCACTGCCCCACTGTAGCCAGACAACACTGCAGGGTGCCCCCAGGGCAGGGAACAGACCATAGTCCTCCATCCCTGCACCCATGTGCCCTGCACCAGGACACCAAGGTCATGCTTCCTACAGACTGTTCTTAGCCAACAACATAGTGGGTAGGATGCCTGGGCAGACCTGCTCCTTGGAGACATGGGACTCCTCTGATAAGTGATTTTGGCTCCAGGGCTCCCTAACTGTTTTGCCAATTGCATGGTTTCCAGGGCACCCACACAGGTCTTGATCCTGTACCCAGCCTTGGACTTGAACAACAGCCTGACATTTCCCCCAGCCTTGTCCCTGTTTCCTCTCACACATCTATTTTTCATAATACAATCCTAATATCTATCAAACTTAAAAAATGCACATGAGACTTGTGATTTAAGTTTTATTCTGGGCACAATGAGGATTAGATCCTGGGAGGCAGCATTTGCTAGCTCTTGTGAAATTTCTCCAAAGAGGCAGAGGGGAAGATCAGTATAAATGTGATTTTGGTGAAGGGGGAGGTACACACAACCAAGCCCATGTTTTGCAGAAGGCTTCTGCTACTCTCATGAATGTCACCACTAGTCATGAAGAACAGAAGTCACCATGAAGGACTTTTGTGATGTTTCTAGATATAAGGAGATGAAAGGATTGGGTTGAAAAATCTTATGACAATATCTAACCATCTGAAGGCCTGTTCTGCCAGTTTTCCCAGAGCAGAGCACACCACACTCCTGATCTCCACTCCTTTCAGGGGTGTTGAGGGTCAGCAGCTACAGCAGCTCAAGACTCAGTCCATGTAGAGGCAGATGGCAGCTTCTAATCTCCAGGTCACACACCTTTACTCCCTCTTGGTGTCTGTTCCTTGGTGGACCCAGATTAATACAGGCCAATTCCATATATTTTCTGCATGATAGAATGAATAGCTTAATTCTCATGAAACTGGATAGGCTTATCTTCCTGTAAAAATAACAGAAATTAAATTAAATTGCACTCTTTCCCCACTCAATTTCCAAAGCAAACATAAAACTGTGCTCCCCACAATGTTTCCTCTCCCACTTTTGTCCACTTAGTGGCCTTATCTACAAAGTGGCCAAGATGAGTGTCCCAGCCATGTTCCTCAGGGGCATGTATTCCTTATAGGACATTTGCTGAGACCTCTTAGTGGCATTTGAAATAGTGCCCTGGTCTGGAAGCCCATCGATGGTTGTCCTGTAACCCAGAGCTTCTCTCATGGCCAGGGAGTGTACACTTTTTCCCGATAGGAGAGGGACACGCATCAGTGAATGTACATATGGAGACAGCCTCTTTGTCCCTTCTTTCAGGGCACTGGACTGCTCAAATTTTATTGGCATAAGTGGTTGTTTACATAGACAGTTTCTCAGTACAGACTACATCACAGTGTTAAAAGTACATTGGTTAACTACTACTTCATATTTTAAGATCTTTATCTTAACTAAACTTAGTGAGTACAATTTAAGGGCAATCTGGTACAATACATCATGTGGAAAGGAGGAGACTCAGTACAAATTATCCCATGGCCAGCCAGTATTTACAATTTGAAGAGTTCACAGACACAAGAATTTGGCATTCACAAATCTTGTTTTTAGGATGGTGCTTATCTTTAAAGCATTAGGGCAGGGAGACAATGTTAAGTAAATATAAACCAACTTATCTAAACTAGCTATCACTTAAAAGCTTTTAAAATCAAGGACAAAACTCACAGCTAGGTTTTATGGATAATATGTGTCTAACTTCTATGAACTTCATTAAGATTCTAACTCTAAAGTTTACTGTATAACTAGTTAGTAGATAAACACTATGTCTTAAGTAAGTTGGATTTAAATAGAGGAAAGTCCTTCAGGATGAAATTCTTATTATATTATTGTTGTAATTTTGTTAAATCACAAATCACCCCAGGAAAATAAGAATGGAAAATAAGAATAATAAGTAAATAATCAGGAAAGACTGAGGAAAACTGAATAACAAATAAAACAGCAGGAAAGACTAGGTCACCTGAGAAACAATCCATGTTCTCCAATGCAAAAACGGAAATTGTCTTCCCAGGAAAGCCCCAATTCTTCCCCATAAACGTCAAAATGAGAGCTGTGTAAACTGAGGCCTGCCCTTGGATTGTACCATGCAGGCAGGCTTTCATCCTGACCAGAAGACCACCTTTGGAATGCATCATTCAGGCAGGCTTTTATCCTGATCTGAAGCCCACCTTTGGCTTGTACCATTCAGGTGAGCTCCCTTCCTTGGTTAGGAACCTGCCTTCAGGTTTTACTGCCATCAGACAAGGTCCTTTTTTCAAGTCCCTGCATTTTCTCAGCTCTCTGCACAGAGCAATCCCCCAGCAGTGCATCTGGGCTCCCTGTCTGTCATGGAGCCAAGCAAGGTGGGTGACTCCTGAGAGCTTATCTATGCTGCCTCATGTCTTTTAGAACCCTTTGGTGGGAATGGAAAAAGAAGACTGGTTCATTGGAAATGAAGTTCAGAAAAATCAAATGAATGTCAACCTGCTATATCTCATCTCTTGGATGGCCTTCACCAACTGAAATAACATGGAAAATGTAGGCTGCAGCTTCTGTTGGGGGTGTTCCTCTCAAGGGGCCCCCACCAATGCTGAATGACAGCCCTTCTACCTGGCACCCAGCAAGAGTTGGACCACTGGCATCTAGTGCTCTCCCAGCATCTATTGGCCCTGGATACTTATAGACTCTGCATCTTAGTACCAAACACATGGTTTATGGAGTCAGAGACCTGGGCCTGAATCCTGTCTCTACCATTTATTATTTACATCATTCTGGATTAGTAACTTGGCTCTTTGGCCCTCAGTTTCCTAATCTGTGTAAAGTAGCAGTACAATTTTTTAGGCCACATAGTTCTGTGGTGACAATTAAAGGAGATGATGGATAAAAAATTCCTTAATACACTACACACCAATTAGGATGTCTGTTATTTTAAAACATACTCACACACACAAACAAAGACATGCACTCCACCCCCATTCCCAGAAATGACAAATGCTGGTGAAAATGAGGAATTAGAAAATGAGAACTCTCAAACACTCTAGGTGGGAATGTAAATGGTACAGCCACCACAAAGGACAGTATGGCATTTCCTAAAAAAAAAAAAAAAAAGGTAGAATTACCATATGGTCCAGCAATCCTCCTGGCTGTGTCCACAATGAACTGGAATCAGGGTCAGGAAGAGATATTTGTACACATGTATTCACAGCAGCACAACACAATAGCTAAATTTAGAAATGGGAGTTTCTGCTGTGATGCAATGGATTAATAACCCAGCTGCAGCATCTCAGGTCACAGAAGGTGTTCAGGTTCAATCCCCCACCTGGCACAGTGGGTTAAGGATCTGGTGTTGCCACAGCTGTGGTGTAGGCCCACAGCTGCAGCTCAGATTGAATTCCTGGCCCAGGAACTACCACATGCTGTGGGTATGGTCAAAGATAAAAAAAAAAAAGTCATAAGATTAAAAAAAAAGGACCCAAGCATCCCTCAAAGGATGGTTGAATAAGCACAGTGTAGCCCATTCATACAGTGGAATATAACACAGCCATAAAAAGAAAGGAATTATGACATAGGCTATGAGGATGAACCTTGATGCTAAGTGTAATAAGACCATCAAAAAAGGGAAAATCATATGTGATTCCACTTATTTGAGGACCTAGAGTCATCAAATTCACCAAGACAGAAAGTAGGCTTGGGGGTTTAAGGAATGAGGATGAATGAGTGTTTTGCAAGGGCAGAGTGTAAGTTTGTGAGGATAAAATTCTGGAGATGGATGAAGCTCACACAACACTGTGAACATACTTATTGTCACTGAACTGTATGCTTCAAAAAGTTACAGTGATAAATTTTATGTTATGAATCATTTGACACTATAGAAAACAATTGCTGGACAAGGGGGCAGACACCAGAAGTAAGAGAGGCTAAAACTCTATTATCTGGAAAAAAGTCACCACACTAAAAACCTATAAAAATAAAAAGACAGAGAACTATAACTCAGATGAGGGAGAAAGAAAGAAAAAAAAAAAAAAACAGAAAATTAGCTAAGTGATCAGTAGATTCTCAGACTCCAGGAAAAAGACTTTAGACTGTTGATGCTGAAGATGATGCAAGACTTTGGAAATAAATTTGAGGCAAAGATGGATAACTCACAGGAAATACTGAGCAAAGACATGCAAGATAAAAACCTAAATGATAAGAGATGCAAAATACAATAACTGAAATAAAAAATTCATAAGAAGTGCCTAAAGGCAGAATGCAGGAGACAGAAGAATGAATAAACAAGGTGGAGTACAGATTAATGGAAATTATGAATGCAGAACAGAAAAGAGATAAAAGATAAAAAACAAATGAAGAGAGCCTCAGAGAACTCTGGGACAACATTAAATGCACCAACATCCATATTATAGTAGTGCCAGAAGGAAAAGAGAGAGAGAGAAGGGTACAGAAAAAATATTCCAAGAGATAATAGCCATAAACTTCCCTCACATGGAAAAGGAACCACTCACTCAAATCCAGGAAGCACAATGAGTACCATATAAAATAGATCCAAGGAGTAATACACTGAGAAACATATTAACCAAACTGACCAAAATTAAACACAAAGAGAAAATCTTGAAAGCAGCTAGGGAAAAGAAATAAATAACATACAAGGGAACCCCAATAAGGATATTGGCAGATTTTTCAGCAGAAACTCTGAAGGTCAGAAGGGAGTGGCATGATATACTTAATGAGATGAAAGGAAAAAAACTCTAACCAAGACTACTTTACCCAGGAAGGATCTCATTCAGATTTGAAGAAAAAATCAAAACCTTCACAGACAAGCAAAAGCTGAGAGAATTCAGCAACACTAAACCAGCCTTACAACAAATAATAAAGGAGCTTCCCTAGGCAGAAAAGAAAAGGTCACAACAGGAAACAAAATTACCACAAATGACACAGATCACAAGTAAAGGAATATATACAGTAAAGGTATGAAACTATCCATGCACAATTATGCCACCATATCAGAAATCATGAGAAAAGGTGGGTAAAAATGAAGGACACTGGAGCTGAACTTGCAAGTAAGAGAGCAACAACTTAAAACAATCATATTTATATATGTAATCAAAATTTATATATAATAATCAAAATTTATATATATATCTATATAATCAAAATTTCCGAATAACAGCAAACAAAAAATCTACAATTGAAGCACAAACAAACAAGAAAAATCAACTCAAATACAACACTAAAGATTGTCATCAAACCACAAGAGTAGAGAACAAGAGAAGAAGGGAAGTAAAAAGAGCAACAAAAACAACTCCAAAGCCATTAATAAAATGGCAATAAGAACATACATATCAATAATTACCTTAAATGTTAATGGAGTCAACGTCCCAACCAAGAGACACAGACTGGCTGAATAGATACAAAAACAAGATCCATATATATGCTGTCTTCAAGAAACCCACTTCACTTCTAGGGGCACATACAAATTGAAAGTGAGAGGATGGAAAAAAATATTTCATGCAAATGGTAATCAAAAGAAAGCTGGAGTAGCAATACTAATATCAGACAAAATAGACTTTAAAATGAAGAATATTTTAAGGGACAAAGAAGGACATTACATAATGATCAAAGGACTAATCCAAGAGGATGCTATAAACAATTTTAAAAATCTATGCAGCCAACCCAGGTTCACCACAATACATAAGGCAACTACTAACAACCTTAAAAGGAGAAATCGAAAATAACACAATCATAGTCCGGAACTTAACACTCCACTTACAGCAATGGACAGATCAACCAGACAGAAAATCAATAAGGAAACACAGACCCTGAATGATGCATTAAACCAGATGGACTTAATAGATATTTATAGGACATTCCATACAAAAGGAACAGAATACACATTCTTCTCAAGTAGACATGGAACATTCTCTAAGACTGATCACATCATGGGCTACAAATCCAACCTTAGTAACTTTAAGAAAATTCGAAATCTCATCAAGCATCATTTCTGACCACAATGCTATACGAACTAGAAATCAAACAACAAGAAAAGAATGGCAAAAAAACCACAAACACGTGGAGACTCAACAACATGCTACTAATCAACCAATGGATCACTGAAGAAATCAAAGAGGAATTAAAAAGTACCCAGAAGCAAATGACAATGAAGATATGACACTCCAAAACCTATGGGATGCAGCAAAAGCTGTTCTATGAGGAGAGTTTATAGCAATACAAGCCCACCTCAGGAATCAAGAAAAAGCTCAAATAAACAAGCTAACTTTACTTCTAAAGCAGCTCAAGAGAGAAGAACAGAGAAGACCTAAGTTAGTAAAGAGAGAAATCATACAGATCAGAGCAGAAATCAATTAATTAGAAGCAAAGAAAACAATAGAAAAGATCAATGAAATGAAAAGCTGGTTCTTTGAAAAGATTAACAATATTGATAAGCCTTTAGTCAGATTTATCAAGCAAAAAAGAGAGAAGACTCAAATCAATAAACTTTGAAATGAAAAAGGAGAAATAACAATGGACATCACGGAAATACAAAGGATCATAAGAGACTACTATATGCAACTATATGCCAATAAAATGGAAAATCTATAAGAAATTGACAAATTCTTAGAAAGGTACAATCTTCCAAGACTAAACCAAGATGAAATAGTAAAGATGAATAGACCAAACACAAGAACTGAACTTGAAACTGTGATTTAAAAACTTCCAACAAACAAAAGTCCAGGACCAGATGGCTTCACAGGTGAATTCCATCACACATTTGTACAAGATATAACATATATCCTTCTGAAACTATTCCAAAAAATTGCAGAGGAAGGGATACTCCCAAACTCATTCCATAAGGCCACCATTACCCTGATACCAAAACCAGAGAGAGACAACAACACAACAACAAAAAAAAAAAAAAAAAAAAAAGGAAAGAAATCTATGGGCCAATTTCACTGATCAACATCGATGCAAAAATCCTCAACAAAATACTATCAAACTGCATCCAAGAATATATTAACCAGGATTGTACATCATGATCAAGTGGGACTTCTCCCATGGATGCAAGAGTTCTTCAATATCCATAAATCCATCAGTGTGATACACCACATTATCAAACTGAAGAATAAAACCCACATGATCATCTCAATAGATGCAGAAAAAGCCTTTGACAAAATCCAACACCCATTTCTGACAAAAACCCTTCAGAAGGACAGCATAGAGGGAACCTACCTCAACATGATAAAGGCCATGTATGACAAATCCACAGCGAACATCATTCTCAATGGTGAAAAGCAGAAAGAATTCCCACTGAGATCAGGGACAAGACAAGGAGGTCCACTCTTACCAATACTCTTCAACACAGTTTGGAAGTCCTAGCCATGGCAATCAGAGAAGTAAAAGAAATAAAAGGAATCCAACTTGGAAAGGAAGAAGTAAAAGAATCCCTACTTGCAGATGACATGATACTATTCCTAGAGAATCCTAAAGACTCTACCAGAAAACTGTTAGAGCTCATCCATGAATTTGGCAATGTCTCAGGATGCAAAATTAATTCACAGAAATTGATGGCATTTCTATACACTAACAATCGAAAGGTCAGAAAGAGAAATTAGGGAAGCAATCCCGTTTACCATCACATCCAAAAGAATCAAATACCTAGGAGTAAACCTACCTAAAGAGACAAAAGACCTGTACTCTGAAAACTATAAGACACTGATGAAAGAAATGAAAGATGACACAAATAGATGGAAAGATATAGCATGCTCATGGATTGGAACAGTTTATATTATCAAAGTGACTATACTACCTAAGGCAATCTACAGATTCAAGGAAATCCCTATCAAATTACCAAGGACATTTTTCACAGAACTTGAAAAAAAATAGTTTAAAGTTTGTTTGGAAGCACAACAGAACCAGAAGAGCCAAAGACTTCCTGAAAAAGAAAAATGGAGCTGGAGGAATCAGCTTCTGGACTTCCAGACTATACTACAAAGCAACAATCATTAAACCATATGGCACTGGCACAAAGACAGAAATAGAGATCAGTGGAACAGGAGAGAAAGCCCAGAATTCAACCCACGCACCTACTGCCAACTTATCTATGACAAAGGAGGCAAGAAGATACAAATGGAGAAAGGACAGCTGGTTCAATAAGCGGTGCTGGGAAAACTGGACAGCCACATGGAAAAGAATGAAATTAGAGCACTCCCTAACACCATACACAAAAATCAACTCCAAATGGATTAACAGACCTAGATGGAAGATCAGACACTCTAAAACTCTTAGAGGAAAACATAGGTCAAATGCTCTCTGACATAAACCACAGCAACATCTTCTCAGATACAACCTCTTAAAGTATTGAGAATAAAAACAAAAATAAACAAATGGGACCTCATCAAACTTAAAAGTTTCTGCACAGCAAAGGAAACCCTAAATGAAGTGAAAAGACAACCCACAGAATGGGAGAAAATCTTTGCAAGTGAATCGACTGACAAGGGATTCATCTCCAAAATTTATAAACACCCTCTGCAGCTTAATACCAAAAAACAAACAACCCCATCAAAAAATGTGCAGAAGATCTAAACAGACAGTTCTCCAGTGAAGACATACAGATGGCCAAGAAACACATGAAAAGATGTTCAACATCACTCATCCTTAGAGAAATGCAAATCAAAACCACATTGAGGCACCACCTTACACCAGCCAGAATGCCATCATCAAAAACCTACAAACAATAAGTGCTGGAGAGAGTGTGGAGAAAACGGAAGCCTATGACACTTTTGGTGCAATTGTAAATTGGTGCAACCACTGTGGAAAACAATATGGAGATTCCTCAGAAATCTAAAACTCGAACTACCATTTGACCCAGCATTCCCACTCCTGGGCACCTAGCCAGAGAATACCACAACTGGCAAATACACATGAACTCCAATGTTAATTGCAGCACTCTTTTCAATAGCCAAGACATGGAAACAACCTAAATGTCTATCGACAGAGGAGTGGAACAAGAAGGGGTGGTACTTGTGCACAATGGAATATTACTCAGCCATTTAAAGGAATGAAATACTGGCATTTTTAGCAACATGGATGGACCTAGAAATTATCATGCTAAGTGAAGTCAGCCATACAATGAGACACCAACATCAAATGCTTCTGCTGACATGTGGAATCTGAAGAAAAGGACAGACTTAACTTTGCAAAGGAAATGCTGACTCACAGACATTTAAAAACTTATGGTCTCTGGTGGAGACAGTTTGTGGGGTTGGGGATGTGCTTGGGCTGTAGGATGGAAATCCCGTGAAATCACATTGTTATGATCATTATACAACTACAGATGTGATAAATTCGAGTAATTAAAAAATAAAAAAGGTAAAAATATAAAAAATATAACAGTAAAAAAATTCCTTTCTCTTATCATCTTTAAAAATAAATAAATAACTAAATAAGTAGATAAATAAAAATAAAAACAAGAAAAGAATGCTTATTCTTTTCTTTTTTTTTATTTCTTTGTCTCCACCTCCCAATGATCTATTCCAGAAATTTTAGTCCCTAAAAACAAGTAACCTTGTACCAAATATGACTTTGCAGTTCATGGATTTATTGATCTATCTACTTTGTATTTCTAGGATCTTGATAATGGTCCACATGTCTCATTATCATCCTCAAATCCTGAATTCACTTCTGATGATATAACTCATTCTGCTACCGACTTCAAATTTTGAAAATGTACACTTTTTTATTTCAATACTCCATTGTTGGTACCATATGTGAAATATTTTCCTAATCCAGGCCATCTCCTTTTTTAAATCTTTTTACTCTTCCTTGTAAAGAGTAATGATCTTGATAAGGCAGGATTTAACTGCCCTTATCTGGTTCTTTTTGTCCTATTTCATCTCTAATTTACTGCACACCAACTTAATACTATTACAGGTTGAATTAATTACCTCTTATTCTTCAGAATTCTGGAAGAACACAAAGCAGAGTTTCATAAAGTTCTCTTGACTATAGACTTGTGAGTCCCCAGAGAAATAGTGCATAAGGCAAGAGAAAGAACAAGGAGTTGAATGGAATAAAGTCATGTTGTCCTTTTTGTGCTTAGACAAATAAGATAGACATGGAAAAAAAAAAAAATGTGGACTCAGAGACATTACCATGGACAGTTGTTGGCAAAATTTGGCATGGCTCTGTTAAGGAATGCCTTTGGGAATATAATTATTTAGTACAGTCTAAGATCTATTAATTTTTGTTTAGACATTTAAGTTTATATTCAGTTCTCCCCAAACAATTTTCTTCAGACATAGGCATAAAATAGATGACATCTAGGATTTAAAACTGATGCTAGTTTTTTCAAGAATTTAAAAATGTCCTTGGAATTCCCGTTGTGGTGCAGTGGTTAACAAATCTGACTAGGAACCATGAGGTTGTGGGTTCAGTCCCTGGCCTTGGTCAGTGGGTTAAGGATCTAGCATTGCTGTGAACTGTGCTGTAGGTTGCAGACGTGGCTCAGATCCTGCATTGCTGTGGCTCTGGAATAGGCCAATGGTTACAGCTCCGATTCGACCCCTAGCCTGGGAACCTCCATATGCCAGGGAGCAGCCCTAGAAAAGGCAAAAAAGAAAAAAGAAAAAAAAGCCCATTCTTTCTTTTTTTAGTGAGCTGGTATGGTATATGTTAGTGAGCTAGTATTTTTTTTTTCAGCGTGCTAGGATTATTATATGTTGTTTATGTATTTTTGATATAATTTCCATCTAAAAGCTATTACTTATCTTGCAACCTGTGATCATTTGTTTACTATAAAAATATTAGAGCATACTTTGGTTTTAATCATGCATTATTTAAATTAAAATATTATAATAATAGATTTCAAGTTAATGTATTTTCAAGTTGGCAGGGAATTTCATTGTATCTCGACTCCTCTTTATATGCATTCTTCCACATTGCTGTTAAGAAAAGGCTCAGTTTGGGCTTGAATATCTACAAATATTAAGGACTTTTCTGTTTCAAAATACCTGCCATTTTAATTAGACTAGTTTCACCTGAATCAACTGAAATAAATTTATAACATCCTACATTTTAAAATACCAACAGAGAGTTTTAAAATGTCCCAGCAATTTTAAGATTAAATATAAGAGATTCTGCTCCTATGTTGAGAGCATCCCTGTTCCTAGCACAACACATGTAAAAGACTTACTCAAGCCTAGGAAATAAAGAAAAAGATTTTAGTATTTTACATAGTGTAAGAAAACTCAGACAAGTGATATTTGTTAAAAATATCCTAATATAACAAGCCTATCAGCAAACTTATTTAAAATTTTCATAAACATATTGTTGAAATTGAAGTTTATCAAATTGTGCTGGTTTAAATTATGTGTAAATTAAAAACATTTTCTGTTGTGTTAGTTGTATATGTATGCATTTCTTTTGCTGCTAAACTACTCACCCAAATAGGAAAGAGTAAAAGGAAAAGAACTTTGTTTTGTGAACCATATATGTCACTGGGGTATTTCAACATTACTCAATTTCTGAATTATGTAATGATATTTTAATTTTAAGGTGAAAAAGAAGAAACTTTTAAAGAGATTAAACAATTAGTTTGACAATTACACTTAACCATAAAATCATTCTGTGTTTTCCAAAATAGACATCTGTGGGCCAAGATATGACTGTCACACACAAAGTATGCTAGCTTTTGCAAACCAACTGTGCACAGATAATTCCCTTTCAGGGGATAAAATGGCAACTGGAAGTGAATTCTATCCTGCACCTATTTTATACTGATTATATAATGTCTTTATAATATGAGAAATAATTTTCAGATTATTTTTATACATTCTTTCCTGATGTATATTTCTCAATTATTCTTTAATGTAACAACAATTGCATTGGTTTATTGTGACTGACTGACAATATTCAGTCACAGGCAATTAAGCATATCTTCTACCCAAATGAAGGTTCAGCAGTTCAAGTTTGGTATATTTCTTTGGAATTCATTCTAAGATAAATCAGGGAATTTGACAATATAAAATGAAGGAAATTCAGCCTAATAGTATCCACAAGAATTGAAAAATACACAAAATAATCTTTTCTTGTATGTCAATTATCTTTCTTTGTTTTATAAAAATAAATATTAACAAAAATCAAATGTTTTACTTTAAAAATAAGATTTAAATATTTAAAGTCATTACAAGACGTATTCTTAAATCTAGTAATAATTTATTATAATTAAAATATTGTAATTATTTCTACTCTAAATTATTGTACATGAGATTTATGACAATACAATTTTTAAAATTAATTTAATAAATCAATAATAATTAATGTTAATATTCTCTTCATGCCAATCTATTTTTAGAACATTTAATATTATTTTGTTCATACTATTAATTTTCACCCCAATTTATATTTTCTTTTTTTCAGAAACATAATTTTTTGTGTATAACCTATACCAAATGCAAAAGGAAAGTCATGGAAAAATCTCAGAATTCATTCTTCTAGGGCTTTCATATGATGAGAACATACAAATATATTGCTTATGCTCTTCTTATTCTGTTATCTTGCTCAGTTGGTGGGAAACCTTTTCATCCTTGTCTCCATTCAATGCAGTCCTCTTTTTAACTGACACATGTACTATTTCATCATCCACTTAACTTTCATGGACATCTACTATACTTTTAATGTTACACTCAAATTAATGCAAGACCTGCTAGTGGAAAGAAAAAAAAAACATTTCTTATGCTAATTTCATGTTACAGGTCCTTCTTGTGCACTTCTTTGGAGGCATTGAGATCTTTATTCTTACTGCCATGGCTTTTGACTATTATGTTGCCATCTGAAAATCTCTCCAATATGTGATTATCATGTACAGGATGAGAAGCAATCTCCTACTCATAGGCGCTTGGGCTGATGGGTTTTTCCATTTCTTTCCTCAAATTTTTATGGCAATTGGATTACCTTTCTGTAGTCCTAATGAAATTGATCACTATTTTTGTGATATTTTCATTTGCTAAAAATTGCTTGTATTGATACCTACATCACTGGGATCCTTGTGATTACATTTTCAGATGTGATTGCCTTAGTTACCTCTGCTGTATTATCTACTTCTTATGGAAATACATTATTCACCTTAAAAAAATCATTCAGCTGAGGGAAAACAAAAAACCCTTTATACCTTTGGATCTCATACCACCATAGTCATATTATTTTTGTGCCTATTATATTTATTTATGTTAGGGCCTCCTACTTTTCCTGAAGACAAAATATTTGCACTATAACACCATTGCACCTATGTTCAATCCTTTAATCTATACCCTGAGATATACAGAGCTGAAAAATACTTTGAGAAATTTAGTATCAAATATTATTTTCAAAGGAAGCACACAGTTAATTTTAATGTGTATTGGCCAAGCAACTTTGTAAAAGAAAAGGAAAGGACTGGGTGTGAAAGACAGGCACAGCAACTCTCTCAGATTTTTTACACCATCACTATCTTGAGTGGGAGGAATGAAAAAAAAATCAGATGAGAAATTAAAGTAATAATAAACAAATCCAAAATTTGTGTAAAAAAGTTAATTAGAAACTAATTTAAGTGGTGAAGTATTTGATGGCACATATACTTTAACCTTCATGAAAAAGATAATTGAGTTAAAGGAATGAAGGCAGTGCTATATTGACTAGAAATTTGTGAAGAAAAAATGATTTTCTAAAATTATTGTATTTAAAAAACTTTGGACCCAGGCCCAGAACACACAGTAATACAACCTAAGTAAGTGGTAGTGGAAAAGTTGAAAACTAAAAATAATTTATTAAATTTACTAGAAAACATTCACATAGACACAGTCTAGTGCCATTCAGAAATGAGTGGTGCAACAAAGATATGTTTAGCGTAGAAAATGTTTTAAGGTGATTCCTGGAGTTAAATTTTCCTGGTCCCCTATTGAATATAATAATAATAGCCTGTGAAGACAAAAACAAGAATTAATACTTCAAATTTCTGACAATAAATTTACTAGTGTTTCACTTACTGATCTGAGTTTAATAACATTTATAATATAACATGATGAATAATATAATAAAATTTAACTGTTCAACCACACATCTATCTAAAATTGATAGGAGTTCCCTGGGGTTCAGTGGGGTGAGGATCCAGCATTGTCACTGTTGTCACACAGGTTTGATGGCATGCAATAGAAAATAAAACTGAGAAAAGGAAACCCTCCTGTACTGTTGGTGGGAATGTAAGCTGGTACAATCACTATAGAGAACAGTATGGAGATACCTTAGGAAACTATACATAGAACTACCATATGACCCAGCAATCCCACTCTTGGGCATATAATCAGACAAAACTTTCCTTGAAAAAGACACATGCACCCAAATGTTCACTGCAGCACTATTTACAATAGCCAAGACATGGAAACAATACAAATGTTCATTGAGAGATGCTTGGATTAGGAAGAAGTGGTATATACACACAATGGAATACTACTCAGCCATAAAAAAGAATGTCATTTGCAGCAATATGGGTGAAACTAGAGACTCTCATCCTTAGTGAAATGTCAGAAAGAGAAATACAAATACCATATGATGTCACTTATATCTGGAATCTAATATGTGGCACAAATGAAACTTTCCACAAAGCCTCTGATTCATAAAATGGCATTTCATGACCCAAAACTCAATGTCACGGACCACAGCAATGCTTTTTAGGCCCATGTAAACTTGCTATAAAACATTTCCAAGCTCATGGGCTGGTGCAGCGCAGGTCACATGTGCCATTTCTGTCCTTAAAAGTGGGGTCTGCACCCCAGCCCTCCATGTTAGTTTGAGAGCAGACCTCCCCTTGCATCATCTCTGTGTCCATAGGAGATGACATCCTGACTGGTGCCAATAGGTCACTGAAGAAGCAGGGCCACTGGGGGATGGCTGACCAGGTGGTGGTACTCACAATGTTATAGACAGAGTAAGCTGTGAGCACATGAAGAGGGCCTGCCATGCCGGAAGGGGACAATGAGGCTCGCTATAAGTACCTTCACTGGCCAAGGTGTGTGTGTGGGGAACACTGGATGGAGCAAGGATATGCTAATGTAGGATGGAGTGATAGAATTGTGGGTTCCATTCCACTTTACTTTTATAAATGATTCAAATTATTTAAAAAAGTAGACAAACATTCAAATGAAGTGTCATTTTGACTCATCTGACTCTCACTCCATCCTCCTGTGTCCTGGTCCAGCCTTCTCTCTGCTTCCCAGTGCCACTCCCCTCCGTGAAGGGGACTTTTGACTTTTGGGGACAGACTAAACTCCTTCAGGGGCCACCCCAGATCCCTGTGTGCTCCCACTCTGAGGTGTATGCTCAGGAACCCCATTCTCACCATCAGCAGGTAAGCTCATATGCCTACCCTCTCCCAGGACCCTCTGGTCACCACACACCTGCTCCCCTGTTCCCCTGCTCCCCTGCTCCCCTGTCCCAGGACCAGTGGCCCAACATTCTCACTCAATTCCATAATGCTCCCTGAACATAATATTGTTTTGGAAGTTGTGGCTCATGTCCGTGTAGATAAATTTCATGTCCAGAGAGTAGAGCCTGACCTGCTCCTTCATTCTCTGTGGATGGAGCGGGGGTGGGGGGGTGGCAAGTTCAGAGGCCTGGAACCCTAACCAGCAGAACAGGTGCTGCCAGGTAAACATGAGTGTTTCCAGAGAAACCTTCCTTTTGCTTGTTTCAGAAGCCAGGCAGGATCAAAAAGGGGCCCAGGTCACAGCCTGTGCCCTGCAGCCCTGTGGATAATCAGCCTGTGGTTTCTCCAGGCCCAGACCCCCAGCCAATGGTGACACACTGGCCAGGCCCAAGTGTCCCTCCTCTCCCACCCCACACAAGGAAGTCCAAGATGACAGTGCCTCTACCCTGGTCCTGGGCTTATCCCCTGGGAGGCTGCTCCCAGGTGTGTGTGTCCCAGGGCAGTCAATGCTGGGAGGGCCACAGGGCCTCTGTCCCTTGACCCCTCTGAGTCCCACCACACACAGTATGGGTGAGGCAGAGGGCCAGAAGGGGAGACCATGCCTTGTTTTCAGGGCCTTTTTTGAGCTTGAGTATTAAGTCTGATCCTGGCTCTTTTCCCACAGTGTCAGTGGGTGTTCACCATGCTCAGGGGCCTCTCAGATCAGCTATCATCAAGCAACATGGAAACTTGTGGCCACTGTCCCATCCACTAACCCTGCACTTCCCCTGCTGATGCTGCTCAGCCAAGTGCATAGAGAAATCACTCTGGGCTGTGGGACTTAGTGTACCCAAGGCGGGGACAGGGGCTAAGTGGCAGGAACTGACCAGGGGTAGAAACCTCTCTTGGTCAATGAATTGAGAACTGTTTCTTGTCCCAAGTCAGTCAGGGCTGTGTTCATCTGTCCTGCTGTCTACTTCCATGGTTTCTCTGGGGTCACCTAGCTCTTTCCTCTTGGCTTCTGTCCCATGCCCTGTGACTCTGTCCCCCTCAGGGGGAGGCCTTAGTGTGATGCTAGGTTGCACCTGTCCAACCCTGGACTGAGTGTCTGCATGGTTGGTATGGCTTTTCTGGAAGGTTGGCCCTGGGCCTGTGAGCCTGGGAGGTGCCAGGAATGCTGGGGAGAGGTGAGGGTCACTGAGGCACAGGTAGAGGGGCCATACCTGGTAGTTACCTTATACAGGTCCAACAGCAGAGATCATGGCCTTACTCTCACCTGTGGGGGATCCCCTTTAAGACACACCAGTGCATCTCTAGGTAAGAAGGGGTCTTAAGACTGGTGCAAGTGACACCCAGTGAGATGAAGCAAGACTCATACAGAATTTGCTCAGGAGAGGCTTGTTCTGCCCCGGCATGGCCCAGTCTCCCCCAGCTAAGAATAGGCTGTGGTGTGGGCATGGCTGGTCCACCCTGTGGGGTCCTGAGTTAGGGTTGCAAGGGAAGCCCAAGGGACAAAGACCAGCCTCCTTCGGGGTAAGAATCCTCTGGTTTCTACCTTGTGACTGCCCCAGTATTCACACCTGTTCCTCAGCATCTTCACTCATTTAGTGGCTTGCCTGATCTCCTGGGCTCTTTGCTGGAAAAGGGGACATGGTGGTGTTAGCCAAGCTCCCTGCTTCCAAAAAGTTGTCCCTGACTCAGGGCTCTTATCTTATCTTAGAGGAGGTATGAAGGCACAGATCCCTCACAGCCAGGAGGACCCCCAGAAGCTCTGGGGTCAGGGAGCAAGGAACCACAGTCACTGCTTGGCCACCTCCCAACTCCCACCAACATAGCATGGACTGGCTCTCGCCCTCACCTCGTGGGTGCTGAGGCCCTGGGTGCTGAGGCCCTGGTTGTAGACAGGCTAATCCTGACTACAAGGCAAGAGAAGTAGAGCTGTGAGGACCATGTGCCTGGAGGCCCCAGCCCCTGCCACCCCCCATCTTAACCAAGGACACCCTGAAACAGAGAAGGACACAAGGAGGATGCCAGCTCTGGAGAAACTGCAGCACCCCAGGCAGTGCCCCTACTTCCACTGAGGCTCGCCAATCCCTCTGCACTATACACCCCCACTCCTGACATGACAGGTGTGTCGTCCCTCCCAGAGAAGACTCAGCAACTCCAGCCCAGTTTTCCCTCCCCCATCATCACCAGGCCAGCCATTCTACCCTGAATCTTCTCCTGGCAACCAACAAAGGAGTCAAATCCCCCTGCCTCTGTCCACCTTCCTGTGAGCTCTTTAGGTCCTATATTACGCACCGTCCTAACCATCTGTCCAACATTTGAAGCAACATCTCAATGCCCTTTACACTGTCCCCACATGGCCCCCTGCCTGGGCCCATTGCCCCTGGAGACCTGTTGGCCAGGTTCCCCTCCCCCTGTGGCCAGACTCTGTAGCGGCCACGCAGATCAGGCTGAGCCCTGACACTGACCTTCTGGAGGCTTCTCCTGGCTCTCCCCATTGCGGATATAGAGGCCACAGGGCTAAGGCCCAGGCTGGTTCAGCCCACAGTTTTTCCTGTACATTCTCTTCAGGCTTTCTCTCCCCAAGCCTAGTGTGGACTCTGGTCCCCAGTGTCCACCAGGATTTGAGGCCCTGAGCTACACAGAAAGAATCTGCATCCAGAGGTGTTTCTGCAAATGGTAACCCTCCCTGGGGAAAGGGAAGTGGGTGTCAAGATGACTCACAGTACAAAACCAAGCCTGTCTGTGGCCTTGTAGGGTGACAGGTCAGCAACATCCTGTGGGTCCGCTGGAGGCCTTGACCAGTACCCCTGAAACCCAGCTGGGGCACCAAGGTGAGGGTACAAGCAGAGTGTCCTCAGGAGCCTAGGAACCTCTGATGGTGGCCCAGCATGAGAAACTGCCCCACGAGGAGCCACCCACACCTCATCTGCTCCTACCTGCTCTGATCCTGCATGGGACATACCTGGTCCTGCTGCCTCTGAGCCTCACATGATCAGCCTTTGCACTAATCCCCAGGGACATACCTTCCCCCTTGGGCTGTGATTCCCCACCTTGGGCCTTACCTTCCCCCTCAGGAAATGGTCCACACCTGGGAAGTTATGATTATCATTGGGGGATGTACCTGCTCTTGCTGATGATGATGATGACATTTGGGCCTCACCTGTTCTAACTGGCTCTTGTCCCCACAGGCCTCACTCTCTGTTCTTGGCTCTCACCTCTGCCAGGGCCACAGCTGTTCCTAATGGCGAGGGTCCCTCTGGTGCCTCACCTGCTCATAGGTGGCAATGATAGCTGCTCGTTCCAGGACCAGCAGGGTCTCCAGCTTTACCATGTCTGATGCTGAAAGAAAAAATCCAAATATTCCCGTGCATGAAGGAGCTTCCGAGAACCAACAGGTTGAAGTGGGCCCCTGTTGGCAGCTCTAAGATTATCTGATCAGACATAGAAAACCTTGCATGCCTGTGGGTGGGTACATCCCAACATCCTAACGCTTACACACTTAGAGACACCGCCAAGCAGCCTGGAGATCCTGCACAATGAGAGAGGAACAAGAAGGGGGCCAGGAGAGCCAAGGCCAGCAGCTGTCCTGCAGCACAGGGGTGTGATTCCTGGGCCAGGGTGCTGAGGGCAGGGCAGCTCGCAGATTGTGGAGGCCTCACAGGCTCATAGGACTCATATTGTGCTTAGGCATCAAAAGCCAGGCAACAAAAGATAAACATTAATAAAGAGGACTTGATTCAAATTAAAACCAGCTGTGCCTCAACTGTCGAGAAAATGACAACCCAGACTACATGTGAAGATGGCAGAATAGAAGGACTGGAGCTCAACTTCTCTCCTAAAAACAACAAAATTCACAACTAAAGACTGAGCACACTTCACCAAAATGGACAGAAACCTTAAAAAAGACACCCTACTCGAGAAGAAAAAAGAGGAGACCACATCAAGAGGTAAGGAGGGCGATTTAGACATATACAATCGCATACCTCCTGGTGGGAAGCTCCACAACGAAACTAACTGGTTCACAGCGACTCACCTACAAGAGTGAGAGTTCTGAGCCACACATCAAACTCTCATGTGTGGGGATCTGGCACAGGGAGGAAGAGCCCTGGAGCATCTGACATTGAAGGCCAGTGGGGCTTGTGTTCAAGAGCTCCACGGGACTGGGGAAATGGAGACCCCATTCTTAAAAGGTGCACACACAGACTTTCTACGTTGCACTAGATCCCAGGGCAAGCCAATGTATCCAAAGGGAATTTGGGTCAAACTGACAACAGTTCTTGGAGGACATCCTGGGAAAACGGGTTGAATGTGACTTGTTGTGAGGAAGGACATTGAAACAAGATCTGGGGATATTCAGCAGCAGAGGCCTTTCTCTGGAGGTGGGACATTTGGGGAAATATGGCCCCACCATCAACCAGCTGCTGAGAACCCCAGAGGCAACAGCAATCCAAGGTGGCAACAACCCTCATAAACAGGCTCCCTAAAGACCCTCAGGCACACAGCTGCCTTCTAATCCCATCCAGAGACTAAGCACCTCCAAACAGAGGGCATTAAATAAGCTCCTCCTACCAGGGGGCATGCATCAGCCCCTCCCATCAGGAAGCCTACACCAAGCCCCCATACCAACTTCAGCCACAGGGGGGCAGACATCAGACAGTAAGAGAGGCTACAACTCTATTACCTGTAAGAGGTCCACACACCAAAAACCTATCAAAATGAAAAGACAGAGACTATACTCTGATTAGGGAGAAAGAAAAAAACGAGAAAAAACAGCTAAAAGCCATGAGAATTCTCAGCCTCCGGAAAGAGACTTTAGATTGTTGATGCTGAAGAATGATGCAAGACATGAAATAAACTAGAGCAAAAATGTAAACTATCAGGAAACACTGACCAAAGAGATACAAGATGTAAAACTTAACAAGAAAGATGCAAAACATACAATAACTGAAATAAAAAATTCACTAGAAGAAGCTAACAGGCAGAATACAGGAGGCAGAAGCACGAATAAGAGAGTGGAGGGTAGATTAGTGGAATTTAAGGATGGGAACAGAAAAGAGAAAAAGATTGAAAACAATGAAGAGAGTCTCAAGAACATGGGACAATGTGAAGCACCAACTCAGTATTATAGGGTGCCAGAAGGAAAGAGAGAGAGAGGAGAAGAGAATTATTCCAAGAGATAATAGCTGAAAAATTCACTAACATGAGAAGGAATCACTCACCAAATCCGGAAGACACAATGAGTACCATATAAACATACCCAAGGAGGAACACCTGAGACACTTACTAATCAAATGACAAAATTAAAGACAAGAGAAAATCTTGAAAGCAGCTAGGGAAAAAGGAACATATAACATACAAGGGAACCCCAATAGGCTATCGCAGATTTTTCCAGGAAAATCTGAGACCAGAAGGGAGTGGCATGATATACTCAACGGATGAAAGGAAAAAACCTCCAACCAAGATTTTCTACCCAGCAAGGCTCTCATTCAGATTGAAGAGAAATCAAAACTTTCTCAGATCAACATAGACTGAGAAATTCAGCAACACTAAACCAGCCTACAAAATACTAAGGACTTATATAGAGAAAAGAACAAGAAAAGAGGACAGGAAAAAAGAGCACAAAAACAAATCCAAAGTAATTAAAAAATGGCAATAAAAACATAATATCCATAATTACATTAAATGGAATGGACAAATGCCCCAACCAAAACATAGACTGGCTGAATGGAACAAAAACAAGACCCATATATATGCTGTCTTCAAGGACCCACTTCAATTCTAGGGACCATACAATTGAAAGTGAGAGGATGAAGAAAAATATTTATACAAATGGAGATCACAAGAAAAGCTGGAGTAGCAATATACTCATATCAGCAAAATAGACTTTAAATGAAGAATAATTTAAGGAAAAAAGGACATACATAATGATCAAGGATAATCATAGAGAGATGATATAAACATTTAATATCTTCCACACCCAAACACGTTCACCACAATATAAGGCAACTGCTAACAACCTTAAAAGAGAACTTGAAAATAACACATCATAGTGCGAGACTATAACACCCCACTACAGCAATGGACAGATCAACTGACAGAAAATCAATAAGGAAACAAGAGCCCTGAATGAAGCATTAAACCAGATGGACTAATAGATAATTTATAGGACATTTTCTATCAAAAGCAAAGAATACAATTCTTCTCAAGTTACATGGAACATTCTCTAAGATGACACATCATCCTGGGCTACAAACCCAACCTTGGAACTTTAAGAAATTGAAATCTATCAAGCATCTTTTCTGACCACAATCTATATGAAGGAAACAACACAAGAAAAAACGGCAAAAAAACCACAACACACGTGGGACTCAACAACATGCTACAAAACAACCAATGGATCACTGAAGAATCAAAGAGGAATTAAAAAAAAATAACCAGCCACAAATGACAATGAAGATAGACATCCAAAACCTATGGGATGCAGCAAAGAAACCTTCTAAGAGGAAAGTTATAGCAATACAAGCCCACTCAGGAAACAAGAAAAAGCCCAAATAAACAGTTAACTTACTCTAATAGCAGCTGAGAGAGGAACAGACAAGAACCTAAGTAGTCAAAGAGAAAGAAATCATAAAGATCAGAGCAGAAATCAATAATAGAACAAACAAGAAAACCATAGAAAGATCAATGAAATGAAAGTGAGTGTCTTTGAAAAGATCAATAAAAATGATAAACCTTAGCCAGATTACAAGACAAAAAAAAAAGAGAGAGACTCAAATCAATAAAATTAGAAATGAAAAAGGAGAAAACAATGGACACACGAAATACAAAGGATCATAAGAGACTACTATATGCAAATAAGCCAATAAATGGAAACCTAAAGAAATGACAATTCTTGAAAGGTACAATCTTCTAAGACTCAACCAAGATGAATAGAGAAAGATGAATGGACCCACACCAAGAACTGAACTTGAAACTGTGATTTAAAAACTTCCAACAAACAAAAGTCCCGGACCCGATGGTTCACAGGTGAATTCATCACACATATTTGAAAGTATAACATCAATCCTTCTGAAAACTTCCCAAAATAGGGAAGGGACATCACAACTATTCATGAGCCACCATACCACTTGATACCAAAACCAGAAAAAACCACAACAAAAAAAAAAAGAAAATCTATAGGCCAATTCACTGTCAAATTGATGCAAAAATCCTCCACAAAATACTACAAACGCATAAAAATATATAAACAGGATTGTAATCATGACAAGTGGGATTTATCCCAGGATGCAAGGGTTCTTCAATATCTCAAATCCATCAGTGTGATAACCACATTACAAAGCGAATAAAAACCAATGATCATCTTAATAGATGTGGAAAAAACCTTGACCAAAATCCAACACCCATTTCTGAAAAAACCCTTCAGAAGGGCATGACGGGAACCTACCTCAACAGATAAAGGCCATATAGACAAACCACACAGGAACATCATTCTCAATGGTGAAAAGAAGAAGAATTCCCACTGAGATCAGGAGAAGACAAGGAGGGTCCACTCTTTCCACTCACTTCAACAAGTTTGGAAGTCTAGCCACAGCAATCAAGATAAGTAAAAGAAATAAAAGGAATCCAACTTGGAAAGGAAGAAGTAAAAGTATCCTATTGCAGATGACATGATACTTACAGAGAATCTAAAGACTCTACCAGAAAATTGTTAGAGCTTATCCAGAATTTGGCAAAAGTCTGCAGGATAAAAAATAATCACAGAAAATTAGTGTTTCTATAACTAACAAGAAAAAGCAGAAAAAGGAAATTGGGAAGCAATCCCATTACCATCACATCCAAAAGAATCAAAACCTAGGAGTAAACCTACCTAAAGAACAAAAGACCTGTACTCTGAAAACTTAAGAAAAGATGAAAGAAATGAAAGATGACACAAATAGATGGAAAGATATCCCTGGTTGTGATTGGAAGGTTTAATTATCAAAGTGACTATACTACCTAAAGCAATCTACAGATTCAAGGAAATCCCTATCAAATTACCAAGGACATTTTTCACAGAACTTGAAAAAAATAGTTTAAAGTTGTTTGGAAGCACAACAGAAACCAGAAGAGCCAAAGACTTCCTGAAAAAGAAAAATGGAGCTGGAGGAATCAGGCTCCTGGACTTCAGACTATACTACAACAACAATCATTAAACCATATGGCACTGGCACAAAGACAGAATAGAGATCAGTGGAGCAGGAAGAATAAAACCCACACTTTAGCCAACTATCTATGACAAAGGAGGCAAGGATAGACAATGGAGAAAGGACAGCTGTTCAATAAGCGGTGCTGGGAAAAAACTGGACAGCCACATGGAAAGAATGAAATGAGACACTCCCTAACACCATACACAAAAATCAACTCCAAAGGATTAAAGACCTAGATAGAAGACAACACTATCAAAACTCTAGAGGAAAACATAGTCCAACACTCTCTGAAAAAACACAGCAACATTTCTCAGCACCTGCAAGAGTATTGAAATAAAAAAAAAAAAACAAATGGGGTATCAAACTTAAAAGTTTCTGCACAGCAAAGGAAACCCTAAAAAAAAAAGAACAACAACAGAATGGGAGAAAATATTGCAAGTGAATGAAACTGACAAGGGAAATCTCCAAATTATAAACAACTCAGCTCAACCAAAAAAACAAACACCCCATACAAAAATGTGCAGAAGATCTAAACAGACAGTTCTCCAAAGAAGACATACAGATGGCCGAGAAATACATGAAAATATGTTCAACATCACTCATTTCTAGGAAATGCAAATCCAAACCCCTATGGGTACCATTACACCAGCCAGAATGGCCACATCCAAAGCTACAAACAATAAGTGCTGGAGAGGGTGGGAGAAAACAGAAACCTATAGACGCTGTGGTGGTGATTGTAATTGGTGCAACCACTGGTAAAGCATATGGAGATTCCTCAGAAACTAAACATAGAACTACCATTTGACCAGCAATCCCACTCCGAGCATCTACCCGAGAAAACCAGACTCACAAAGACATATGTACTCCTGTTCATTGCAGCACTAACAATAGCCAAGAAATGGAAACAACCTAAATGTCCATCAACAGAGGAGTGGCAACAGAAGTTGTGGTAAATATACACATGGAATATTACTCAGCCATAAAGATGAAAATACCAGCAATTTTAGCAACATGGATGGACCGAAAATTATCATGCTAAGGAAGTCAGCCAACAATGAGACACCAACATCAAATGCTTCACTGACATGTGAAATCTGAAAAAAGGACAGAATGAACTTTTTGCAGAACAGATGTGACTCACAGACATTGAAAAATTATGGTCTCCAGAGGAGATGTTGTGGGGGTGGGGGGATGCTTTGCTTGGTGGGATGGAAATCCTATGAAATCAGATTGTTATGATATATACAACTACAGATGTGTATAAATTATGAGTAATAAAAAAAAAAATGATTACATGTAAAAAAAAAAATAAAAAGAAAATGACAACCCACACAATGAACAAAAATGTGAAAATGACCTTACAGATATAGAGACCAGTATACAGAATATGGCCAACTTAAGTTCCGCCTATAGAAACAGCCCAAGTAGACATTGACAGAAGGCCAGAATAGACATTTCTGCAAAATTAACCCAACTTTAGAGATCAAGGCCAAAGGGCACAGGAGGACAGTCTCAACATTAGCATCGGGGGATGCAAATAGAAGCCAGCAGAGGACCACTTCTCACCGACTGAGTTGGCTGTTACTGATCAAATGAGGATGCCGAAGAAGATGGACATTCCTGTTGACTGGCAGGATTTAAATGGGCAGTTCATGGAAACAATGTCCTTTCTCAAAAGTAAATAAGTGTTGACTATGATACAACGGTCCATTCCCAGGTATACACCAAGAGAGAGAGTACAAGGACAAGAAGATGATTTACATGCACATTATAGCAGAGCTACTCCCAAGGAGCAAAAAGGAGGGCCCTTCTAATTAGCCTGGAAAGGTGGCTGGAGTACAGGAGTGGTGGTAACATCATTCAACCAGAAAAAGAGGGAAACACTGCCATGTGCAGCAACATGGATGGACATTATGCTCAGGAAAGAAAGCAGACACAGAGACCACATGGAGGTGCTGTGTCCAGCAGATCCAGGCCCAGACAGAAAGAAGTCAGTGGCCCCCAGTGCTGGGGGAGGGCCCAGTGGGGGTATGTACTGATAGGAGATTTTTTTTCATGAGGTAGAGGAAGGCAGAAATAGTGGTGATGGTGGCATGGCTCTGATAATACACTAAATACCACTGAATGGTATAATTTAGCACCTGCAATTGATGTGTAAATTTTAAGAAAAAGCTCTGAGCCAGATTTCCCACCTTCTGGGCCGAGGCACTGAGTTGGAGTGAAGTTGCACAGATGAATATAAGCCTTGTGTTCCCAACCAAGGAGAGCCCTTTGGTCCAGCCCACTAAGTTCTTCCCTGACCATGTGCCCCCCCGGTGTGTCAACTAGGGAGGCAGGGTGGGGTGTGGGGATCAGGGATCTCTAGGACAAGAGGCTCTCATCTGTTCCATTCCATTTTTTTTTGTCATTTTGTCTTTTCTAGGGCCACATCTGTGGCATATGGAGTTCCCGTCCAGGGGTCCATTGGAGCTGTAGCTATGG